>NC_069689.1:61673692-61974409 GCF_023699985.2 Odocoileus virginianus
AACCAAGAATCCTTTGTTTCTCAATCATTCAACCTCTCCTTGGCTGGCTCAGCTACTCACCCAAGCACATCAGAACATAGGCATCCTGCCTGCCACCTCAAGTAACTCCAAGATTATTGCCCAGATACAGTTTGCAGGTCCCATCAGGTGATTCTGTTAGCTTCCCAGGAGTGGAATTCCTGCATTGACACTTTTATCAAGACTCAACTCCTAGAGGAAAATGCTCCCACAACAGGACAGTTTTACTCACCCATTTGCTTCACTCTTGCCAGTAGCAAGTCTGCAACTCCTACATTTGGCAAAGGGATTTTATTATAGAGAAACCCAGACTCTGCATCAAGTGGTCACATGCCACTTTGAAATATTTCTACTGAAGATACAAAACTAGGAAATTACGAGACTATCTCATTAGATGGGAAGACTTCTCAGTAATCCTGGGTAGCGTCCTGGTGTCCCTTTTCAGAACTAAAAATTACTGGATAGTTTAAGCTGTAATTATTAAAAACAGAAGTGCTACATTACCTGTCTTTCGCCCCTGACGCTCCAAATGATCAACTTAAAGACACACCAGAAGGTTGATACCAAACCTAGGCTGGGACAATCACTGCATCTACAGAATACCTAACACCTTAAATGTTTGGGCACAAGTGCATCTGTAATTCTTGTCAAAGATCATGCAAGATCTGTGAAACTTAAGTGTGTTTCAGGTTGAGGTTCTGCTCTTACTGCTTTAAATTTGTTAAGGACAGGACAGTGATTCCCTTGGCCTGAGCAGAAACTAAACAAAGTCTTTCCACCAGTTTACTATACAATTTAGACCTGATTAGAGGAGGCTTTAGCAGCACCTGAAGTAGAGCCCCCTGCATTTACTGCCCTTTACATTAAAGGCCATTTGGTTCCACTCTAGGGATTGGCAAATTCATGAGACATTTCACAATTCCAATGTATACTTCAGGTTACTGAGCTAAGCAATATGCTCTGTCAAAGAACTATTCCAAGTGACAGCAAGAAAAAAAAAAAGCCTTAATATGGAACACAGAAAAAGCATTACCCAAATAATTACTAAAAGAAATAAGATTTTTCCCTCCTACCCCTTTCCCCACTTGGTGACCCAAGTTCGGTTGAATTTAATTTGTGGTTACCTCAGAATACAACTCAAAGTTTTAAATTATGTCAGAGCCCTACAGATTATCCAAGCACATCAGTTCTTTTGAGAGCGGCATGTTCCAGGAAGTCTAATCCAGCCACAGTCCACCTCAGAGTATTCCTTATAGATGGGGCACAGGACAGGTTAATTAAGGTCACTTAAATCTTCATCATTTACAGCAGATCAGAACCCAGATGGCTGACTTTCTGCAGGATTTCTGATAGGAATCCAGTAGAGCTGGTTTCAAGTTTCACATCGACACTTAATAGCTGTAACCTTCTTATCCAGAAGTTGTGATCCACATGAAGTCCACAATGAGTGCAGCAAATCTGAGGTAGTCAACCCTTACGAAGGCTCAGTATTTCCGGCTTTCTACATGCCTGGCAGTGGACTGCAGGGATGGGAACTGCGTGTCACTATAGATTTTCGGTGGTCCTTGTGGTGCTTTCCTTGTTGTGGTCAACCTGGCTCCAGGAGGCCTATACACGCCACTAGTCATTGTCGGTTCTGGGGTTTCTGTAACAACTACTGGAGCAGGAGGTGCTTGTACCGGAGCAGTTTTATTCCACGGGCCTGAAGATTTTTCTACACCACCACCACCACCACCTCCACCTCCACCTTCTTCCCAATTATCACTTGGATCTTCTCTTTTTTCAACTTCATCTTCTTCCTTTTCACTTATTTGCATTGCTTGAACTCTTAGGCCGCTGTAATCAACCTCTTTTTGCTCAAATTCTTTCCACTCATCTTCCTCCTTTGTCACAACCTTGGTGGCGGCCCCAGGGCCAGTGGCCCCCACGCCCGCGGTCCCGCTATCGCCCGGCCGGGTCCCCGCGCCCGCCCCACCGCCCGCCGCGCCCGTGGCTCCGCTGTTCCCGCCAGCGCCGCCCGCCGCGCTCGCTGCGCTCGCCGCCTGGTTGCTCCGCTCCTTCTTCTTCTTTTTATCTCTCTTGGCAGAGAAGTTGTCTAGGCTCCGCTCCTCCGTCTCAGCCATGGCCGCGGCCTCCTTGGCCCGGAGGGGTGGGGCCGGCGGCGGGCGCGGCCCGCCGGGGCTCCGAGCTCGGGGTCGAGGCCGGCTCGGCGCTCAAGCTTCCAGGCGCGGCGACGCCTCAGTCCCCGGGGGTCGCTGAGGCGTGTGCAGCGGGGCGACCCCCCCCCCCCCCCCCCACGCCTGCTGGCGTACGGTGGTACGGTCCTCCTAGGGGCTCGCGTGCCGCTGCCGCCGCCCGAGCCCGCCCTGGCTGGAGCTGCTGCCGCGATCGCAGTGCAGGATCCCGCCCGCTCCACAGCTGGAGGGAAAAAGGAACGCGCGGGCCAGAGGCTCCGGTGAGAGTGCTCTTTTGCTTTGTTTTAAACTGCAAGATGCTACAACATGGTTTGCACATGACACTGCCATATATATTGATTGAATTCCATTTCCTCATGCTAGAACTCAAAACCCTTTTTATTGGCAGAATCTGACCAGTAACTGAATATTTTTGGTTCATGGCCTCGCCCCTGGACCTGAGTGTAAAAGAAAGGGGAAACTAGAGTTCAAATGATTTTCCACCAGACTTTTAAACTCATTGATAAGTTTTTTCCTAACGCCAAATTCTGTAGACTCAGTGTTTGTGTCCCTGCAAAATCCATATATTGAAGCCTAAATCACCAATGTGTTGGATTTGGAGGTCGGGCTTCTAGGAGGTAATTAGGTCTTGAGGCTGTGGCCTGTGTGAATGGGATTAGTGCCCTTATGAGAAGAAGCAGGAGCGATGATCTCTCTCTCCATCGTGTGAGGACATAACCTCATACAGCCGAAAGACTGCAAACCGGGAAGAGAGCCCTTACCAGATTTCAGCTCTCCAGGAACTTTGATCTTGAGCTTCCTAGTCTCCAGAACTCTGAGAAGGAAATGTCTGTTGTTTAAGCTGCCCAGTCTATGGAGTTCTGTTACAGCAGCTCAACTGGCAAAACACTGGGTCCTGGCAACATATCAGGAAGTAAAGTTTGTTGAGTTGGAGTGTTTCTTCCAACCAAAGCCTATGGGGCTGACATAATAGACCTGGGAAGAAAATTGTCATCTTCCTGAAGGACCCAGAGACAACTGGTCCACCAAGTATTTCCAGGCCTAGTGCCCTCTCCCACCCTCACCAGCTGTTATTCCCCCGCTCCTCCATCAAAACCGTGGTGCATCTTTATTCAAGGCTGCCTTTCACTGGCCCCCCTCTCTGCCTGGCCCCTCATATCATTGTCTCTGACTCTCACACTAACCCTGGGAGGGTTATTACTAGCCCAGTCTACACATCAGTACCAGAACCTCAGCAAGGCTAGAGCTCAGGACCTCCCAGTCTGGGAACCACTGAGCAGGTCCTGGCCTTCAGCCTCTGCCAACCAGGTCCTGCCCTTCCTGCAGCTGCACCTCGGGCCAGTCTCCTGGGGCTTCCAAACAGCTGGGGAGCCTCAGCCATGATCATTGTTTTCCAGACTTTTCCTTCCTTTAGAGGACAGGTGCTAACTCAAAAAAAGATAATTTTTATTAAAATCTACCCCTCTTTCTGTAGACTCCAATGAGTCCTGGGTGCAGTTAGGCTGAACCACCAGCCCTGCCAGCTCCCCCTTGGCCTGAGCTCTTTCTCCAGATGGAGGGTGCTGGATGGGGGTCCATCAGGAAGAATGCTTTCAGCCCCCTCTGAGGACCCCTTGGGGGCAGAGCTAGGACTGGCTGGCAGGATGGAGTCTGCATCCCTCTCTCTCTGTCCTACCCCTAAACTCTGGGAGATGGGAGGATGATGAAGAGGTGAGGATGCCGGGTCTTGAGCAAGGGTTGAGTTCAGGACCCTAAACAAGGTCCCCACCAGGGTCTCCAGGGCTCCACCACCTGGTAACAGAGATCAGCCATTCTACCAGGTGACACAGGTACCCCCTGAACTCAGGATGCTGGGCCAGGCTAGAGTTTTCCCTTTTCTCCCATTTCTTAGCAAAAAGAAATGCTCACTCAAACCTTCTCATCCCCCAGCAGGAAAAGCACGTGTTCTTTCCATATAGAGGAGAAATTGTGCTCCAAGTGAGTAAGTTTCTTGGCTGCGGAGCCTGGCCTAGACAACAGCACACTGGGCAGGAAGTGAGTGGCATTCGCATCACTCCTGGGACCAGACTGGCTGTATCCTCACCTTCAGAGACAGTGATGCTGTCCTGATGGGGCTGGGCGCTGGGGAGCAGGGTGGTGGGACGTATGCCTGGAGACAGCAGGTGAGGGTAGAAAATCCTGTCCCTGAATAGAAGGTCTTTTTCCATCAGGTGGGGCTGGGGGCAGAGGAAGGAGGGGAGGAGGGTTGGCTACAGGGTGTGAGAGGGGTGGGTACCCTTCCCAATCCCCTGACTCCTCCAGCTAACAGGTCCGAGTCACAGGTGCCCCAAGGGTGCTCAGCAAGGCATGGCCACTGTAGACAGTCCCTTCAGACCACCCCCCAGATTTCCCTTGGTTCCTCCAGGGTTAGTTGGCAGAAAGAGATCACGTTCCTGTCTTCTAGTTCATTTTGCCAGAGCCTCAGAAATGTACAGGTCTTTCCAAAGCCAGCCCTGGGCTGGAGGACACTCTGGATGCCCCTGGCTCAGCTGAGTTCTGGTTTTCTTCCCACCTTTTCCTCATTTGTTGAGAATCCACTGTGAATGGATTTGGGGGACATGGGCAGAGAAGGGACAAGGAGGCCAGGGTGTTGGGGTGGTTGGTGGGGCAGAGGTGAAATGCAATCCAGATAAAGGCAAAACATTGAAAAAATTGGGGACATTTAACCTGGAAAGTCAAAGATCCAGGGTTGAGACAGAGACATGAGGATGACCTAAAGATGGGTGACAGGTCACCATGTGGAAGTGACACTGGATTTGTACTGGGTGGAGGCTTCAGTGGGGAAAGTCCTGTGAGTATAAACCAGGGACCCAACCCTCCGAGCAGTGCTTCCCAGACAGTGACTCCTCTGTCCTTGGGCACATCCATACCAGGGTGCATGGCCCAGGTGAAAGGAGTCAGGTGGCAGGTGGGAGGTGGGCTAAGGCTCAGGGCTCAACCTGGTGCCCTGCGGTTCAGACACAGCCCTGAACATGTTCCCATGGGTCAGTGTTTCTTCACAGACACTATCAGCTTGGCTGAGAGGCACCTGCCCAGTGCAGCCTGCATTCTCAGTCCTGACAAGCATCAGGCTGGGGTCACTGGCTTGTTCCTGGACCAATCACTTAGGCATTTAGAGTTGTGAGCCCTGGAGTAGAGGTCCTGACCACACTCATCACCCTTCCCTTCTCTAGGTTCACTGGCAGGCCCACCTGGTCATCATTATTTTTATTGGAGCCCCAATCTCACAAATTACATTTGTTAATGTAAAAAACAACAATATTGTCAAATAGGCAGAGTACAAGTGAAATATCTAATGAAATTAATAAGGTCATAAGTAAATAGCGTTATATTCTAAGGAGTCATATGGCTGGGGCCAGAAGAAGAAAAATTCATCTTTATGGTGGAGCAGGTATTTCTTTCCTTGGGGAGGTCAGGTTAATACATACTGCAGATGCTCACCGCACTCTCGAGGGGAGGGAGGAGGCCCAAAAGGGCAGAGAAAAAAAAATTATGTTGAAATGTTTCCTGTCTTGCCTTGAAATACAATTTTTATTTCATTCCTTCTTAAAATTTGCCTGCCATGGGGACCACCTCCTGGGAGCCCTCCCCATCCACCGCACCTGCCACTGGGTGAAGATCACATGGTTCATCCCAGGACAGGAGTGAGGGGCAGCAGGGTGGGCGGTCCTTCCCTCCCCTCCCCCACAGCTCTGCTAGCCTGGCCCCTCTGGCCCTGGTGACACCAGAATGCTGGGCTCTGAGGCTTTGTGGCTGAGAGCAGGGGAGGAAGATGGCTTGTGGGGGCGTCCCAGGCACCAGTTACTGTAAAGGGCTGCTGGTCTGAATTCATCCATGAACAGGGTTGGGGAGGCACATACACACACGCGCTGAGCCTACATCCAGGCACCTTTAAAGAGAGCATCCTGGTGCTGGCAGAGGTTTTTAATAGCTAAGGATTTGGGGCTTTGGAGTGGGGCCAAACCGCTAGTTTCCTCTAATGGGCTGAAGGCCTAGCCTCAGCCTGAGGGGGCATGGGGAGTCGCTGGGTGCGGTTCACAGAGGGGTCTTTGGGTGAGCATGGAAGTTCAAGTTGACTAGGCTACTTCTGAACTCTATACACATTGAGGGCAGTCAGGACCTGCTGATTTTGTTTTGCTTTGTCTTTGTCCTTTATATTAGGTTGGTGGAAAAAAAGAACATTATGATGTAGAACAAGAGACAAGGCTTCTCTCTATGATTACAAGCAAAAGCTGATAGGAAGCAGAAGCTCTAGGGAATTTAACACACACACACACACACACACACACACACACATATTTTATATATGTATGCACACACACACACATACATAATACATTATGTAGATCACATTATGCCTGGGGCCCAGAGCACAAGGAAGCAATAGTAGAAAGCAACTGACTCACAGAAACACACGTGTGCACCACACACTGAAGCACTTCAGTTTCTTTGACTGCAAAATCAGAAATTCCCCACCACCTCAACACACCTGCCCAAGAAAATTTGAAAAGAAATGTCCCTTTGTCCCTTTAAGAAAAGGCCACCCAGTAAATTCTGAACCCCTGACTAGAAAAGTAAAAAAAAAAAAAAAAAAAAAAATCAAGGTAACAACAGCATTAAGGCTACAGTGTCCATGGTCTTCTCCCTGCAGAGGCAGGACCTGCTGTTTTGATCACTGAGGCAGGAGGGCCACATCGCTGCCCCTCACCAATACTGCAGATAGGTGTCTGCAAGACCTTGTGGTTCTTCATCAGCTCCTTTTCTGATTCCTCAGAGAAGGCATTCATCCCTTGCTTTCTCTAAGAGTCCCTCTGGGTGATGGGTGTTTAGTGACCCTGAAAAATTCAACCAATCTCTTGGAAGGATGAGTACCGGATGGGACCTAAGGATCCAGGGATCTCTAAGATTTCTGCCACTGAAAATTGTTGACCTCCAGAGACTTTTTCTTTTAAGTAAAAGGGAGATGCACCATTCATCCACTGTGAGAATGGGGGTCTAATACCTAACTAACTATCCCAATCACAAATCCACACACACCAACTAAGGCACCCCCAGGGGGACAGACACGCTTTGGCAATGAGGCCCCTCCGGAGGCCCAGGGTGTGAACAGCTGCACAGAGGGCTGTGTGCTGTGGCGTCAGCACCTTAGGAGGTGGGAATGGCGGTGGGCAGAGAAGGAAGGAGTCTCAGGTCCTGATGGATCAGAAAAGGGCAAATGGGGAGAGGTAGGCAGGACACAGGAGATGAGAAAACCAAGGATGACCCGATAAAGGACAAAAAGCAGAAAATGCAGAAAAGTTGAGAGCAGCAAGAGAAAAAGGCAAAACAGTGTGTGGGCAACCAAAGAAAACAGGAAGGAGACGGAGAAGGGGAGAAGGAAACTGAAAACAAAGTGAGATGAAGGGGGAAGGATGTGAGGAGGGAGAGAGGGAGCCAAGAAGAGGACATCAGAACTCTGTAAAGACACGTCCTGTGAGCAGAGGGGATCAGGAGACCCTGGGCAGAGCCTTAGTCTTCACAGAGACCTGGCGGGCCCAGTACACCAGTTCGGCCACGTAAGCCAGCAGGTTGATGGCTGTCAGGACGGCCACAGCCAGTCTCTGGTCCCAGGTGCACATGTCGTAGGTGAGCTCGTCCCCGCAGTGCTCATCACTAGACCGCTGAGAATGTCCGCCGAACTCCTCATTGAACTGGTAGAGCAGCCAGAGGACCAGAGCACTGATGTAGAGGAGGACGGAGAGCAAGGTGAGCACAAGTTGGAAGAGGGGGAAGGGCCCAGGCAGCCTGTATTCCCATTCGCCCAGGTTCAGCAGGATGGCCAGTGCCGCTGGGATGAAGCAGATGGAGTACACGGCCACACACCACTCCAGGGCCGGCTGGTGCAGGTACAGGGAGGTGTTGATGATGAAGGAGAAGATGATGCCGGCCATGAAGGTCTCCAGTACCTTCAGCAGGCCTGGCATGGTGAGCACATAGCAGGTGGTCTTGTAGATCTTGCAGCGCTCCCACATTTTTACCAGTTCCATGGCATAAAACACAGATGCGATGCAGGAGAACACAGTAGCAGCAATGGCCCGGTCCCAGTAAGGACCATAAGGCAGGAACTGGATGTAGGTGATGGAGTAGATGACAGAGGCCGAGAGACAGAGGAGGGCAGAGTAGCAGGCGTAGGTGTTGGATAAGTACCAGAAGAAAGGAAACTCGGATGGGAGCCTACGTAACTCAACTGTGAGGATAATGAGGGTCACCACACAACAGAAGCACCAGATGAACATAAACCAGTTACCTATGTACCCCCTGTGAATGCCCATGTCGGCCACCAGGGAGAAGGACATGCAGGTGGAAAAAATCTGTGGCAGGCGGAGGAACCGGCAGGTGGTGTCCAAGTCAGCCAGGTATAGAGTCGTTCCTGAGTTGGACATGGTGTTGTGATGGTCAGGCAGGTCACAACTGGGGTGGCAGGATCTTCCTGAGTAGCCACTGTAAAAAGATCCAGTTCTGGAAGCTGATTAAGAGAGATTCACCTAGAAAGGCTCAGGGAGCTGTGACGGCTGAGGCTCAGGGCCTGTGGAGTTAGAATGAATGGCCCAGGCACTTGGGTAACAGCACAGAGGCTCCTGAATGGTTCTCCCCACCCATCACTGTCGGCCTTGTTGGGATACTTGTCTTATCCCAAACCTCAGAACTGGGTTGAGTCTGGCCTCAAACCGTGAACATCGTGGATCTCTGACTGTGTGCCATTATCTATGGAGACACAGAGAAGGATGGTTCTTATCTGCAATCCCAACCCTTAAAGTCTCTCAAAATTGAAAACAAATTTTTGAAAAATTGTTCTGTAACAAAACTTGACCTGAATAGACATGAGACAATTTACGATTTCTATTTAATTTACTTAGTGTGAAATTTCAAAAGTTCAGTTCAGAAACAGTAATGTGTCTGATTACAAAGTGCATTCAGACCCCAATGGGGTGTGATGTCATGTAGAGTGGATGCACCTGTCTAGAGCAGATCTGACTCCAAGGATTTCAGAAAAGGAACTGTGGATTTTACTGCTAACCCCATTTACAGATGAGAAAACTAAGCCTGTGGAATCAAGTTCCTTCCTTGGATGGTATGACTAGGAAGTGGGAACTCAGATAAATGCCAAAACTATGGGTGTGAACACTTTGTTCTACAACCCAGCATGTCAGCAGGGCCTGTGGGTGGGAGCCCAGGACCAAAGCTCAGGGCTCTGGGACCCAGGACACACACACCTTTAGGGCCTCAGCCTCCTTCCATAGCAACCTGAAGATACACCAGGGACAATCTAAGGTATCCCGGCCTCTCCTCCCTGCAGCATCACTAGAAAGAGCTGCCACCTGAGGGGACACAGCCCCAACTGGAGGAGGGCAGCTTCAGAGGTGAACAGGGAGGAGCCATGGGTGAGAGCAAGGCTGTGGGGACAAGATGATGTGGGAGTAGGGACTGTTGTGAATCCCTCCCCCTATTTTGCCTTCACATGTGACTCTTCCCCACTGGGGAAGGGAGTCCCCAATCCAGCATGACTCCAAGGTAGAATAACTTTGAGAGGAACCATAGAATAAATTAACATAATGTTGGACTCTTAAGCTCCAAAGCTGTCATCCAGGTAGGAGTCAGGAAAGATCTAGAAGTAGTCGTACCTGACTGAGGTATTCCCTGGCCTGGGAGACTGGTTAGCAGCTTCCAAGCTGGTAAGAAGGGATTGGAAATGAACAAGGATGTTGCGTCTGATGCTGACATGGAGTCTTCAGGGCATCCCAAGGAGGGGTTGGGGATGGACGGATGATTGGCCCCCTTTTAAGGGCAGGAGCCGCAAGAGGAGGCACCTGCAGGACCCTTGGGAGGGGACAGCCTTGAGGATGCACCCAGGACTGGAGTGGGGGCAGGGGTGACAGAGTGGAGATGACTGGGGGGATTCCAGAGTCCCAGTGGCCCTGAGGCAGCCCAGTAGGTGTCTTCTGACCCAGAAGGGATGCAGGCAAGGAGCCAACCTTCCCAAGGAGGAGGGGCCTGGACTGGAACTGAGACAGGAGAACAGGGGCCTGAAGGGGTTTCAGGACTATGACAGGGACATGTGGCCAGGGCGGCAGGGACCCTGGAGACCATGAAATTGCTCAGGTCACCTGCCCAAGACAGTCCCACCAGCCAGGGCTGCAGTCCTGCTCACACAGGGGCTCCTCCAGGGTCCAGTGTGGGGGGAGTGAGGCCCCTCCCAGCCCGCCCCCTCCTGGGACAGCTGCCCTGTTTCCAAGGGACTATTTGCTGAGAGGCCCCCAGGGCTGAAGGGCCAGCACCCTGAGCCCCAGCCCGCTTCCTGCCATCAGGGGCCTGGTCACCTTTGCTGATAACAAACCCTGGGACAAGCTGAGGCTGGAAAGAGAGACAGGGCAAACCTGAGAACCGCCCTGGACTCCCAGAGCTCCTTGAGCCCCAGTTGCCAGGGGAGCCCTGGAGCCTGCGGCCTCCCCGTGGGCACTGCCGGGGGTCGTGGCAGAGCACCAGCTGTGACAGAGGCTGGGGTGTCACTCTGCCTGTCCCTGAATTTGTTCCCAATTTACTGTGAAAATGACCCTGCGACTTATACCTAAGGCTAAATAATAACTTTGGATCCGTTTAATACCACAGAAGCAGAGCTTGGGAAAGGAGAGGCATGGGGGTTCCAGCTGTGTGACCCTGGGTAAGACCTGTGCCCTCTCTGGGCTTCAGCTCCCTCACCTGGAAAGCAGGAGGTTTACCTGAGTCTCCCCAGTAGCCTCTCCTAGGCTATAATCTGTGAGCCTGGACGTGGTGCCCCGGTCAGAGCACAGCCTGGATGTGGCTGAGCCCTGCCTGCCCAGCTCCAGGCATGTGGACTGGAAGACAGTGAGCTGGGAAGGTCATGGCCGGGACAGGGGAAGGAGGAGGGAGTGTCAGAAGGCAGAGAAGGTGGAGGGGAGATGAACACTCAGAGTGACAAGGAGTCTGTGGGACCTGGAGGAGACTCTAGAGCTGGATGATCCTGGGCAAGTTATTCATCAGAGGTTCCGTTTCTTCATCTGTGCAATGGGCTTAATACCTGATTTGTGTCAAGTAAATGAATAAAAGCATGTGAAAGTCTCCTCAGAGAGCCCAAAACAAAACACAATCATGCCAGCTAACTGTTCCCCTCCCCCTCCCCCTCACAGAGGACCCAGAAGGCCCTGACCCCACTCTGAACACAAGTGCATGCAAGCTTGATTTGCTCCAGGCCAGGGGCTGCAAACCTATGTGTCTTAAAGGTGGCCCAGGGATGTGTTTGATTTCCCTTCACTGAGTTGTCAGGAAAAGAATGTATAAAATGTGTATTATTTCTTCCCTAAGTGTTTGGTAGCTGCAGTGTTTTTATTTCACAATAAAACCCACATTTCCAGCTCCTTTAGAAGCCTCAAATTTTTGTTTCTGCCCTCCAAGAGTCTGTTTCCCCAGTCCTTTGGAAGTTCTGCAATCAAATCCCACTGGCCTCCAAAGTCAAATTCGCTGGGGTTCTCAGTCCCTTTGCTGGATCCCCAGGTTGGGATATCTCTTGTGGGTCCTAGAACTTACTGAACAGTGTGAGAATTTCTTTGGTCTAATTGTTCTGCAGTTTGTGGGTCATCTGCTCAGTGGCTCTATGGTGGGGCTAATGGTGACCTCCTCCAAGAGGGCTTATGCCGCATGCTGCATGACCCAGGTCTGCTGCAGTCACAGCCCCTGTCCCTGCAGCAGGCCACTGCTGACCCATGCCTCTGCAGGAGACACTCACTCAACGGCAGGTCTGGCTCAGTCTCTGTGGGGTCTCTGGGTCCTGGTGCACACAAGGTTTTTTTTTTTAGTTCCCTGAGGGTCTCTGGCATGAATGGGATTTGATTCTAAATGTGATATCACCCCTCCAACCATTTTGTTGGGGCTTCTTCTTTGCCCTTGGATGTGGGGTATCTCCTTTTGGTGAGATTCAACATTCTCTTGTTGATGGTTGTTCAGCAGCAAGTTGCAATATTGGAGTTCTCACAGGAGAAGATGGGCACACATTCTTCTATTCCACCATCTTGCATTAGTCTAAAGAATAACAAGGAGAGATAAGAAAGCCTTCCTCAGTGATCATTGCAAAGAAATACAAGAAAATAATAGAATGGGAAAGACTAGAGATGTCTTCAGGAAAATCAGAGATACCAAGGGAACTTTTCATTCAAAGATGGACACAATAAAGGACAGAAATGTATGGACCTGAGAGAAGCAGAATATATTAAGGAATGGTGGCAAGAATGCACAGAAGAACTATACAAAAAAAGAAATCTTCATGACTTAGATAACCACAATGGTGTGATCACTCACCTAGAGCCAGACATCATGGAGTCCAACATCTAGTGGTCCTCAGGAAGCATCAGTACAAACAAAACTAGTGGAGGTGATGGAATTCCAGATGAGCTATTTCAAATCCTGAAAGATGATGCTGTGAAAGTGCTGCCCTCAATATGCCAGCAAATTTGGAAAATTCAGCAGTGGTCTCAGGACTGGAAAAGGTCAGTTTTCATTCCAATCCCAAAGAAAGGCAGTGCCAAAAAATGATCAAACTGCCACACAATTGCATTCATCTCACACACTAGCAAAATAATGCTCAAAATTCTCCAAATCAGGCTTTAACAGTACGTGAACTGTGAACTTCCAGATGTTCCAGTTGGATTTAGAAAAGGCAGAGGAACAAGAGATCAAATTGCCAACATCCTTCTGGATCATAGAAAAACCAAGAGAGTTCCAGAAAAACATCTACTTCTGCTTTACTGACTATGCCAAAGCCTTTGACTGTGTGGATCACAACAACTGTGGACAATTCTTAAAGAGACGGGAATACCAGACCACCTTACTTGCCTCCTGAGAAATCTGTATGCAGGTCAAGAAGCAACAGTTAGAACTGGACATGGGACAATGGACTGATTCTAAATTGGGAAAAGAGTCTATCAAGGCTGTTTATTGTCACCCCTGCTTATTTAACTTACATGCAGAGTACATCATGCAAAATGCCCAGCTGGATGAAGCACAAGCAGGAATCAAGATTGCCAGGAGAAATATCAATAACATCAGATATGCAGGTAACATCACCCTTATGTGGTGGTGTGAAAGTGAAGAAAACTAACACAAAGTGAAGAGGAACTAAAGAGCCTCTTGATGAAAGTGAAAGAGAAGAGTGAAACAGTTGGCTCAAAACTCAGCATTCAAAAAACTAAGATCATGGCATCTGGTCCCATCACTTCATGGCAAATAGATGGGGAAACTATGGAAACAGTGACAGACTTTATTTTGGGGGGCTCCAAAATCACTGCAGTTGGTGACTGCAGCCATGAAATTAAAAGATGCTTACTCCTTGGAAGAAAAGTTATGACCAACCTAGACAGCATATTAAAAAGCTGAGACATTACTTTGCCGACAAAGGTCCATCTAGTCAAGGCTATGGTTTTTCTAGTAGTCATGTATGGATGTGAGAGTTGGACTACAAAGAAAGCTGACTGCCAAAGAATTAATGCTTTGCAGTGTTGGAGAAGACTCTTGAGAGTCCTTTGGGCTACAAGGAGATTAAACTAATCAATCCTAAAGGAAATCATTCCTGAATATTCATTGGAAGGACTGATGTTGAAGCCAAAACTCCAATACTTTGGCCACCAGATGTGAAGAGCTGACTCATTTGAAAAGACCCTGATCCAGAGAAACATTGAAGGCAGGAGGAGTAGGGACAACAGATAATGAGATGTTTGGATGGCATCACTGACTTGATGGACATGAGTTTGAATAAGCTCTGGGAGTTGGTGATGGACAGGGAAGACTGGCATGCTGCAATCCATGGAGTCAGACACGACTGCGTGACTGAATTGAACTGAACTTGAAGCCTCAGGAGATCTGGTGTCACTGGGCTGTGTTGCCTTGTGGAGGACAGGTGAATGGAGATGAGGGACATCCTTTACTTTATATGGTTTTCATTCTTATACTTATTTAGTTTTATATATTTTCTTCTTCTCATGTATAACTGACATACAGCAAGACTATGGTCATCTCACATGTCCCGGTTTCCCCTCTTGGGCATGGCCAGTTTTCCTGCCTGCTCAGAGGAGCATCCACACCTCCATCAAGGAAGCATCTATGTTCTCAACCTCTTGTACAGCCTTCAGCACATATCACATGCCCTAAAATCATATTTAGACATGTGTGTACATATGAAGCTTCCCAGGAGGCTCTAGTGGTAAAGAATCCACCTGCAAGGCAGGAGATGCAGGTTCCATCCCTAGGTCTTGAAGATCCCCTGGAGAAGAGAATGACAACCTACTCTGTTATTCTTGCCCAGGAAAATTCCATGGATAGAGGAGCCTGGTAAGCTACAGTCCATGGTGTCTCAAAGAGTCCAACAAGACTGAGTGACTGAGCATACATAGGTATACATATATACACATGTTTGTGATACATATCTGTAGTTTTTTTTTGCAGTCTTATAAACATGAGATTATGTCATGCACAGGGCATTTTGCTTTTCCACCAGCATTGACAAATACAAGTGGTCCTCCCCAGGGGCCTTAATCATCTTAATTTCCTTCACTCCTGGCTCCTGTGGGCATTTGGACTGACCACCCTTCTCTAGACCAATGGAGCCTCCCCTGTGAATCTCAGACACTGGGGGACAAAAGATATGACAAGGAGTCCTGGGATCCATGTGACCACCATACTCTAGTGCAGAAGATTGGCAATCCCCTCTGTAAACTTTTTAAAAATATGACAAAGACTCTTCTTCATTTCTGGAAGCTTATCTTGGTTTCCTAGAGCTACTGCAACAAGTTAGCACTAGTTAGGTGGCTTAAAACAACAGAGATTTATTCTCTCACAATCCTGGAAGCTCGAAGTCTGAAATTAAATGTGTCAGCAACGCTGTGCTGTCTGTGATGCTCTGATAGGGTCCATCCTTGCCTCCTTCAGCTTTTAGAGGCCCCTTAGCTTGTGGCCGCTTAATTCTATCTCTGCTTCCACCTTTATGTGCTCATCTTCTCTCAACTCTGTGTGTGCAAACCTTTCTGTCCTTTCTCTTATAAAGACACCTGTCACTGGATTGTTGGCTGACACTCCATCCAGGTGATTTCCATCCCTAAATCCTTAACTAAATGTGTCTGCAAAGAACATAACTTCTAAATAACATCACATTCTGAGGTTCTGAGTAGACATGAATTTGGGGAGATATTCTGCAACCCATAGCAAACATCCTCTTCCCACAACACAAGAGAAGACTCTACACAAGGACATCACCAGATGCTCAATACCAAAATCAGATTGATTATATTCTTTGTGGCCAAAGATAGAGAAGCTCTATACAGTCAGCAAAAACAAGACTGGGAGCTTACTGTGGCTCAGATCCTGAACTTCTTATTGCCAAATTCAGACTGAAATTGAAGAAAGTAGGGAAGACCACTAGACCATTGAGGTATGACCTAAATCAAATCCCTTATGATTACACAGTGAAAGTGAGAAATAGATTCAAGGGATTAGATCTGATAGAGTGTCTAAAGAACAATGGACGGAGGTTCATGACATTGTACAGGAGGCAGAAATCAAGACCATCCCCAAGAAAAAGAAATGCAAAATGGCAATATGGTTGTCTGACGAGACCTTACAAATATCTGAGAAAAGAAGAGAAGTGAAAGGCAAAGGAGAAAAGGAAAGATATTCCCATTTGAATGCAGAGTTCCAAAGAATTGCAAGGAAAGATAAGAAAGCCTTCCTCAGTGATCAATACAAAAGAAATAGAGGAAAACAACAGAATGGGAAAGACTAGAGATCTCTTCAAGAAAATTAGAGATACCAAGGGAACTTTTCATGCAAAGATGGGCACAGTAAAGGATAGAAATGGTATGGACCTAACAGAGCAGAAGATATTAAGAAATGGTGGAAAGAATACACAGACGAACTATATAAAAAAGATCTTCACGACCTAGATAATCATAATGGTATGATCATTCACCTAGAGCCAGACATCATGGAGTCCAACATCTAGTGGTCCTCAGGAAGCATCAGTACAAACAAAACTAGTGGAGGTGATGGAATTCCAGATGAGCTATTTCAAATCCTGAAAGATGATGCTGTGAAAGTGCTGCCCTCAATATGCCAGCAAATTTGGAAAATTCAGCAGTGGTCTCAGGACTGGAAAAGGTCAGTTTTCATTCCAATCCCAAAGAAAGGCAGTGCCAAAAAATGATCAAACTACCACACAATTGCATTCATCTCACACACTAGCAAAATAATGCTCAAAATTCTCCAAATCAGGCTTCAACAGTACGTGAACTGTGAACTTCCAGATGTTCAAGTTGGATTTACAAAAGGCAGAGGAACTGGAGATCAAATTGCCAACATCCTCTGGATCATAGAAAAACCAAGAGAGTTCCAGAAAAACTTCTACTTTATTGACTATGCCAAAGCCTTTGACTGTGTGGATCACGATAAACTGTGAACAATTCTTAAAGAGATGGGAATACCAGACCACCTGACCTGCCTCTTGAGAAATCTGTATGCAGGTCGAGAAGCAACAGTTAGAACTGGACATGGAACAACAGACTGATTCTGAATCGGGAAAGGAGTATGTCAAGGCTGTTTATTGTCACCCTGCTTATTTAACTTATATACAGAGTACATCATGAGAAACACTGGGCTGGATGAAGCACAAGCAGGAATCAAGATTGCCAGGAGAAATATCAATAACATCAGATATGCAGATGACACTGCCCTTATGGCAGAAAGCAAAGAAGAGCTAAAGAGTCTCTTGATGAAAGTGAAAGAGGAATGTGAAAAAGTTGACTTAAAATTCAACATTCAGAAAACTAAGATCATGGCATCTGGTTCCATCACTTCATGGCAAATAGATGGGGAAACAGTGGAAACAGTGACAGACTTTATTTTGGGGGGCTCCAAAATCACTGCAGTTGGTGACTGCAGCCATGAAATTAAAAGACGCTTACTCCTTGGAAGAAAAGTTATGACCAACCTAGACAGCATATTAAAAAGCAGAGACATTACTTTGCTGACAAAGATCTGTCTAGTCAAAGCTATGGTTTTTCCAGTGGTCATGTATGGATGTGAGAGTTGGACAACAAAGAAAGCTGAGTGCCAAAGAGTTGATGCTTTTGAACTGTGGTGTCAGAGAAGACTCTTGAGAGTCCCTTGGACTCCAGGGAGATCAAACCAGTCCATCCTAAAAGAAATCAGCCCTGAATATTCATTGGAGGACTGATGCTGTAGCTGAAACTCTAATACTTTGGCTACCTGATGCAAAGAACCGACTCATTTGAAAAGACCCTGGTGCTGGGAAAGTTTGAAGGTGGGAGGAGATGGGGATGACAGAAGATGAGTTGGTTGGATGGCATCACCAACTCAATGGACATGAGTTTGAGTAAACTCTGGGAGTTGGTGATGGACAGGGAAGCCTGACGTGCTGCAGTCCATGGGGTCACAAAGAGTGACATGACTGAGCAACTAAACTGAACTGAACTCTGCAACCCATTAAGGTTCTCTCTCATATCTTCCTGTCCTTATTTCCTGAAGTCTCTTTCTAACGTGTTTATCATATTAAGTGTATTTATTTGCTTTATCTTTTAAATTGGTGTTTTTTCACTGGAGTCCTTGTGACTCACAGTGGGTCAATCCCTCATGTACCTTGTCATTTAACTGTGAGCCCCCTTTTATAGGACCCCCTTTTCCTGGAAGGATCCTGCCACTTGGGTTGGGAGCTTAACCCAGAATAACTGCACTTTTTCCTGCTCGGGACCCTCCAGGCCAATCTCTTACTGGGCACCAATTGTGTTAATTTCCAGGTTGGAGTTGTTGGACCTCAGAGATCATGCATATTTGGGCTCAACACACAAGAAGTAAGACTTAACATTTTTATTACTCCTGTGGAGACTTAAAAAATTCCAAACTCCTGTGGAGGTAGCTATCAGCCTTGACCTTTCTTCTTGCTGAAGGGTAGGCTTTCCTTGTCTACCCTTGCTCCTAGGCTGCAGTCCACATGGCCCTGGCTTTAGGGAAGTGTCTCAGCTCCAACTTCTTACCTTGCACCACCTCGAAGTCTCATTTATGACCCAAGTGGGCGTATAGACCAGCCTCCAGTTGGCCAGGCTCAATTCTCCATTTCTTTTCACCTCCCACATCCAGTCAGTAGTCATATCAGTTCTGCCACTGAAGATTTAGGGACACTTGAGTAAAGGATATAATTATACAACTCCTTCCTCTCTTCTGTGCCTTGTGAATTCTAACTTGTCCTTGATCCCAAATCACCTCCTCTAGGAAGACTTCCTGGATCCCACCAGCTCCACCTCTCATTGCTCACAGACTGATACTTCTCAGCCTTGGTCCTCTGGGAAGAAGCAATTGTAGACAGGTCATGACAGGGTCCTGCATCTTATGTGAGCATCACAAGTGAGGTGGGGAGTAACAGAGGTGTTGGATGGGCCTGAACACTGTAAAAATAAGTTGGATTTTAGCCGTGAGTGATGACGCCTCACTGACATTTTCTATGGTTGGGCCATTCAATCAGATGCCCACACTGGAAGTGTGCCTCCAGTTGTTAGGAGGAAAATGAAATGGAGGTCAGTGAAGAAGCAACGCAGAGTTTAGTGGTCATGTGGAGCAACTGGAACATGCATACATCACAGTGGGCGTGTAAAAGCTACACTCAAGAGTCTGATAGTTTCTTATACAATTAAACATAAATTACCCCATGATCCAGCAATTTCACACATAAGTATTTTCCCAACAGAAACGAAAGCTGACTCTATAAGACTTGTATGAGAATGTGGATCACAACTTTCTCATAATAATTTCACACTGGAAGCAAACAATATGTAAATTAACTGGGGAATGAACAAACAGTAATATATTCAAGGGAGGTTTCCCTGGTGGCTCATCAGTAAAGAATCCACCTGCAAGGCAAGAGATATGTGCAGGAGGCACGGGTTTGATCCCTGGTCCAGGACTATCCTCTGGAGAAGAAAATGGCAATCCATTCCAGTATTCTTGCCTGGGAAGTCCCATGGACAGAGGAGCCTGGTGGGCTACAGTCATGGAGGTCGCCAAAGAGTCAGATCCGACTAAACGACTGAACAACCAAACAACAAATATATTCAAAAGTAGAGTATTACCCACAATAAAAACGAATGAATCATATATCTACATAAACATGGATGCATCTCAAAAACTGTATGCTGAGTGAAAGAAGTCAGGCACAAGATTCTGAAATAGGTTCAAGTAATCTATGAGGGCGTGCTGCATCGTGTAATGCAGTCCATAGGGTTGCAAAGAGTCAGACATGACTGAGTGACTGAACTGAACCGAACTGAATCTATGAGGAGAAAAAGTCAGAAGCAGTTCTCTTGGGTTGGGAACATGGATACACTTAGAAAGTTATGAGGAAACCCTCTGAGGTGTTTTAATTGCTTTTAATAGTTTGCAACACATAGGTGTTGCATTTATCAAAACTCATTGAATGGTGCTCTTAAGATTTGTGCCTGTCCTTGTATATAAAATTTACCTAAAGAAGTAAATGAGAACCATAAACAAATACTATGCTAGCAACACTGAAGTACTCAGGGCTGAAGTGAAGCATACTTGAAGCTTACTTTAGTGCATTTTTAAAAAGATGTGTTAGTGGATAGAGAGAGAAAAGTGTAAGTAGACATATATATGGTGGAGTTAAGCTCATTTATTTATTGAAGAACTAGGTAATGAATGTATGGGTGTTCACTGAATAATTCATTCAAATTAGAAAATTTTCATTCTGCATATTAACCCCCAGGACACACATTTTGAACAAAAATCTAATATCTTTGTTTTGAATTGATGACAATGTTAGTCACAGGAGACAAATGTGAGTAAAATGGTTTTTGTGTTTTGCTTTAACAATATCCACTGTACAGAAAGCAGTCTCATAGGACTATAATAGGGTCAGATAAAGAGATTTTAGAGTAACTTCACCAAGCTCAGGATTTAACTACTTTCCAAAGCAAGGTAAATACTGGTGTTTTTAAAAATTTATCTTTAGCGCTTCTTTAGTAGACCATGAGAGGGTAACAGGCAGGTAGGCTAGGCCTCTCCAAACAGAAGAAATAGGCTGCGTGTGTTAGACATTTTTTTCTCTCTCTTAAGTGGCAGGAGGAAACAAACTACAACCTGAACTTAACTTTTCTCAAACCTTGAGCTAGCCAATGCATTTTTCTTATGGAAATGTTTTTCTTAGGCTATGTTAATGAACTATGTATTTACCCTAGACTCTGTCTTTCTTCAAGTCTGTTCCTTTTAAGACTCAGAACTGATAAGGGCTCAACAAACCAGTATGTTTTACTCGTACATTGTTCTCTTAACCTTTGTTAATGAAACTATATATTTTCTTGGAAACCTGCCTTTCTTCAAGATTCATGTCTATCGTTTTTATGGCCTGGGATGACTCACCTTGTGCCAATGGTATCTCAAAACGCATGTTGTGGGTGAGGGTGCCACTCTGAGTTTTGAGACATTTCCTTTCTCTAATTAACAGCTTGCTGATGGGTATATAACATACTGCTAAAGGCTAGCAAGGGCCCTTCTGATGTCTATGTCAGAGGCTTTCTCTATCTCTTTTATACTTTAATAAAACTTTATCACACAAAAACTCTGAGCGATCAAGCCTCATTACTGGCCCCGGATTGGATTCCTCTCTTCCAGAGGCCAAGAATCCTGGCATCTTTCATGGTCCAGCAACAACCTATCAACAGTATCAACAATTACTCTGTAAAACTATAATTTTGTTCTATAACTATAGGTTTATTACAGTCAACTTTTCATTGAAAGAAATGAATTCTGGATCTATAAATTTTTGGTGCACAGGTTATCTTTTGATGAAAAACAAAATTCAAGATGTCCTCTCATTCTGTAAAGTGTTTGATAACATTTTACAAATAAGCAGTATCAGGACATGCATATGCCACCTTTTGATAATGTTTTAAATGATGGAACACTTTATAAAAATCTGTAGAAATTCTATTTTTCCAAATTTCCAATTTTAGCTTTTGCCCTTTCATCTTATCTGATATTAAAGAGCATGGCAATACGAAAATAACCTTAGTGTCCATCAGTGGGTGAGCAGAATTAGAAACACACACACACAGAATATTATTTAGCGCTAAAAAACAAAACGAGATTCTGACATTAGCAACAACATAGATAAACCTGGAGGAGTTTAAGTGAAAAGAGAGACACAGAAAAACTAGCACAATCGCTCTTATGTGTGGAATCTAAAAAAAACAAATTCACAGAGGCAGAAAGTAGAACAATGATTACCAGGGGCGAGGAGGTGGGGAAACAGGGAAATGTCAAAGGATATAAAGTTGCAGTTCAATCCAGGGATGCTTGGATGCTGTAGTTTGGGAAAGAGACAAGCTGGGTAAATTAAATGCTCAGGGAGGCTACTAGATCTTTCTGAACCTGCTTCTCCTGGTGCTAAGGGAGGTCGCTGCTCCAGACGGACAACACAGAGAGAATCCTAAATCTATGCTCCCTCACTTACTCTGTTTGGTGCACAACATTAGGAAACCCAACTTCTTTTGGAGATACAAGAAAGCCCCTTGGAAACATTTCAGCTTTTCCAGTACACAATTCCCTTTGAGAATATGACTATCCCAGAAATATGCATGCACATACCCTGGATACATTGCATTCTGTTACAAGGCTCTTACAGACCTCCTAGAACCCATCTCCCAGGACATTAATGGACTGATAGGACTCAGGGTAGGAAGCTGACCTTAGAGGTAAGTCAGGTGATTCCTGCACTACCTTCCCCTCAGGTGTGGGTGAGCAGAGTCCTGGGCTCATACTCAGGGCTCCCCCTTGTGGTGCCCCCCAAATGCCAGAGGTCCCCAGATAGACAAGAGAGTCCTCTGGAGGCAGATCAAGGAGTCTGAGTCCTGACAATGATGCTTACACTCATCATAATGGTCCCCTTTTCCTTCTATGACAAAGGAGTTCTGCGACCCCCATCGCAGGACCCTCGGAAGGTGACTATTGAAGCCTTTGGGGAAGGTGGAGTGCTGCTGTATTCTCTACTATTTGGATCAAACTCTTTTCAGAGAGTTGATTGTGGTCTAGAGTTTGCATCCTGAGGAAATGAGGGGCTTCTGAACTAGGGCTCTGCTAGAGGAGGGGTACTTCTCACAGGGGAAGCCAGGGACAGGGAGGACTGAGCAGTAATTATGGGAGAGAAAGTAGACTCTGGCAGGGACGGGCAATCACAGTCTTGGGCACCACATTAAGCACTTAGGACTCAGTGGGAAGCCACTGCTGAGATGTAACCCAGGGACTAACTTTCAGTTACAGAAAAGCCTCTGGGATTTCACCCCAGATAGGAAAGTGACAGATATGCAATGAGGGGAGTTCAAAAAGTGAGAGAGGGACCCTGAGCTCAAACCCACAGGCCCCCCTGAAGCCCAGGTTGGGGGCAGGCCTGTGTTAGGGGTTGGGAGCTCATCAGGGTGGAAGGGCCCAGGGAGGTGGGCTGGACACTAGGAGCTGCAGCCACATGGGGGCCCTTTCAGCTCTGTGGATGTTTATAAAGCATGTGCTCTGGGCCAGGCTGGACCAGATGCTGAGGACCCAGGTGAGCAAGGCCCAGCAGGTCCTTAAGAAACTCTTAGATGAAGAGAGGGAGGCCCATGACCTGACCATCACACATCTGCGGGGCATGTCCACAGAGGGAGGGTAGGTGTTCTGAGCAGGGTTGGAGGATGGGGAGCAGGCAGGACACCAGGTCTGAGTGGAAGGTGAAGGGTGTTTCTTAGCAGAAAAGGACATGAGAGGGGGGCTGGGGAAGGGATACCTGGAGCTCCAGCCCAAGGAGTGGGGGGGCAGCTTGTCTGGGGAGCAAGAATGTGCAGGAGGCTGCAGATGGGGCTGAGTTTGTGCCCCTCTGTAGGGCTTAGGGCACCAGGGACCCAGGACAGAGTGTCAGCTCCTGGAGTCACTGAAGATCCCTGTTCTCAATGTACTGAGCAAGGAGCACTCTAGAAACATCTGTGTCCACGTTCCTCAGGCTCTGGGCTCCCTGTGAGAACTGCTTGAAGCCAGGCCTGCTCCAGCCACCCGCTGATTCCAGGGTGTCAGAGACCTGGAAGATTCACCCCCGACCTACTTCTGCCCTGGACTCAAGGTGTGAGCAGGGAAGGCCTGGGTCCCATGGCACCTGGATTCAGCCCCCAGGCCCCTCTCAGTCTTGAGTCTGCAGGACAGTGTGCTGGGACACAACTTGGAGGAAGACGCCGGGGCAGCCACCCTTCCAGGGCAGCCAGGAAGAGCCAGGGAGCTCTACCGCATCTGCAGGAGAATCGAGAACAGTGAGGGCTGCACGCTTGGTGGAGTTCATCCCACCCCTGCCCGAGGACTAGATCCTCATCTTTCCAGAGCAAATACTCCCGTGCTTTTGGAAAATGCATTTTTAGTAGTAAAATGGTTCCATACTCTCTCTACTCCCTCGGATCCTCCTCTTTTTCTTTCTTCTCTCTGAGCCAGGTGTCGGTGGACACCACCCAGCCTTGAGAGGTTGACGAATACTTGAGCCGGGACAGGAACACCCTGAATCCTGTGGGCCCAGGGAGCAGACCACGTGACTAATCAATATCCCTCCGCCTCCCTGTTCCAGTTCCATTTGCTCATGGGAGGGGGGTATTATTCCCTGGGGGTGGCACCTGGCTCAAAGGTCCGTTCATCCCATCTTGAAGCTGGTGCCCTAGCACTGGGGAGCTTCTAGATGAAAGTATACGAGGAGTGATGGGTGCTCCCTGCTGACCTGCAGCACTTCATCTTTCTGTTGGTGCAAGTTCTTGGGCCCCATGCACAGTGAGGCCAAACTGAAATGTTGAGGTTTGAACCAGAAAAAGGTTTATTGTAGGGCCATGCAAGGAGACAGGTGGCTCAAGTCCTAAAGAAAAATCCCAAGATCCCTGAAAAGTTCAGCAAAGCAGTTTAAAAAGCTTGGTTAGAGGGAGGGGGCGGTGTCCCAGGGTCTGTGGTTATCTCCTGCACAATTCTCTGATTGGCTGATGCTGGGACAGCAGGGTGGTGTCACAGGGCTGAATTCTATCTGTCCTTAGGCTCCAGGAGGCCTGGGGCTATGTGCTCCTGGTCATCAGGCAGTTAATCTCTTCCATTTGTTGGACAGGGGGTTGGTTTTCACATCTGCAGAACATCTCAGGAAATGTGCATCCCCTACTATTTATTATCTGGGAACTTCAGAGAGGAGCTAAAGCAGAGGACATGGGGGGAATCTTGTCCTGGGACAGCCTCATGGGGTCCTGCTCAGTTACACTTCCTCTCATTTGTAAAATGAGGAAGCAAAGATGATGAACTGAGTCTGAGGGAACTAGGTTGGAGTCCTGGTTCTGCTATTTTGTAGCTGTGTGACCTAGGGTGAGAGACCTAACCTCTCTGTGACCCAGTTTCACAATCTATAAAGCAGGGGACCCTAACCATTCATAGGGTTCTCGTGAGGTGTTGATATAAAGCCGCCAGCACCAGGCCCATCATAGCTCAAGCTGCCACCAAATGTCTGTAACTGGCATTTCCTCTCTGCACCACAGGTCCATCTAGGAGAGCAGTCCCTCTGCAGGGCCTCCTGTGAAGAAAGGCTGTGTGTACTGTACCGGGAGAAGGATTTGTGAAATGAAAATATCTCCTGCCATATCAATAAACAAGAAATGTCACAGCCATCAATGATTATTCTGCCAGAGCCCCATGAACATACAGGTGTTTCAAAAGACAAAGGCAGCCCTGTGCGCTGGTTCCCCTGGCTCAGCTGAGACCTGATTTTCCTCCCATCTTTGAATTTGTTAAGAGTCCCCTGAGAATGGGTTTGGGGGACGTGGGCAGAGAATGGGAATAGAGAAGCAGCCGCTCAGCTCGAAGCAACCTCCTCTAGAGGCAACACAACCCTGTGATACCAGAGCTCCCGAGACTTCAAAGGGAGCTAGAAATACAGATGCTCTTTGATATTAAAGCACTGTGCAGTTAAACATGTAAGGAAAATATAACATCAATTCTATACCATCTCACACACAGGAAACACTGAAAAGAGAAGCCAAACACAAGTACCGACCACCTGCATGACAAACAGGATTGCAGCCCCTGATCTGGAGCAAATCAAGCTTGTGCCTGTCTCCAAGCCTTACCTCTTCAGCACAGTTCTAACAGCTTTCTGAAAGACTGGCTCCCTGCTTATAATTCTTCGTTGACTTGAGTAAAATTTTTCACTTTTTTTTGAATTGACTACTGATGAATATTTTTTACTGATATGAATAGGTATGCATTTATCTGTTGCAAGTTCATTGCAAGAAATCTCATTATCTTATATTTTCCTGAATCAGACTGAACACAAAACCCCTACCCGAGGGAGGTGATGAGGCTGGAGACGTAGAAAGGGGTGTGAGCTTGCAAAGCTTTGGAGGTGAGGTTTTAAAAGTATGTCTTTCATCTTAAGGCAGCAAAGAGAATCCATCAAGGTTATTTCAGTTTGCGTTCAGCACGAACAGACATTGAGGGAAAGAATGGGAATAGAGGAAGCAGCTAGAAGCTAATGGGAAGAGTGCGGATGAGGGGATGGATGGATCTCAGGTACATCTTTGTTCAAGGCTGCCTTTCACCAGCCCCACTCTGTGCCTGGCCCCTCACTTCGCTGTCTCTGACTCTCATACCAGCCCTAGGAGAGTTATTATAATCCCCAATCTACAGATGAGGAACTAGAACCTCAGCAGAACTAGAGCGCAGGACCTCCCAGCCTGGGAACCACCGAGCAGGGTGTGGTCTCCAGCCTCTGCCCACCAGGTCCTCCCTTTCTGCGGCTGCACCTTGGGCCAGGCTCCTGGGGCTTCCAAACAGCAGGGGAGCCCCAGCCATGGTCTCTGTCTTCCAGCCTTTCCTTCCCTTAGAGGATAGATGCTAGTCACATAGAGAGAGTTCTTATTATAAATCCACTCCTCCTTTCTATAGACTGCAGTGAGTCCTGGTGCAGTTAGACTGAACCACCAGGCCTGCCAGCTCCCCCTCATTCTGAGCTCTTCCTCCAGACAGAGGGTCCTTAATGGGGGTCGTTCAAGCAGAACAGCTCCAGCCTCCACTGAGGACCCCGGGGGTGAAGAGCTGGGATTGGCTGGCAGGGCAGTGTCTGCAACCTTGTCTCTCTATCCCAGCCTTAAACCCTGGGGATAGGAGGACACCAAGAGGTGAAGACGCCCAGTCCTCAGCGAGGGACCAGCTCAGGGCCCAAAACAGGATCCCGACAAGCGTCCCTGGGCTCCAGCACCTGGGAATAAGGGCAGTGGTTCTTCACAGATATGAGAAGCTGGGCTGAGTGGCACTTGCCAAGGGTAACTGACCCTGCACTGAGCCAGAAGCAGGAGGCCAGGTTAGAGATGTTCTCTGGGGAAGCTCTTCTGGGAATCCTGGTTTCTCTCCTTCCAAAAGCCTGAAACCCTGGGAGGAACCTAGGCTGAGAGGCAGGAATCCTGGGGTCGCCTCTCACACCAGGCTGCAACACTGCTCCAGGCCTCTCCCAACCTCAGCTCACTGGCTGAGAGAGGGAATCTAGGGGTCCCTGGAGCTAACCCCTAACCAAGTTGGAGACCCAGCCCCTCCAGCCTCCTGCCAGAGTGTCCCTCAGGCTGGTTCTCCCTGCAAGTCAGCCTCAGGGCGAGATGGTCCAAGAGCTCCACCTGGTGGCCGCTCCACAACCAGACAGTCGCCTCCAGCAGAGACCCCTGAGAAGTCAAGCTGCATCTCCCCGCTCTCTCACACTGGTTCCCAGGTGTCATAGCTGGGAATGCAAAGTACCGGCTCTGGAAACCTGTCTGAATGAAAAGCACTGGCATTGCTGTCAGATGGGCCTGGACTCGAATCCTTTGGGTTCTTAACCTCACCTGGAGCCCCTCATCCCTGCAGAGGGCTGTTTGGGACACGTCCTGTGGAACTGTGTCTTCTCTCTGCATGAACAGGCAGCCCAGGGAGATGGCAGGGGCAAGGCTGGACCAGTGACAGGAGTCGCCCTGGAGGTGCTTAGCCCTTAGGCCAGTGGCTCATCCGTGGCTGCACATCACGGTTGCCTGATGTGGACAGTGCTTCTCAAAGTGTGGTCCTCGGACCAGCAGCAGAACATCAACAGGATGTCATTGGGGATGCAGATTCCTGGGTTCCACCCCAGACCTGCTGAGTCAGAAACTCTGGGATGGGGCCCCCAGGTGATGCTGATCCTGGTTCAGTGTGAGAACGCAGTGCTCAGGTACCAGGGTGCTGAGAAAGCTCCCCCGGGTATCCCAGTGTCTTAGGCATCAGAAATATCTGTGAAGGTCAACAGGGGCCACTCCACCCCCACCCCCAGGGATTCTGGTTCCTTGGAGCTGAAGCAGTACCCAGGCACAGCTCTAAACAGCAGCATGCAGCTGGTCTTAATGTGAGTCACTGCTCTGGTATGGACACTTCTATACGTACATTGTGCATGCTCTTCCTTTAGCGGCCAGGCCCTGCAGCACAGGACAGCTGCTCTCTGCTAGGTCACTGGACTGTGCAGAGAATAATCACCAGATATTGACATTTAGTGGCAGCTTGAGCTATGACATGCATGGTGCTGGATGGTTTGCGTGTAACATCTCAGAAGAGCCCAGTGAATCATTAGAATTCCCTGCTTTACAGATCAAGAAACTGAAGCACAGAGAAGTTAAGTCCTTAGTCAAAACAGCTACTAAATGGCAGAATCAGAATCCCAGCCTAGTTCTCTCAGACTCCAGAGTCCACCACTTTTGCTTCTTCATTTTACAAACAAGAGTAGGAATGAGGTGCTGAAGGTCACCAGGCGGGGCACCCATCCCTCCTGCTGTACCTTTGCCTGGAAGCTCCCCAGTGCTGGGGCATCAACTTCAAGATGTGATGAATGGAACTCGGAGCTGGGTATCACCTCAGGAAATAAGGTCTCCTGCATAGGCATAGATGTAGTTGGAAAAGGAAGGTGAGGTTTCATCCTGGACTCACAGGATGCAGGATGTTAAGGAATTTGACACTTGCCTCATCCCAGCTCAAGGGTTCCTTGCCCTCTCAGTCCTGAGTGGTGTCCACCAACACCCACATCAGAGAGAAGAAGGAGAAAGAGAAGGCTCTTAAAGAGTAGAAAAAGTATAGATCCATTTTACCGCTAAAAATGCACTTTCCAAAAGCAAGAGAGTTGCTATCCTGAAGGGATGAAGGACTCTAGTCCTTGGGGAGGGGCTGATACCACCAGGCGGGCAGCCGTCACTGTTCTCGATTCTCCTGGAGATTCGGTGAAGCTCCATGACTGCCCTGGCATCTTCCGCCAAGCTGTGTCCCAGCACGCTGTCCTGCACACATGGGACAGAGAGGGGACCGGGGGCTGAATCCAGGTGCCATGGGACCTGGGCCTTCCCTGCTCACACCCTGATGTCCAGGGCCGAAGTGGGTCAGGGGTGAGTCTCCCAGGCCCCTGACACCCTGGACTCGGCAGGTGTCTGGAGCAGGCCTGGCTTCACCCATGAGCCCGGGCCCAGGCAGGACCAGGCACAGAATCCAGGTCCTGAGGCCAGGTGTGCCCTCCAGGGGCTCCCAACTGCTGGGTGGGGGCAGGGCACTGCAGACTTGGCCTCAGACCCAGAGGGGCTGGAGCAGTTCCCACAGGAGCCCAGGGGCGGAGAACATGGACAGAGATGTTTCTAGAGTGCTCCTTGCTCAGCACATTGAGAACAGGGCTCTTCATTGAGGCCAAGAATTGACACTCTGTCCTGGGTCCCTGGTGCCACAAGCCCTACAGAAGGGCCCAAACTCAGCCCCATCCACAGCCTCCTACACATTCCTCCTCCCCAGACAAGCTGCCCCCTACTCCTTGGGCTGGGGCTCCAGGTCTCCCCTCCCCAGCCCCCCTCTTGTGTCCTCTTCTGCTAAGACACACCCTTCACCCTCCACTCAGACCTGGTGTCCTGTCTGCCCCCGCCCTCCGTCCCTGCTCAGGACGCCTGCCCTCCCATCTGTGGACACACCCCCCAGATGTGCTGATGGTCATGGGTCACCATCCCTTCCACCTTCTCAAGGACAGGCTAGGACTTGTTCACCCAGGTCCTCAGCCTGTGGTCCAGCCTGGCCCAGAGCGGTGCTTCAGAAAACATCCACTGAGCTAGAAGTGCCCACGTGTGGTCACCGTTCCTAATGTCCAGTCTGCCTCCCTGGGCTCTTCTACCCTGGTGAGCCCCCAGCCCCCAGCACGTGCCAGCCCCCTCTGGGGCTTTGAGGGAGCCTGCTCAGTCTGTGGCTTCGTGTTCAGTGCTCCTCTCTCACTTTCTGAATCCCTCTCATTAGACATCTGCCACTTTCCTATCCTGGTTGCAGGGGGAGGATTCCCAGAGGTTTCTCTGTAAACGAATGGTACCAATACTGGCTTTCCACTGAGTCCCAAATGCTTAATCTGGTGCCCAAGGCTGTGATTGGCCTGTCCCTGCCAGACTCTACTCTCTCTCCCACAAACATTGCTCAGACCACCTGCCCCCTTTCTTCTGCCCCTTACCGCAGTAAGTGCCCCTCCCCCAGCACAGCCCTGGTTCAGGTGCCCCTCATTTCCTCAGGGTGCACCCTCCAGATCCCAGTCCACTCTCTGAAAAGGGTTTAATCCAAATATTGGAAAATACAAAGCAATGCACATTTGCAAAGTTTTCAACAGTCACCTTCTAGAGGGTCATACAATGGAGTTCCCCATTGTCTGAGACTCACAGGGGAGGGTCCACTGATCTAGAGAAGGGGGATCTGTCCAAATGCCCATGGGAGCCAGAAGAGAAGGAAATAAGTAAAGGGGATGGAGAGGACCAGGGCCCCTGGAGAGGACCAGCTGCACCTGTCAGGGGTGGTGGAAAAGATGCCCTGTGCATGACACGAGCTCATGCATATACAACAGGAAAAAAGATAGAGATACTCCCTACAAACACAGGTGCATGTATGTACACACATGTCTAAATATGATTTCAGAGCGTAAGAAATGTGTAGAAGGCTGTACATGAGGTTGAGGACATGGATGGGGAGGAGGACGATCCTGTGAGCAGGCAGGAAGCCTGGTCATGCCCCAAAGGAGAAACTGGGACATGTGAGATGATCATAGTTCAGCTTTATGTCAATTATACATGAGAATAAGAGAAATATGGAAAACTACACAAAGATATGAATGGAAAAAAATATGGAGGACGTAGCTGTTGCTCAGGTCCAGCTACCTCCCCCAAGGGAACACAGCCCAGCGACATCAGATCTCCTGAGGCTTTTAAAGGAGCAGGAAATTTGGATTTTCATGTGAAATTAAAACAACGGGCAGGTACCAAACACTGAGAGAAGAAATAACACCTATTCTACATCTCTTCCAGAAAACACTGTGAGGGAAAACTAAATGCATTAAGAGATTGCCTCCAGTACAAACTGGTTTGCAGCCCCGGATCTGGAGCAAACCAGTCTTGCATGAGCTTATGTCCAGAGTGCAGCAGGGTGGTCTGGAGCCTCTTTGAGAGCGATGGAGGGGAACAGGTAGCTGGCATGACTGAGTGTACCTTGTGCCAGGTCCTCTGATAAGCCCAACATGTACTTTTTATTCATCGATTGACACAGAGTAGGTATTCAGCCCATTGCACAGATGGGGAAACTGTGGTTCTGTTAAGTAACTTGCCAGGTTCCTCTATGACACACAGCCTCCTTGTCACTCTGAGTGTCCATCTCCCTTCCTCCTTCTCTGTCCTTCTGGCACCTCCTCCTTCCTCTGACCCAGCCATGACCTTCCCAGCTCCCTGTCTTCCAGTCCACACGCCTGGCCGCTGGGCAGGCGGGGCTCAGCCACATCCAGGCTGTGCTCTGACGGGGGCACCAGGTCCAGGCTCACAGACTAGAGTGGAGGAGGGGCTGCTGGGGAGACTCAGGCAAAGCTGCTGCTTTCCAGGTGGGGGAACTGAGGCCCAGAGAGGGCACAGGCCTTACCCAGTGTCACACGAAGGAACCTCATCCTCTCCTTCTCCAAGTCCTCCCTCTGTGGCATGAGAAGGATCCAAACTTGTCATTTAGCTTTAAGCAGCATGTGTGTGTGTTAGTAGCTCAGCTGTGTCCTACTCTTTGCAACCCACTGAACTGTAGCCTGTCAGGCTCCTCTGTCCATGGAATTCTCCAGGCAAGAATAATTGAGTGCATTGCCATTTCCTTCTCCAGTAGCATACACAGGGTAAATTCAGAGAGGTTGTGGGAACAAAGTGGAAGATAGATAGCATGACATCCCCAGGTCCCTTAAAGCCAGTGCCCCTCCCCACCCCGGCAGTGCCCACGGGGAGGCCGCAGGCTCCAGGGCTCCCCTGGCAACTGGGGCTCAAGGAGCTCTGGGAGTCCATGGAGGTTCTCAGGTTTGCCCTGTCTCTCTTTCCAGCCTCAGCTTGTCCCAGGGTTTGTTATCAGCAAAAGTGACCAGGCCCCCGATGGCAGGAAGCTGGCTGGGGCTCAGGGTGCTGGCCCTTCAGCCCTGGGGGCCTCTCAGCAAATAGTCCCTTGGAAACAGGGCAGCTGTCCCAGGAGGGGATGAGCTGGAGGGGCCTCACTCCCCCCACACTGGACCCTGGAGGAGCCCCTGGGTGAGCAGGACTGCAGCCCTGGCTGGCGGGACTGCCTTGGGCAGGTGACCTGGGCAATTCCACAGTCTCTGTGGTCCCTGCTACTCTGGCCATGTGTCCCCGCCCCAGCTCCAAAACCCCTTTAGGCCCCTGTTCTCCTCTCTCAGTTCCAGATCAGGCCCCTCCTCCATGGGGAAGGTTGGCTCCACGCCTGCATCCTTTCTGGGTCAGAAGACACCTACTGGGCTGCCTCAGGGCCACTGGGACCCTGGAATCCCCCCCAGTCCTCTCCACTCTGTGCGCCCCACCCCCACCCCAGTTCCAGATGCATTCTCAGGACTCTCCCCTCCCAGGGGTTCAGCAGGGGGCTCCTCTTTCATCTCCTGCCCTTAAAAGGGGGCTGATCATCTGTCCATCCCCACCCCTTCACTGGAATACCCTGAAAGTCGCCATGTCAGCATCAGATACAGCATCCTTGTTCATTTCCAAAATCCCTTCTTCCTAGCTTGGAAGCTGCTAACCAGTCTCCTAGGCCAGGAAAATCCTGCTCAGGTAAGACTACTCCTAGATCTTTCCAGACTCACATCTGGATGGCAGCTTTGGAGTTTAAGAGCCAAATATGTTAATTTATTCTGTGATTCCTCCGTGATGCTCCACCTTGGAGTCATGCTGGGTTGGGGGTCTCCCTTCCCCAGTGGGGAAGAGTGACATGTGAAGGACAAATTGGGCAAAGCATTCAAATTGTTCTCCTTCCCACGTCATCTCTTCCCCACGGCCTTGCTCTCACCCCATGGCTCCTCCCTGTTCACTCCTAAAGCCTCCCTCCTCCGGGTGGGGCTGTGTCCCCTCAGATGGCAGCTCCTTCTAGCGATGCTGCAGGGAGGAGAGGCCAGGGCAGGTGTGTCTCCAGGTTGCTGTGGAAGGAGGCCTGAAGGCAGGTCCTGGGTTCCGGAGCTCCTACCCACAGGCCTTGCTGACACGTGGGATGTAGAGCAAAGGGTTCACGCTTACGGCTTTAGTGTGTTTATCTGGAGTTTCCACTTCATGGTCATGCCACCTTAGGGAAGGACTTAATACCTCCAGCCTTTATTTTCTAATCTGTAAAATAGGGTTAGCACTACAATTGCAATCCCTTTTTTGAAATCCTTAGTGTCAGATCTGCTCTTGAATTCACACTTCTTCAGCTCCAGATAGATGACATGGTGCATTTACTCTGTAGGACATAACATTCAACTGTAGTCTGAAAGTACCTTGTAATGAAACACATTAGTGCTTCTGCAACTGATCTTTTGAACATTCACACTAAGTGAAAAAAAAAAAGAGATCATATATTGTCTCATGTCTCTTCATGTCAAATTTTGTCACCAAACAATTTTTAAAAAATTTGTTTTCAATTTTGAGAGCTTTGAAGGGTTGGGATTGCAGATAATGACCATCCTACCCTGTGTCTCCATAGATAATGGCATACAGCTATTTAGAGAGACCCAAAATGTTTGTGGTTTGAGGCTAGACCACACGTAGCTGTGAGGTTTGGGATAAGACAAGTCTCCTGACAAGGCCAAGGGTGATGGGTGGGGAGAACCATTCTGGAGCGGCTGTGCTGTTACCCGATTGTCTGAGCCACTGGTTCCAACTCCACGGATCCTGAGCCTCAGCGGTCACAGGGCCCTGTGTCATTTCCAGGCGTCTGACTTCAGCCACCTTCGGAGCCAGATCATTCTCTGGTGGATCCTCAGCAAAGACCACTGCTGTACTGGTGACAGTGACCTGCCTGGACATCGAAACATCATGCCCACTCGGGCATCATCTCCAGACTATGATGACTTTTGGGTAGGGTTCTGGTACTTCCGCTTGCCAGAGCTCTTCTCTACCTGTGTGGCTTTCTCTCTGGTGGCTGACATGGGCTTTGGGAGAGGGGACATAGGTAATTGGTCCATGTCCATCTGGTGCTTCTGTTTCACCGTGACCCTCATCATAGTCATGGTCGAGTTATGGAGGCTCCCATCCCGCTTCCCTTTCTACTGGTACAACTTCCCCGTCACCTATGCCTGCTACGCTGCCCTCGTCTGCCTCTCGACCTCCATCATCTACTCCATCACCTACGTCCAATTCCTGCTTTATGGTCCTTCCCGGGACCGGGCCATCACTGCCACTGCATTCTCCTGCATCGCATCTGTGGTTTATGCCCTGGATGTGGCCTGGGTATGGGATTGGTACGATCTCGATGATATCTCCTGCTATGTGCACACTGTGCCAGGCCTGCTGAAGGTGCTGGAGACCTTCGTGGCCGGTGTCATCTTCGCCTTCCTCAGCAACACCTCCCTGTACCTGCACCAGCCGGCGCTGGAGTGGTGTGTGGCCGTGTACTCCATCTGCTTCATCCTGGCAGCTGTGGTCCTCCTGCTAAACCTGGGTGAATGGGAATACAGACTGCCGGTCCCCTTCCCCATTTTCCAGCTTGTGCTCACCACGCTCTCCGTCCTCCTTTATATCAGTGCTCTGGTCCTCTGGCCACTCTACCAGTTTTATGAGGAGTTCGGCGGGCAGCCCCAGAGGTTCAGTGATGGGGACTGCAGGGACGAGCTCACCTACAACATGTGCACCTGGGACCAGCGACTGGCTGTGGCCATCCTGACAGCCATCAACCTGCTGGCTTACATGGCCGACCTGGGGTACTGGGCCTGCCAGGTCTCTGTAGGGACTGAGGACCAGCCCAGGGACTCCTGATCCTCTGCTCACAAAAGGTATTCTCACCGAGCTCTGACGTCTTCTGATGTCCTCTTCCTGGCTCCTCTCTCTCTCTCCTCATATCCTTCCCCATTTCTCCCTTCCCAAAGCACTCAGTGCTCAGGTGCCCAGGGGAAGGGTAGGGTGCTGGGAACACCGTGGATGGGGTCTGAGATGTAAAGGGAGCAGGAGGGAGAAGTGGGGTTGTAGCGGCCCTTGGGGGCACCAAATATCTGGTAATTGCGGCCCCTTCTCTCATCAAGACCAGCTGAATGCTTGCTCCCTAAAGATTTTCATAAATCTGCCCCTGCCCTTCACTCCTGCAGTGTCTTTGCTCAAGGCCCATCATCACATACCACCTTGACTACAGAATTATCCTCCATCCATTTTCCTCCTATAGTCAGAGTGTCAGTTTCAGAGTGAGCCTCCGACTGATCAGTCCCTCCTCAGAGAATGTCAGTGAGGCCTCCACACTTACAGCTAAAAGCCAACCTATGTCTCTGGTGTTCAGATCCACCCACAGTGGGCCCTGTCTGCTGTCCCTGCAGCACCTCCCTTCCTCCCCATCTCACCTGTTTTGCCCAGGTAAGACCCAGGAGCTTGTGATGACCTGCTCACACCAGGCTGCTTCACAGAAGGGCAAAGGCTGAGAAGTGTCATTCTGGGAGCAATGAGACATGGAGCTGGTGGGATCCAGGCAGGCTTCTGGGAGGAGATGACTAACAGTCAAGTCTTTAAGGAGAAGTTTAGGTTCACAGGAAAGAAGAAAGAAAGGCCATTTAGAATAATTGATTTGCCCAGGGATCTCATGAAGTTTGAGTGGCAGAGCTGATGTGACTGCAGGATCCTTGTGTATAGCTGCGAGGAAGGAGGAGGGAGAAGGGAGAATTGAGCCTGGCCAACTGGAGGCTGGTCTATTTGCCCACTTGGGTCAGGAATGAGGCTTCAGGGTGGCACAAGGTGAGGAGCTGGAGTTGAGACACTCCCCTAAAGCCAGGACTATGGGGCCTGCAGCCTCAGAGCAAGGGTAGGCAAGGGAAACTATGCCCTTCAGAGAAATATCATATGACATGCCTTACATGTGAAATCTAAAAACAAATGATACAAATGAACTTACAAAACAGAAAGAAAGAGACTCACAGACTTAGAGAATGAATTTATGGTTGCCTGTACACCCTGTTACATTTAAACTGGATAACCAAGAAGGACCTACTGTATAGCACATGGAACCCTGCTCAATGTTATGTGGAACCTGGACGGGAGGGGAGTTTGGGGGAGAGTGGATACGTGTATATGTATGGCTGAGTCCCTTTGGTGTGCACCTGGACCTATCACAGCATTGTTAGTCAGCTATACCCCGATGCAAAATAAAAAAGTTTAAAAACAAACAAACAAAACCATGCCCCTCAGAAAGACAAAAGGACAAAGTTGATATCTGCTTCCAAAGGAATTTGGGATTTCTTTTAAGTCTCCACAGGAGAAATAGAATTCTCAGGTCTTCACTTCTGGTGTATTTAAACCAAAATGTACCTGATCCCTGAGATCCAACAACTCCAACCTGAGAAATTTATGCAAGTGGGGACCAACAGGCAATTGGCCTGAAGGGTCCTGAGCAGGAGCAGGTGCTGTTATTCTGGCTGAAGCTCCCAACCCAGGCAGAGGACCCTCCCAGGAAAAGGGCTCCTGTACAAGGGGCTCACAGTGTAATGACAAAGTACATGAGGGAAAAATCAACTGAGTCCCAAGAACTCCAATGAACACTCACCAATCTGAAAGAGACAGCAAACAGGTACACATATGATTAAACACATTAGAAAAAGACACCATGAAAAAAGGACAGTAAGATAGGAGAGAGAACCTTAATGAGTCGAAGAATGACCCCCACCCCCCCAAAAAAAATCCATGTTTATGGCATTATTTAGAAGTAGGGTCTTTGTGGACATAATTATTTAAGGATCTTGAGATGAAAGTCGTCCAGGATGGAGGGTGGCTGGCAATCCAGTGACTGGTGGCCCTACAAGGGAAAGGACAGAGAAGTTTGCACACAATGAGTTGAGAGAAGATGACAACATGGAGGCTGTGGCAGAGATGGAATAAGTGGCCACAAGCTGAGGGGTTTGAAATATTACTAGTGGATATGAATGAGCTTCACCCAGAGCGCTGGAGACAGCATGGTCCCCCTGACACCTTGATTTCAGACTTCTGGCCTCCAGAACTGTGGGAGAATAAATTCCTACTGTGTTAAGCAATCAAATTTCGAGTTCCAGTAGCACTAGGAAACTAAGATGAGTTTCCAGAAATGAAGAAGAGAGTCTTTTTCATATTTCTTAAGTTTACAGAGAAACCAGCCTTCTGCCGTAGAACATGGTGGTCACATGGATCCCAGACTTCTTGTCATATCCTGTGTCCCCCATGATTGAGACTCAGAGAGGAGTATTTAGAGACAGGTGATCAGTCCAAATGCGCACAGGAGCCAGGAGGGAAGGAAGTAAGTAAAGGTGGTGGAGAGGACTAAGGCCCCTAGAGAGGACCAGCTGTACTTGTCGGGGGTGTTGGAAAAGCGAGATGCCCTGTGCATGACAGGGTCTCAGGTTTATAAAACAGGAAAACAATCTACAGATGTGCCCTACATACATGTACATATATGTCTACATATGATGTCAGAGCATGTGAAGTGTGCTGAAGCCTGTACATGAGGTTGAGGACACAGATGCTCCCCAGTAGGAGGGGTGGATGCTCATGTGAGCAGACAGGAAGCCTGGCCACGCTCAAGAGGGGAAACTGAGCACATGTGAGATGATCATAGTCATGCTTTATGCCAATTATATATGAGAAGAAGAAAACATAGAACATGCTAAACAGAGATGAGAATGGAAAACAATATAAAGTAAAGGGCATAGCAACTGATTCATGAGACTTCTAAAAGGAGCTAGAAATCTGGATTTTCATGAGAGATGAAAACACGGTGCATCTACCAAATAGTTCAGGAAGAAATAAAACTGATTCTACACCATTTCTTCCTGAAAACACTCAGAAGGAAAAACAAACACATCCCTGGGCCACCTCCAAGACACACAGGTTTGCTTGATCTACAGCAAATCAAGCTTGCATGTGTTTGTGTCCAGAGAGGGGGCAGGGTCTTCTCAGTCCTCTTAGAATGGGAGGGAGAGGGGAACCGGAAGCTGGCATGGATTGAGTGTGCCGTGTGCCAGGCCCTCTGATAGGCCCTTCACAATCTTTCATCCACTTCATTGACATATTCCCTGGTCGCTCGATGGTAAAGAATTTGCCTGCAGTGCAGGAGGTGGAAGAGATGTGGGTTTAAAATGTGGGTCAGGAAGATTTGCTGGAAAAAGAAACGGCAAACCACTCTAGAAATTCTTGCTTGGAAAATCCCGTGGACAGAGTAGCCTGGGAGGCTCCGGTCCAAGGGATTGTAAAGAGTTGAACATGACAGTATGCATGCACAGGTATTAAGCCCACTGCAGACATGAAAAAACTGAGGCTCAGTGGGTAACTTGCCAGGTCCCCCCATGCCCCACATCCTCCCTGAAATTCTTTCTTACCATCCATCTCACCTCCTCCTTCCTTCCTCTGTCCTGGTTGTGAATTTCCCGGCTCCCTGTCTTCCAGTTCACACGCCTGGCTGCTGGGCAGGCGGGGCTCAGCCACATTCAGGCTGTGCTCTGACGGGGGCACCATGTCCAGGCTCACAGATTAGAGTGGAGGAGAGGTTGCTGGGAAACTCAGGCAAACCTGCTGCTTTCCAGGTGGGGGAACAGAGGCCCAGAGAGGGCACAGGCCTGACCCAGGTCACACAGCAGGAACCCCCACGCCTCTCCTTCCTAAATCCTCCCTCTGTGCCATTAAATGGATTCAAAGACTCTACATGAGCACACAGATACAAAATCCTTGTTCATTTTCAGCCTCTTCTTCCCAGCTTGGAAACTTTCATCCAGTCTCCCAGGTCACAGAAATCCTCGTTCACATAGGATTACTCCTAGATCTTTCCAGACTCCCACCTGGATGGCAGGTTTGGAGCTTGAGCCAAACATTATGTTATTTATTCTGTGGTTCCTCCAGGACACTCCACCTTGAGTCACGCTGGGTTGGTGTCCCCTGTCCCAGTGAGGAAGAGTCACATGTGAAGGCAAAGTTGAGGGGAGGGGATTCAGAACAGTCCCTACTCCCATGTCATCCTGTCCCCATGGCCTTGCTCTCACCCATGGCTCCTCCCTGCTCACCCTTGAAGCTGCCCTCCTCCGGGTGGGGCTGTGTCCCCTCAAATGGCAGCTCCTTCTAGTGATGCTGCAGGGAGGAGAGGCTGGAACACATGTGTCTTCAGGTTGCTGCAGAAGGAAGCCGTGGCTGTGAAGGCACGTCCTGGATCCCACAGCCCTGAGCTTTGGTCTTGGTCTCCCACCCACGGGCCCTACTGACATGCTGGGCTATAGATGAAAGTGTTCAAATCCATGGCTTTGGCATTTTTATATGAGGTTACTACTCCTAACCTTTTGACCTTAGAGAAGGCCCTTGATTCACCAAGCCTTAGTTTTTTCATCTCTAGAATGGGATTAGCAGGGGTGGCAGCTCAGCTGGTAAAGAACTCGCCTGCAATGTGGGAGACCTGGGTTTGATCCCTGGCTTGGGAAGATCCCCTGGAGAAAGGAATGATTACCCAATCCAGTATTCTGGCCTGAAGAATTTTCTGGGTCTCAGAGTCAGACCTGGCTGAGTGGCTTTCACTTTAGTTTTCTCATCTCTAAAATGGGATTAGCAGTACATCTACAGTCCATTTTATGAAATCCATGGAGTTAGATATGCTCGAGAATTCAGGATTTTTTCAACTCCAGTTGCATATAGTGCGTCTACTCTATAGGACATCCCACCCCACCCCACTGGGGTTTGAAAGCACTTGTAATCAAACACATTAGTGTTTCTGAAACTGAACTTTTAAATATTCATACTAAGTGAAATAGAGATCATAGTTTGTCTCATGTCTGTTCACATCTAATTTTGTTACCAAATAATTTAAAAATTTTTTTTTCAATTTTGACACACATGAAGGGTTGGGACTGTAGAAAGGACCATCCTACCCTGTGTCTCTGTACATAATGACACACAGCTCAGAGGGGTCCAAAATGTTCCTGGTTTGAGGCCAGACCCACCCTGCTCTGAGCTTTTGGATAAGACAAGTCTTGTGACAAGGCCAAGGGTGATGGGTGGGGAGAATCATCTTGGATCAGCTGTGCTGTTACCCAACTGTCTGAGTCATTGGTTCCAACTCCACAGATCTTGAGTAGCAGCCGTCGCAGGACCCTAGGCTCTCTTCAGATGTCTGATTAATCCACCTCCAAAGCCGGATCTTTCTCTGGTGGGTCCTCAGTGAAGACCCAGTCTGATGACAGGGACCAGCCGGACCACCAGGCTCACCATGAGCTCGTCCTCTGGCCTGGCCTCTGCAACCGTCATGGGCCACTTCCTCCGCCTGCTGCAGCTGCTCTCCACCTGCCTGGCCTTCTCGCTGGTGGCTACCACTGACACTTGGAGGGAGACCATAGGTAACTGGTCCATGTTCATCTGGTGCTTCTGTTTCGTCGTGACCCTCCTTACTTTCATAGTCGAGTTGTGTGGGCTCCAGCTCCTATGGCCCTTTTCCTGGGACGATTTTCTCATCAACTATGCCTCCTACTCCACCCTCCTCTGCCTCTCGGCCTCCATTATTTACCCCACCATGTACATCCAGATCATCCCTCATGGCAACTCCCGGAACCATGCCATTGCTGCTACTGCTTTCTCCTGCCTCGCGTCTGTGACTTATGCCACTGAAGTGGCCTGGATCTCCGCGTGGCCCAGCCAGATCACCTGCTATGTGCTCCGCATGCCGGGACTGCTCAAGGGGCTAGAGAACTTCGTGGCCTGTGTCATCTTTGCCTTCATCAGCAACACCTCCCTGTACCTGCACCAGCCGGCCCTGGTGTGGTGTGTGGCCGTGTACTCCATCTGCCTCTTCCTGGGGGCCGTGGCCCTCCTGCTGTATCTGAGAGGCTATAGCAACAAGTTGCCCGTTTGCTTCCCCATTTTCCTGTTGGGGTTGGCCCTGCTCTCCGTCTTCCTCTACACCAGCGCTCTGGTCCTCTGGCTGCTCTACCAGTTCGAGGAGAATTTTGGTGGCCAGCCCCAGCGGTCCAGTGATATGAGCTGTCGCCATCAATTCACCCACTTGGTGTGCATCTGGGACCAAAGACTGGTTGTAGCCATCTTGACAGCGGTCAACCTGCTGATTTACGTGGCCGACCTGGTGTACTGGGCCCGCTGGGTCTTTGTTAGGGACTGAGGACAAGCCCAGGGACTCCTGATCCCCTCTGTTCACAGGAGGTATCTTCACCGAGCTCTGGAGTCCTCTGATGTCTTCTTCCTGGCTCCCTCTCTCCCTCCTCACATCCTTCCCACTTACCTCTCTATCTTTTCTGTTTCCTTCCCTCCTTCTGCTCTGTCTCCTTCCTCTTTTGTGTGGTTGCTCACACCCTGTTTTACTGTTTTCTCTTGCTGCTCTCATCTTTTCTACATTTTCTGCTTTCTGCCCCTTTTCTGGTCATCCTTGGTTTCTCATTTCCTGTGTCCTGACCACCTCTCCCCATTTTCCTTCTTCTGATCCATCAGGACCTGAGACTCTTTCGTTCCCTGCCCACCGCCGTCTCCCACCTCCTAAGGTGCTGACTCCAAAGCACACAGCCCTCTGTGCAGCTGTTCACACCCTGGGCCTCCAGAGGGGCCTCATTGCCAAAGTGTGTCTGTCCCCCTGGCAATGTCTTGGTGTGTGTGTGTGTGTTTGTGTTTTGCGGTGGGAGTAGGTAGATAGGCATTGGGCTCACTTTCTCCCAGTAGAGGGGGCTGCACAGCGTGCCTCCCATTTAAGTTGAAAAGAAATATCTGGAGGTCAATAATGTCCAACGGGCAGGATACTCAAAACAGAGACCTTCAGTCCATGGGCCCCACCTGGCGCTCAGCCTCACCTGAGATTGGCTCCAGAATTTTTGCGGGCTTACTAAACACCGACTGACTAAAGGGCATTTTAGAGGAAGCCAGGAGTGAATGCCTTCCAGCCCAACTACTTTCTGTGGAATCAAAGGAGCTCTTGATGAACCCCGGGGTCTTGAAGACACCTGTCTGCAATGTGGGTGAGGGGCAGTAATGTGGCCCTCCTGTCTCAGTGATCAAAACAGCTCGTCCTGCCTCTGCAGGGAGAAGAGCATGGATCCACCAGCATTAGAAGTGATGTAAATGTGGACAAAGAATTCTGCCTGCATTTTCAGAAAACAGTGAATTATCTTGTCCATCATGTCCTCAGGGCGTCAGCCTCTGTTTCAACCCTAATATCCTATCCCGAGGGGAATTCAGGATGGAGAAAAACAAGGTACTGATCCTGAAAAGTTAAGATGCATATCAGAGAAATAATTTTTGTGAGCCCAGAGCACTGTATCTTCCCATACATAGAAAAGCAGTATAATCATTGACTTGAGACATCTGTTTTTTGTGATCAGCAATAATCTATTGATTTTAACTCTATGTGTTCCGCCAGCCCCAGTAAAATCTCCTGTATATCCTGACTCCTCCCTTACCTCTTTGGAACAGTTCCTCAGAGCTATCTGAGAGTGTCTCCTTGGCTAGAGTCCTCAGTAACATCTCCAAATTAAACATAAATTTGTGACTTTTAGGTTTTGCTTTTTTTTCCCCCAGTCAATGGTTTTGGTGACTACAGAAGGCACCCAGGGAAACCTTCTCCTCTTCTCCTGAACTCTATGAAGCACTGAGCTTTCTATACCACCAGAGGCCTCTTGTGTCCATCTGCCTCCTTAGGGAGTCCAGATGAACTGAGGTGAGTCTGTCTTGGGTTTTGGATTTCCTGTTATTGTCTGATAATCCTAAATTTTATTCTGTGGTGTTAAGCTCCTCTCTGGAGGAGTAGGTTCTCCTTGAAACTTAGTTTTGAGAAGCAGTAACTGGTTTATCTTCAGTTAAAAGATGTGGGAAGATTTTGCTCAGTTGAAACACACTGAATGGTAATGAAATAAAATCCATATTTATGGCAAGTTGAGAAAAATTTAAGCATAAGACTTTTCTCTGCTCATCTGTGTCTCCTCCTTCACTTTTTTGTGTATTGTGCATCTGCATGAACTAGGCCTCCTTGGGAGACATTTTTTCTTGATTTCATCAAAGAACACGGTTTCTTAGGAGATAATCTTCCTTCTTAATTCTGTGAGGGATCAAGATGACCCAGGCTTCTCAGGTAGATTCTTCCCAGCAGTAAAGAATCCACCTACCAATGTAGGAGATGCAAGAAACGCAGGTTCAGTCCCTGGGTTGGGAAGATCTCCTGGAGGAGAAAATGCAACCCACTCCAGGATTCTTGCTTGGAAAATCCCATAGTCAGAGGAGGCTGGTGGGCTACAGTCCATCAGATCTCGAGTCAGAGACTGAGCATGAACAGGATGACTCACACCCATTGTTCTCTTTGTTTGTGTAGATCTGGATTGAGTAAACTGACAATAATATATCATTAATGTATAACTCTTTGTCTCAAAATCTTATACAACTGTGCTTTAACTTATAATAGGTGGAACAGTCCTCAGAGAGATTTTTGAAAGACTGTCTCTTGGGTTATAATCCTCCAGGTTAGCTCAAATAAAAATTTCTACTTGTTTCTTAGATCAACTATGATTTTTTTCATGAACATTGGATTATTCTCAGTTGAAGGACACTGGAAATAGTTTATTATGTTCATACAGAATTTATTCTTACAAGTATCTGCTTAATTGATAATTAAAGGAAATCTCACCTTAAATTGGCAAGATTGGGGTTCTTTTGACATTGCAAAATTAATATATTTTTGCATGTGCAGTTGGAGAAAACAGTTTGATAAACCATCCTTTTAAAATTCTTACCTTAAAGGAACAAAAGCCCTGTAGTGAAAACTTACATTTCTTTTCCTGTGTCTTTGCGATTAAATGTACCTAATCTTAGGCATTTCCCCACTCTTCCCTGTGTTTTAAGAGCTTGGTCTCTATTATCCAGAGGAACTCATATGGTAGCCAGTGAAATACATTGGGATTCCAAGGAGACTTTTTGTCTGGCTCTGCCAACTCTCACGGAAATTAGCCATAAGGGATCCCAACCCATAAGGGTCCTTTGTCATCTTAACCTTCTTTTTAATTTCTTATGCTAATTTTGGGAGTAAACTTTCTACATTTTGTGAAGGCTACATCCTTTGCACCTTCTTGTGGTGGCACCTCCTTTTATTTTTGGCTTTGGTGGGTCTTTGATGCAGCTCTTCGTTGCTACACAAAGCTACCCTCTAGTTGCAGTGTGCGGGTTTCTCATAGCAACAGCCTCTCTTGTTGCATAGCATGGGCTCTGGGGTGTGTGGGCGCAGTAGTTGTGGTGCACTGGCTTAGTTGCTCCGTGGCATGTGGGATCTTTCCAGACCAGGGATCGAACCCATGTTTCTTGTACTGGCAAGCAAATTCTTTACCACCTGGTCACCAATGAAGCCCTGAAATCGAACTGTTTTTACTCTTTGGTTTTCAGAAAACATTTCCTCTTTTGCTATGATCTACAACAAGTTGTTAAAGTATACATTTGTAAATAAAGATGTAACATTTATCTTTTTCTCTTTACCTGATCCCTTTAGAACTTGGCTTATCCAGCTTGCTCTTCTGTGGATTTGATGATTTATTGTGACCAGATTACAACTAGTTATACTATTCACTGTTTTAATTTGTTGTCTCTTACTATTTTCAAATTATGTATGCCTCATGGCCCTCCCTGCTGTACTATGACTTTATTAATGTCTCTGCTCTATCACTTATATTCTGTCTACTTCTAAGATTGCTATCTCTTATTTTACCCAATGTGTAACCAAGCCTCTGACAAAATTAATGATGGCTAAACATGTTATTCTATCATGTATAAAACTCTACATAGAATAACTGTAATACTGCAACTCTAGATTTTAGGAGAAGCAACAAGAGAAAACATTTCCTGGATCACAGAAGACTAGTGAGACAGGTGATCCATAGAATTTTGGGTTATCAACAGGACCTAATCTGAAAAATTAGCGTATTTTTAAGATTAAAAGGAATCCTTGCCTGATTTAGGAATGAGTCTTTCTAGTGTCCACAGACAAACTGGCGATGAAATGCCTCACAAATCTTGGTCAAAATTTGACCAGGAGGAATTGCCAAGGACAAAGAACATGGTTTGCCGTTTCAGTAAACAATGGATGTTGCCCTCTATCTAGCCATCAGCCACTGCAGCCACCCTCAAAAGTGCAACCAGGGAGGAATTCAGAACGGATAAAAACAGGATACTAGCTCAAGATGGTTAACATGCACATCTAATAATTTCAGTGAGCTCACACTCACTTCCTACAGATAGGAAAGCACTAAAATGATTAACTTGAGGTGCCTGGGTTTTGTGGCTAGCAATAATCTTTTGATGGTCAACTTCATGCTATTTTTTGTTTTTTCAGCAGAAACATATGCATATTCTGGCTCTCCCCTTAGCTCACTGGAACAGTTCCACAGAACTATCTTAGAGGCTGTCTTCAAGGCTATGTTCCTCCACAGGTTCCTTAGTAAAACATAATTTGTAAACTTTAGTTTGTGCTTTTTTTTTTTCCAAATTGACATTAACCTGGATTTTTTTCTTCTGTTTCCTGGTTATGAGGGCAAAAAGTACTAGTGGCCCTATTCTTAAATAGGAAGTTGCTTTTCAATTTTTGGGGGAGTGGAGGGGTAGATTGGGGGCAAGCAGAGGGGTAGGTTTGAAACCTGCTGCTATAGTGGAAGGAATTGCATAGTTTGCGTGTGTAGAGCATGCACACATATGTTTCTATGTCAGATGTTTCTTAATGCTCAGAGAAAGATAAAGGAAAAAACCAACCAGACAAACAGGCAAAACACAAAATCCACAGACCCTGATTACCCAAATTTGCTTAGAATGCAGAAGCAACTAAGCAGATGTCAATCTTCACCCAAACCAACAGTTTTACAAGCCCCTGCTATTGCCTCCCCACCCCAGAGCCTTAGACAGGGCTCATCCCTGGGAAACTAGGGGTTGGGCCCCACCCCAATGCCCAACATCTTATCCTGTAGCTCTTAAAGTTCCCTTGCCAGCACCTCAACGCCTGTCTTTAAAGTTCTGTGCCTGCGTGCTTGCTCAGTGTGTGTGTGTGTGTGTGTGTGTGTGTGTGTGTGTCCGTCCGTCCGTGCACTCCCATGCACTGAGATCAATGGCCCTTTACAGTAATCAGTGGCCAAAAACACACCACAGTCCTTCTTCCTCTCCTAGTCTCAGAACAAAACCTCAGAGCCCTGCATCCTAGGGTCACCAGGGCCAGAGGGGCCAGGCAAGCAGAGCTGTGGGAAGGGCAGGGGAAGGACCCCACTGTGCCCCTCACTCCTGTACTGGGATGAACCATGTGATCTTCACCCAGTGGCAGGTGCGGTGGGTGGGGAGGGCTCCCAGGAGGCGGTCCCCATGGCAGGTAATCTTAAAAAGTAATGAAATAAAATTAATATGTTAAGGCAAGACAAAAATTTCATATGGCCAAATACATTTAACATCATGTTAAAAAGTTAAACAGATTTGTTTATTGCAGGACTTCCTAGGGCCTTGAATAGAGCAGTATGCATTATAAAATTGCCAATAGCAGGAAGTGTTTCTCAAACTTGCACGGTCAGGGAACACTTTCCATGCAGCATCTTGGACTAGTGTTCCATGGGATATCCTTTGGGAACAATTAGTTTCAAGCCTCTGCTGGGAGTGATCCAGCAGTGCTGGCTGGAAAGGCTCTAATGACATCACCTCCCACAGTGGCCCATCTCATTTGGGGGCATTTTTAATTCCTTAAGTGGTGCAAAGCCCACTTTCCCTGCTCTCTGGAGTTTGAACAGAACAGACCCAACCCTTTTCTTTTTCAGACTCCTCTGAAAGTTCTGCTATGTCTCTGGATCTTCTGTCTTCACATCCCCTAGTCTGAATGTCTCTGCATTAAGCCAGATGCTCCTTCAGGACAGGAACCAGCTTCACTGTGGGGTCTGCAGTGCCCAGCACACAGCAAACATGCGGTAAATCATTGTTTAGAGCAGAAGTGCATAGAGCCTCCCCGGATTCCTCATGCAACCGCAACTGTGCCCCCATCTCCAGACCTTCCACCCTCCTGGCTGTCTGCGATGATGAGTTGTGGAGCCACACATGGTGCCTCACATGTTTCCAGTGACATTTGGTCTCCAGTGCTCGTTGTTCTATGGTCCCTTAACTCTCCAGATCCCACAGCTCTCTTACACGTAATCTCGAGATGGCGACTTGTTCCCTGCTCAAGATCTTGCACAAGCCGTTCCCTCTACCTTCAATGTGGCCACCTCTTTGTCAGTCTTCAGTTCTCAGCTGAAAGGTCACCTGTGCAGGAGGATCTTCCAAAACTCATCTGCTCCGTCCCAGGACATTGTTCTCTTCATCGTGTTGGTCACTTCCTGAGGTTACCTTGTTAGAGGATTTAACTAGTTTATGGATTTGTCATCTGACACACCCACTGGAGCAGAGCTCCATGCAAATAAGCATCTAGTCTCTGTGGTCACCTCTGGGTCTCTGGGCCAAGTCCATCCAGGGCGTAGTTTGGACAAATGAACAACTGGAATCAGTGATCATTGGAAAAGGGGGTGTTCTTATCACATGTAGACAAAGTGATAATTATTATGATAAATTGGATGGGGAGGAAACTTTGGGTGGTGATGGAAAAGTTTATGGCCTTGAGACTGTTGATGGTTTCATGAAGTGTATATTTATCTGAAGACGCATTGAGTTGTATACAGAACAGCTTCATGTCAATAATACCTAAATAAAGACGTTTTTTAAAAGCTAACATAAAAAAGTAATTAAGAACCCCACATGGTAACATAAAAACCAAGTATAATGTTTGAAAAGACAAAATCATATATATTACAATTACGATAAGGTAGAAATAAGCTTTACATGGATATACATTACAAAGAAACACATTTGTGTTACTAAAAAAAAGTTGATCGTGGAGATCTTGTCATCTAGGACCACACAGACTCTACTCCAACATTTCATCATAAATGATCCTGTCACTGTTCAGCCCAGGGCACAGTGAAGCTGTGAGGTGCTTACTTTTTACCAGAGGCAAATTCAGGAGCTGTGTCTGGCTGCCTGGGCAGCTTGGGGCAGTTGGAGCAATGAAGGACCCTTGTCACCTTTCACTGTGTGGTCACTCACCAGGGTGGGCTGGTCTGCCTGAGAATTCTCATGTCTTGATTAGTTCCATCCCTCTTGAAGTGCACGAGGCAGGCCTCCAGGTGCAGGTGCAGGAAGAGCACGTGTATCAGGAGGGTTCTCCAGGAGACACGGAAGCAGGAACCCCGGCTGTCTCCTTGACGCTCTGGCCTCCATTCCATTTTCTTCCTATAGCCAGAGTGTCAGTTCCAAAGTGGGCCTCTGATGGATCAGTCCCTCCCTAGAGAATGTCAGTGAGGCCTCATCACTTACAGCTAAAAACTTATGTCTCTGGCGTTCAGGTCCATCCACATTGGGCCCTGTCTCCTGCCCCTGCAACACCTACCTTCCTCCCCACCTCACCTATTTTGCCCAGGTAAGACCCAGGAACTTGTGATGACCTGTCCACACCAGGCTGCTTCACAGAAGGGCAAAGACCTAGAACTATCATTCTGGGAGCAATCAGACATGGAGCTGGTGGGATCCTGGAAGCCTTCCTGGAGGAGGTGATTAAAAGTCAAGTCTTTAAGGAGGATAAGATGAGAGAAAGAACCTTTAGAATTAATTGATTTGCTCAAGTTTCTCCTGAATCTTCAGTGGCAGAACTGATGTGACCCCTGTTTGTCTGTAGGAGGGAGGAGGGAAAAGGGAGAATTGAGCATAGATATCTGGAAGCTGGCCTATTTGCCCACTTGGGTCAGGAATGAGACTTTGGGGTGGCACAAGGTGAGGAGTTGGAGCTGAGACACTTCCCTAAAGCCAGGATCACATGGTCTGCAGCCTCGGAGCAAGGGTAGACAAGGAAAACCAGGTCCTTCAGAAAGAGGAAAGGTCAAGGCTGATACCTACCTCTACAGGAGTTTTTGTTTTTGTCTCCACAAGAGAAATAGAAGCTTCAGGTCTTCACTTGTGGATTTGGGCCCAAAAGTTCTCTATCCCTCAGGTCCAATGGCTTTACAAACTGGGGAAATTAACACAATAGGTGCCAAACAGGTGATTGGCATGGAGGGTCCTGAGCAGAAGCAAGTGCAATTATTCTTTGGTGAAACCTTAGTGAAACTCCCAACACAGATGTCAGGATCCTGCCAGGAAAAGGGATCGGGTAGAAGGGGTCTCACAGTGTAATGACAAAATACACAAGGGATCAACCCACTGTGAGTCCCAAGAACTCCAGTGAACACAGAACAATCTGAAAAAGAAAACAAATTCACTTAGTATGATAGACACATCAGAAAAAGACACAGTGAAAAAAGTACAGGAAGATTTGAGTGAGGACCATAATGGATTGAAGATTGTCCTCCGAAAAGGTCATTTCTACCCAGAAAACACATTCATTTAGAAATAGGGTCTTTGGAGACTTATTTAGTTAAAGCCTCTGGGATGGAAAGCATCCTGGATGGAGTGTGGAACAAAAATTCAGTGACTGGTGTCTTCATAAGAGGAAGGACAGAGAGGCTTGCACACATAGAATTGAGAGAAGATGAGCACGTGAAGGTGGAGGCGGAGATGGAGTTAAGTGGCCACAAGCTGAAGTGGGGAACTGCCTTGGATTGAGTGTGCCATGTGTCAGGCCCTCTGATGAGCCCTTCACATGTTTTTATTCATTATTTAACACAAAGTAGGCATTAAGCCTATTGCACAGGTGGGGAAACTTCAGGATCATTTAGCTATGAAGTGTCTGCCGAAGCCCCAGGGCCTCTTTGTAACTCTGAGTATTCATTTTCCTTCTTCCTACTCTGCCTTTCTGGCACCCCCTCCTTCCTTCCTTTTTTTCTGGCCATGACTTTCCCGGCTCCCTGTCTTCCAATGCACACGCCTGGCTGCGGGGCAGGCAGGGCTCAGCCACATCCAGGCTGTGCTCTGACGGGGGCACCACGTCCAGGCTCATGGATTAGAGTGGAGGAGGGGCTACTGGGAGACTCAGGCAAAGCTGCTGATTTCCAGGTGGGGGAACTGAGGCCCAGAGAGGGCACAGGTCTTACCCAGGGCCACACAGCTGGAACCCCCATGCCTCTCCTTCCCCAGGTCCTCCCTCTGTGCCATCAAATGGATCCAAAGCTGTCATTTAACCTTAGGTGGAATCAAGGGTGACTTTGGAGAGCCTGGGGGGGGCAATTGGGGAACAGACAGCATGACACCCCAGCTTCCCTCATGCCAGTGCCCCTCCCCACCCCAGCAGTGCCCACGGGGAGGCCAGCAGGCTTCAGGGTTCCCCTGGCAACTGGGGCTCAAGGAGCCTTGGGAGTCCAGGGTGGTTCTCAGGATTTGCTCTGTTTCTCTTTCCAGCCTCAGCTTGTCCCAGGGTTTGTTATCAGCAAAGGTGACCAGGCCCCTGATGGCAGGAAGCTGGCTGGGTCTCAGGGTGCTGGCCCTTCAGCCCTGGGGGCCTCTCAGCAAATAGTCCCTTGGAAACAGAGCAGCTGTCCCAGGAGGGGGCGGGCTGGGAGGGGCCTCACTCCCCACACACTAGACCCTGGAGAAGCCCCTGGGTGAGCAGGACTGCAGCCCTGGCTGGCGGGACTGTCTTGGGCAGGTGACCTGGGCAATTCCATGGTCTCCAGGGTACCTACCACTCTGGCCATATGTCCCTGTCACAGCCCTGAAACCCATTTAGGGCCCTGTTTTCCTCTCTCAGTTCCAGTCCAAGCCTCTCCTCCACGGGGAAGGTTGGTTCCATGCCTTCATCTCTTCTGGGTCAGAAGACACCTACTGGGCTGCCTCAGGGCCACTGGGACCCTGCAATCCCTCCCTCCAACCCCCGCTGCCCCCAACATCTCCACTCTACTGCCCCAGCCCCCACCCAGTCCCGGGTGCATCCTCAGGGCTGTCGCCTCCCAGGGGTCTAGCAGGTAGCTCCTCTTTCAGCTCCTGCTGTTAAAAGGGGTTAGATTCTCGCATGCATGGCAGCTTTGGAGCTTAAAACCTGGCATTTTAACATTTGTTTCTTGGTTCCTCCAGGACACTCCCCTTGGCGTCATGCTGGGCTGGTGTCTCCCTTTCTATGTGGGGAAGCGTCACATGTTAAGGCAAAATTCCCCAGGGTGGGGAGGATTCACAACAGTTCCTACTTCCCATGACGTCTTGTCCCCACGGTCTTGCCCTCAACCCATGGCTCATCCCTGTTCACCCCTGGAGCTGCCCTCCTCCAGGTGGGGCTGTATCCCTCAGATGGCAGCTCCTTCTAGTGATGCTGCAGGAAGGTGAGATCGGGACACATGTGTCTTCAGGTGCTGTGGAAGGAGGCTGTGGCCCTGAAGGTGGGTCCTGGGTCCCAGAGTCCTGAGCTTTGGTCTTGGGCTCCCACCCACAGGCCCTGCTGACGTGTGTGCAGTGGAACAAAAGGTTCAAACTCACAGCTTTGGCATTTTCATCTGAAGTTCCCACTTTCTAGGCATGGGATCTTAGGGTAGAGATTTTTTCCCTCAAACATTAGCTTTCTTATCTGTAAAATGGAGTTAGCAGTACAATCCACAATGCCTTTTATGAAATTCTTGGGACCAGATATACTCCAAAATTCAGAATTTTTCACCTTTAGGCAGGCGGCATGTTGCTTCTACTCTATATGACCTCACACCCCACTGGGGTCTGAAAGCATCTTGCAATCACAGTAGTGTTTCTTCAACCAAACTTTTGAACATTCACACTAAGTGAAATAAATAAAGGCCATAAATTGTCTCATGTCTGTTCAGATCAAATTTGTTTCAAATGACTTTTTAAAAGTTTTTTACATTTTTCAGAGCCTTGAAGGGTTGGGCTTGCAGATAAGGACCATGTGTCTCCTTAGATAATGGCACATAGCACAAAGACATAAAAAATGTTCACGGTTTGATGCCAGACCCAACCCAGCTGTGAGGTTTTGGATAAGACAAGTTACCCAACAAGGCCAAGGGTGATGGGTGGGGAGAATCATTCTGGAGCGGCTGTGCTGTTACCCAGGTGTCTGGGCCACTGGTTCTAACTCCACAGATCCTGAGCCTCATCCATCACAGGACCCTGAGCCTTTCCCTGGTATCTGACTTAATCCACCTCCGGAGCTGGATCTTTCCTTCGTGGGTCCTCAGCGAAGGCCAGGGCTTACCCGGGACAGTGACCAACTTGACCATCTGAACCACCATGCCCAGCACTTCGTCGTCCCCAGGCCTTTGCTCCTGGACCATCATGGGCTGCTCCGTCCGCCTGCTGCAGCTGCTTTCCACCGGCGTGGCCTCCTCCCTGGTGGCCAGCGTGGGCACTCAGCGGGTGGGCGTAGATAACTGGTTCATGTTCTTCTGGTGCTTCTGCTACATTGTGACCCTCCTCATCATCATTGTGGAATACAGTAAACTCCGGTTCCACTTTTCCTCCCACTGGTACAACTTCCCCATCAACTATGCCTGCTATGCCGCCCTCTTCTGCTTCTCAACCACCATCATCTCTGCCACTACTTACGTCCCGTTCTTGCCTCAGGGCCCCTCCCGGAACCACGCCATCACTGCCACAGCATTCTCTTGCATCGCTGCTGTGGCTTACGGGACTGAATTTGTCTGGACCTGGGTGGGTCACCGGCCCAGAAGGATCATCACCTATGTGCATACGGTGCATGGCCTGCTCAAGCTGCTGGAGAACTTTGTGGCTTGCATCATCTTCGCCTTCATCAGCAACACCTCCCTGTACCAGCACCAGCCAGCCCTGGTGTGGTGCATGGCTGTGTATTCCACCTGTTTCATCCTGGGGACCCTGGCCATCCTGCTGGGCTTGGTCTACTGTGACAACTGGCTGCCCATCCGCTTCCCTGTTTCCCAGCTTGGGCTGACCCTGTTTTCCATCCTCCTCTACATCAGCGCTCTGGTCCTCTGGCCGCTCTATCAGTTCAATGAGGACCTGGGTGGCCAGTCCCAGCGATCCAGTGATATGACCTGCAGAGATGAGTTCACTACTTACGTGTGCAACTGGGACCAGCGACTGGCTGTGGCTGTCCTGACAGCCATCAACTTGCTGCTTTACGTGGCCGATCTGGTGATCGCCAGCTGCCTGGTCAGTGACAGGCTCCACACACGGGCTCCAGATTTCCTCTACTTATGGAGCTATTATGTCGTCTGATGTCGTCTCCCTGGCTCCCCTCTCTCCCTCCTCACATCCTTCTCTGCTCATTTCACTCCTTTCTGTTTCCTTCCCTCCTTCTGCTGTGTCCTTCCTGTTCTGTGGTTGCCCACACCTTGGTTTTGCCTCTTTCTCATTTTTCCTACATTTTCTGCTTTTTGCCCCTTTTCTGGTCATCCTTGATTTTCTTGTCTCCTGTGTCCTGACCCCCTCTTCCCATTTTCCTTCTTCTGATCCATCAGGACCTGAGACTCCTTTCTTCTCTGCCCACTGTCCCCTCCCGCCTCCTAAGGTGCTGACTCCACAGCATACAGCCCTCTGTGCAGCTGTTCACACCTGGGCCTCCGGAGGGGCCTTGTTGCCAAAGCACATCTGTGCCCTTGGCGGTGCCTTAGTTGGTGTGTGTGGGGGGTGGTTTGGGGTGGTGGTGGGTACCTAGTGATTGTGTCCCCTTTCTCCCAGTGGTGGGTGCTGTACGGTGTTCTTCACTTCTAACGGAATAAAAGCGAAATAAAACTCACAGGGTTAGTAATTTCCAGTGGGCAGGAGGCTTAGAGCAGGGAACCTGGATTCTGACACCCCACCTGGATTGCTTAGCCCCACCTGAGACTGGCTCCAGAACTTTTGCAAGCTCACTAAATACCTGCTGCCTAGAAGGCATCTTAGAGGAAGCCAGGGGAGGATGCCTTCCATCCCAACAAATCTCTGGGTGTCAAACAAGTGTAATAGAAAGCAAGCTCTTGTGCCTTGTGCACTGTAAGGCCAAACAATACCAAAATGTCTGACTTTGGAGTAGAAAGAAAGATTTACTATAGGATAATGGGAGGAAAAATGTGGCTCATGTTCAAAAGCCCTGAACTCCCCTAACAGTATCAGCATATTTAAAGGCCAGGTGAGGGAGGAGGGTCTCAGGATAGCGAGCAGCTCCTATGCAATGTTCTGATTATTAGTCCTTACCTCCAGGAGGCCTGGGGGCTGTGTGCTCAAGGTCTTGAAGTAGTTCTGTTTAGTTCAGTTTAATTGCTCAGTCATGTTTGACTCTGTGACCCCAAGGACTGTAGCATGCCAGGCTTCCCTGTCCATAACCAACTCCCGGAGTTTACTCAAACTCATGTCCATTGAGTCAGTGACGCCATCCAACCATCTCATCCTCTGTCGTTCCCTTCTCCTCCTGCCTTCAATCTTTTCCAGCATCAGGGTCTTTTCCAATGAGTCAGTTCTTCACATCAAGTGCCAAAGTATTGGAGTTTCAGCTTCAGCATCAGCCCTTCCAATGAATATTCAGGACTGATTTCCTTTAGGATGTACTGGTTTGATCTCCTTGCAGTCCAAGGGACTCTCAAGAGTCTTCAACACCCCAGTTCAAAAGCATCAGTTCTTCGGCGCTCAGTTTTCTTTATAGTCCAACTCTTGAAGTGGTTAAGATGTCATATTCACTCAGGGTTTTTCACATCTGTAAAACAACTCTGGAAATGTGCATCAGATAGTGCTTTCTAGGTACTTCAGCAGGAGCTAAAGCAGAGGATTTGAGGGAGGGATCTCCAGTATTCTTGCTTGGAGAATCCCAGAGGAGCCTGTGGGCTACAATCCATGGGGTCACAAAGAGTTGGACACAACTGAGCGACTAACTCTTTCTTTCTGGTCCAAGAAGCCCCCATAGGGTCCTGCTCGGTTACAAAAGAAATGATCAAAAAAATCTCATGGTCTTGGAGACACCTGCCTGCATGTTTGCGAAGGGCATCCCGTGGCCCTCCTGCCTTAGTGTTCCCAGGCCTCTGCAGGAAGAAGCAATGGCCCCTGCTAGCCTTAAAGGTGATGATAGGATGGGTATTTTTTGTTTTGCTTTTCTAGTCTGGGTGGCAAAAATTACTGGGTGACCCTATTCTTAAAGGGAAAGTTTCTTTTCAAATTTTTCTTGGGAATGTGGGATGGGTGGATGGGGAAGGAGGGAGGCGGGCAGGGCACATTTAAAAGAATGACATAGCCCAAGGACAGGACATAAATTGATTATTACTGAGGTGGGGGATAGATGGGCCCCTGGACTGGACAGCTGGTATTTGTCAAATGGGCTAAAGCTGAAGTTCTTTTCTCACCAGACACTCCAAGGACAAAGCTAGTGGCAGAAGCTGAGCAGAGTTAAGCTAGTGGCAGAGTTAAAGCAGAGATAAGGTTCCCACTCCTGAGGTCAAGGAAGACTTCCCCGTCTGCACATGTGTGGAAGGCTCCTTGTAGTTCAAAAAGGAAAAGGGCAGCACCCCGTAATAAGTGTGGACATGCACCCACAGGCTTCTGCATTGGGATTCATCTTAGCAAAAATTTGTGAACATGTCTTGGTCAAATGTAAACAAAGACCTTGAAGGATTATCCTATAGCAACATAAATCACCTCCTATCGCACTCCTTTCCAAGTGTATATTTCTGGCCTCCTTCTGACTTAAATAAAAAAACTGTTTCTCTGTGTGTTTTCCCACATGTTATGCTGTGTCTCTAATAATAAACTGTGTACCTGTTTTTACGGTTTTTGCCTTCTTGAAACATTCTTGCTTTCAAACAAGGGAAAGAGCAGGGCCACTTTTCTTTTAGCCTCCAGCTCCTGGTGGTGAGAAGTCTTAGTTTTCATCCAGGCTACCCAGGTTCAATTCCTCGGCAGGAAGCTAAGATCTCTCGTCAGGACCACTCACAGCTGTCTCTCCGAGGTCAATGCCAGACTGCTTTAGCTAAAGAAAGTGGGGGGTGAGGCCAGCATCTTACTTGCAACAGGCAAAATAGGATGTGGGCAAACCAAACAGGAGGAAAGAGTGAAAGGAAGGAAGGAATCAGAAGTCTGTTTAGAGTCGGATGGGCCTGGAATGAATCCCTTAGGTTCTTAACCTCACCTGGAGACCCTCATCCATGTAGTGGGCTGTTTAGGACACGTCCTGCAGGGTAGTGCCCTCTCTGGATGAACAGCAGCCAAGGGAGGGGCGGGGAGAGGCTGGATGGTGACAGGAGTCCCCCAGTGGTGCTCAGCTCCTAGGCCAGTGGTTTATCCATGACAACACAGCATAATCACCTGATGCTCCTGCAGTGCTTCTCAAACATGGTTCCCGGGCCACCAACAGAACATCAACAGGAGGTTGAGGGTGTCAACTTAAAAAACAGGACATGAGAGTTGTGCATTAAGTTTTATTTGGGGCAAAATGAGGACTGCAGCCCGGGAGATAGCATCTCAGGTAGCTCTGAGAAACTGCTTCAAAGAGGCAATTTATATATGATTTTCACGAAAGGGGAATATGTGCAGTCAAGCACATATTTTTCCAGAAGATTCCAACTACTCTCATGAAACTTTTGCTAGTCACAAGGAACAGTGATCACCATGAAGGATTTAATGGTTTTGTAGATATGAGGAGGTACAAGAACTAGGCTCATAAAATCGGCTCCTGAAAACATCTCTCTGAAGACCCGTCCTGCCAGTACCCCAAGCACAGAGTGCCTCATTTCTGCTCTCCACCCTGAGCTCCTTTTAGGGGGTGTTGAAGGTCAGCAGCTTCAGCAGCACATGATTTAATCCTTATAGAGGTAGATGGCAAGTGCCAATTTGTAGCTGATGGGGGGAACTTGTTGGGAATGCAGATTCCTGGGTTCTACCTGAGACCTGCTGAATCAGAAATTCTGGGATGGGGCCCAGGAGCCCCCAGGTGATACTGCTCTTGGTCCAGTGTGAGAACATGGTGCTCAGGTCCTGGGGTGCTAAAAAACTCCTCAGGTGATTCCAATGTCTTAGCATTCAGAATCACCTCTAGAATGGGACTTCCATGGTGGTAGTGCTTAAGAATCTGCCTTGCAGTGCAGGGGACATGGGTTCAATCCCTGGTCAGGGAACTAAGATATCACAAGCCATGGAGCAACTGGATCCACTGCAACTAGAGTCTATGCACTGTAATGAAAGATCCCACAAGATAAAAAAAAATCCAGTACAGCTAAATAAATAGAAGAAAAGAATAACTCTAGAAGTCAAAATACTAACAGGTTTCTGCCAACCCCGTTGCCCAACCCCAGTGATTCTAGTTCAGTGAACCTGAAACGGAACCCAGGCAGGGATTAAAAACAACTCAGAAACTGATTCCAATTCATAGTCACTACTCTGGTTTGGACCCTTCTCCCCACACACTATGCACAGCCTTTCTTCGCAGGATGGGCCCTGCAGCAGAGGATGACTGCTCTCCTAGGTGGGCCTGTGGTGCAGAGAATAGTCACAGTTACAGACATTTGGTGGCTGCTTGATCTACGACAGGCCTGGTGCTTGGGGGTTTGTATCAACATCTCATGAGAACCCTGTGAATGGTTACATTCCCCTACTTTACAGATGGTGAAACTGAGGCACAGAGAGCTTCAGTCACTCACTCTAGGTCACACAGCTAGCAGAACCAGGATTCCATCTAAGTTCCTCCAGACTCCAGAGACCACCACCTTTGCTTCTTCTTTTTATAAATGAGAGGAGGTGTAACTGAGCTGGAACCCATGAGATCTTCCCAGGACAGGCCCCTCCCCAATATCCTCTGCTTTAGCTCCTCTCTGAAGTTCCCAGATAATAAATAGTAGGGGATGCACATTTCCTGAGATGTTCTGCAGATGTGAAAACCAACTCCCTCTCCAACAAATGGAAGAGGTTAACTGCCTGATGACCAGAAGCACATAGCCCCAGGCCTCCTGGAGCCTAAGGACTGATAGAGTTCAGCCCTGTGACACCACCCTGCTGTCCCACCATCAGCCAATCAGAGAATTGTGCAGGAGATAATCACAGACCCTACGACACTTCCTGCTCCCAACGTGGCTTTTAAAACAGCTTTGCTGAAACTCTTCAGGGAGTGTTTTAGGGCACAAGTCATCTGTCTCCTTGCATGGCCCTACAATAAACCTTTTTCTGGTCCAAACCTCAACATTTCAGTTTGTTTGGCCTCACTGTGCATGGGGCCCAAGAACTTGCACCAACAGAGGGATGAGGTGCTGAAGGTCAGCAGGGAGCACCCATCACTCCTCTTGTACCTTTGCCTGGAAGCTCCCCAGTGCTGGGGCGCCAATTTCAAAATGGGATGAATGGACCTCTGAGCCAGGTGCCACCCCCAGGAAATAATACCCCCCTCCCTTGAGCAAATGGAACTGGAATAGGGAGGCAGAGGGAGGGGTATTAATTAGTCACGTGGTCTGCTCCCTGGGCCCACAGGATTCAGGATGCTGCCATCCCGGCTCAAGTGTTCATCGCCCTCTCAGGGCTAGGTGGTGTCCACCGACACTCAGCTCAGAGAGAAGAAAGAAAAAGAGGAGGATCCAAGGGAGTAGAGAGAACATGGAACTATTTTATGGCTAAAAAAGCATTTTCCAAAAGCAAGGGAGTATTTGCTCTGGAAAGATGAGGATCTAGTCCTCAGGGAGGGGCGGGAGGAACTCTATCAGGCAGGCAGCCCTACTGCTCTCGAATTCTCCTGGAGATGCAGTAGAGCTCCATGGCTGCCCTGGTATTTTCCACTGAGTTGTATCCCAGCACACTGTCCTGAAGAATCAGGACTGAGAGGGGCCTGGGGGCTGAATTCAGGTGCCATGTGACCCAGGACTTCCATGCTCACACCCTGAGTCCAGGGCTGAAGTGGGTCAACAGTGAGTCTCCAAGGGCTCTGATACAATAGTCTCAGCAGGTGCTGAAGCAGGCCTGGCTTCAAGCAGTTCTCACAGGGAGCCCAGGGCCTGGAGAACATGGACACAGATGTTTCCAGAGTGCTCCTTGCTCAGCATGTTGAGAACAGGGATCTTCAGTGAGCCCAGGAGCTGATACTCTGTCCTCGGTCCCTGGTGCCACAAACCCAGCAGAGGGGCCCAAACTTGGGTCCATTCCCCACCTCCTGCACATTCCTGCTCCCCAGACAAGCTCCCCTCCTCTACTCCTTAGACTGGGGCTCAGGCTTTTCCCTTCCCAGTCCCCCCTTCCTGCTTCCTCCACTAAGACACACCCTTCACCCTCCACTAGGATTTGGTGTCCTGCCTGCCCCCTGTCCTCCATCCCTGCTCAGGATACCTGCCCCTCTGTGGACACACCCCCTAGATGTGTTGATGGTTAGGTCATGGGTCACCCTCCCTTCAATCAAGAGTTTCTCAAGGACTGGCCAGACCTTGCTCACCCAGGTCCTCAGCCTCTGGTCCAGAGCAGGTGCTTCATAAACATCCACTGAGTTAGAAGGGACCACATGTGGCCACAGCTCCTAGTGTCCAGCCCGCCTCCCTGGGCCTTTCCACCCCAGTGAGCTCCCAGCTCTCAGCACACACCTGCCCCTGCCTGGGGCTTCAGGGGGACCATCTTTGCCTGTGAGTTTGAGCTCAGGGTCCCTCTCTCATTTTTTGACCCCCTCCCCCTGCTCATTGAATATCTGCCACTTTTCTATCTGGGGGGCGGGGGGAATTCCCAGAGGCTTTTCTGTAACTGAAATTTAGTCCCTGGGTTACATCTCAACAATGGCTTCCCACTGAGTCCTAAGTGCTTAATGTGGTGCCCAAGACTGTGATTGCCCGTCCCTGTCAGACTCTACTTGCTCTCTCTCCCATAAACATTGCTCCGTCCCTCCTGCCCCTGGCTTCATCTGTGAGAAGTACCCTTCCCCTATCATTTCCTAAGGATGCAAACTCCAATCTTTCTCTTAAAACAGTTTAATCCAAATAGTGGAAAATATAGCAACCCACCTTCCCCAAAGGTTTCAATAGTCACCTTCTGAGGGGTCTGTGATGGGAGTCCCAGAACTCCTGAGTCACAGAAGTAAAAGGGGACCATGAAGATGAGTGCAGGCATCACTGTCAGGACTCAGACTCCTTGGTCTGCCTCCAGAGGACTCTCATGTCTATCTGGGGACCTTGGGCATTTGGGGGGCACCACAAGGGGGAGCCCTGAGTATGAGCTCAGGATTCTGCTCAACCACACCTGAGGGGAAGGTAGTGCAGGAATCACCTGACTTATCTCTAAGGTCAGCGTCCTACCCTGAGTCCCATGGGTCCATTAATGTCCTGGGAGATGGGTTCTAGGAGATCTGTAAGAGCCTTGTAACAGATTGCAATGTTTCCAGGGTATGTGCATGCATATTTCTGGGATAGTCATATTCTCGATGGGAATTGTGTACTGGAAAAGCTGAAATGTTTCCAAGGGGCTTTCTTGTATCTCCAAAAGAAGTAGGATTTCCTAATATTGTGTACCAAACAGAATAAGTCAGGGAGCAAAGATTTAGGATTCTCTCTGTGTTGTCCGTCTGGAGCAGTGACCTCCCTTGGCATCAAGAGAAGCAGGTTCAGAAAGATCTGGTAGCCTCTCTGGGCATTTAATTTCCCCAGCTTGTCTCTTTCCCAAACTACAGCATCCGAGCTCCCCTGGATTGAACTACAACTTTGTATCCTTTGTCAACGTCTCCCCATTTCCCACCTCCATGCCCCACCACTGTTCTACTTTCTGCCTCCGTGAATCTGTTTTTTGTTTGTTTATTTAGATTCCACACATAAGTGCAATTGTGCTAGTTTTTCTGTGTCTCCCTTTCAACTCAGTGTAACATCCTCCAGGTTTATCTATGTTGTTAAGACTTTTCTTTCTTTTTTAGGGCTGAATAATATTTCGTATGTGTGTATTTCTTATTCTATTCACCCACTGATGGACACTCAGGTTATTTTCATATTGCCATGCTCTTTAATATCAGATAAGATGAAAGGACAAAAACTAAAATTAGAGATTTGGAAAAATAGAATTTCTACAGATTGTTATAAAGTGTTCTATTATTTAAAACATTATCAAAAGGTGGCATATACATTTCTTGATACTGCTTGTTGTAAAATGTTATCAAACACGTTATAGAATGAGAGGACTTCTTGAATTTCATTTTCCATCGAAAGATAATCCGTGCACCAATGTTTTATAAACTACTGTTAAAATATAGAGCAATATAAACACCCCAGAAAGTTTCTGTGTGTCCTTTTGAGTAAATCCACCTCCCCAACCCAAGAGGGGACCACTTTAGATCTGCATAGTAGATTAGTTTAACCTATTTCAGAATCATACTGTGTATATTCTTTTGTTTCTAGAATCTTTCAATTATCACAAAGTTTTTGAGATGCATCCACATTTTGTGTAGTTTACAGTTCATCCTTTGTATTGTAAAACTCTAGGTCTGACTATATTACTGTTTTTACTCCCCTGTTAACTGATATATTGCCTGTTTCTAATTTGGGATTATTATGAGAAAGCAACTATGAATGAACATTCTCATATAAGACTTGTAGAGGAAGATTTCATTTCTGTTGAGAAAATATTTATTGTTGAAATTGCTGGGTCATGGGATAATTTATGTTTAATTATATAAGAAACTGTCAGACTCTTGAGCGTAGCTTTTACATGCCCACAGTGATGTACACATGTTCCAGTTTCTCCACATGACCACTGCATTCTGCATTGCTTATTCACTGACCTCCATTTCATTTTCTTCCTAACAACTGGAGGGACAGTTCCAATGTGGGCATCTGATTGAGTGGCCCAACCGTAGAAAATGTCAGTGAGGCATCATCACTCATGGCTAAAATCCAACTTATTTCTCTGGCATTCAGGCCCATCCAACACCTCAGTTACTCCACACCTCATTTGTGAAGCTCAGACAAGATGCAGAACTCTGTAGTGACCTGTTCACAATCACTGCTTACCACAGGGTAAAGGCTGAGAAGTATCAATCTGGGAGCAATGAGAGGTGGAGCTTGTGGGATCCAGGAAGGCTTCCTGGAGGAGGTGATGTGAGGGTAAAGGACAAGTTAGAATTAACAAGGTAAAAAGAGAGGAAAGAGTTGCAGGATTAAATGCTTTGCTCAAGGATCTCATGAGTCTTCAGTGGCAGAGCTGATGTGACTGCTGCTTGTGTATAGGAAGGAGGAGGGAGAAGGGAGAATTGAGCCTGGCTAACTGGAAACTCCAGTACTTTGTTCACCTCATGCAAATAGAGTTGACTCATTGGAAAAGATCCTGATGCTGGAAGGGATTGGGGGCAGGAGGAGAAGGGGGTGACAGAGGATAAGATGGCTGGATGGCATCACCGACTCGATGGACATGGGTTTGAGTAAACTCTGGGAGTTAGTGATGGACAGGGAGGCCTGGCGTGCTGCGATTCATGGGGTCGCAAAGAGTCGGACACGACTGAGCAACTGAACTGAACTGAACTGAACTGGAGGCTGATCTATATCCCCGCTTGGGTCAGGAATGAGGCTTTGGTGTGGCACAAGGTAAGGATTTGGAGCTGAGACACTTCCCTAAAGCCAAGACTGCATGGTCTACAGCCTTGGAGCAAGGGTAGACAAGGAAAAACTATGCCCTTCAGATAGAGGAAAGGTCAAGGCTGACATCCACCCCACACGAGTTTTGCCTTTTTTTTTTAAAGTTTCCACAAGAGGAATAGAAATTTCAGGTCTTCTTTTGTTGTGAGTTTGGGTCCAAATGTGCATGATCCCTGAGATCCAACAACTCCAACCTGGGAAATTAACACAGTCAGTGCCCAATAGGCAATTGATCTGCAGGGTCCTGAGCAGGAGCAGGTGCAGTTATTCTGGGTGAAGCTCCCAACCCAGTAGGACCCTTCCAGGAAAAGGGGTCCTGTAAAAGGGGGTCTCAGTTTAATGACAAAATACATGAGGAACAACCCACTGTGAGTCCCAGGAACTCCAGTGAACACACATCAACCAGAAATACTCGGTAAACAAATTCACTTTATAGGATAAAACACATTAGAAAAAGAATCATGAAGTAAGGACAGGAAGATGTGAAAGAGGACCATAAAGGGCCGAAGAGTATCTTCCAAAAATTCATGTCTACTCAGAACTTCAGAATGGGCCTTATTTAGAAATAGGGTCTTTGCAGACATATTTAGTTAAGAATGGATGGTGGGCCTGAAATCTCATGACTGGTATCTTTATAAGAGAAATGAGAGAGATTTGAACACACATCGTTGAGAGAAGATGAGTGCATGAAGGTGGAGGCAGAGACAGCTAAGTGGCCACAAGCTAAGGGGCCTCCAGCAGCTAAAGGAGGAAAGGAAGGACCCTCTTTCTGAAGAATCTGAAGCAGCACAGCTCTGCTGACACCTTGATTTCAGACTTCAGGCCTCCAGGACAGTGAGAGAATCAATCTCTGTTATTTTAAGCCAGCAAACTTATACCAACTTGTTGCAGTAGTCCTAGGAAACCAAGATAAGTTTCCAGAAAGGAAAAAAGAGTTTTTGTCGTATTTTTTTAAAAGTTTACAGAGAGGATGGCTGACCTTCTGCCCTAGAACATGGTGGTCACATGGATCCCAGGACCCCTTGTCATATCCTGTGTCCCCCAGTGTCTGAGACTCACAGGGGAGGATCCACTGATCTAGAGAAGGGTCCAAATGCCCACAGGAGCCAGGAGGGAAGGAAATAAGTAAAACGGATGGAGAGGACTAGGGCTCCTGAAGAGATTAGCTACGCTTGTTGGAGGTGGTTAAAAAGCAAGAGGCCACGTGCTTGACATGGTCTCATGTTTATAAACCTGGAAAAAACTACAGATACGTATCACAAACGTGTGCATGTATGTATGTGTGTGCATGCCCAGTCCCTCAGTCGTGTCAGACCCTGAGAGGGTAACAGGCAGGAAGGCCAGGGGTCTCCAAATGGAGGAAATACGCTGCAAGTGCCAGACACTTTTATCTCTCTTAAGCGGCAGGAGGAAACAAACTGGCGATATTTTTTTTCCTTCGCTATACAAATTGTAGCTCAGTTGGTAAAGAATTTGGCTGCAGTGCAGAAGACCCGGGTTCGATTTCTGAGTTGGGAAGATCCCCTGGAGAAGGATGGCAACCCACTCCAGTATTCTTGCCTGGAAAATCTCATGGACAAAGGAGCCTGGTGGGCTGCAGTCCATGGGGTCACAAAGAGTCCGGCACGACTGAGCGACTAACACTTAACACTTAGCATACAAACCTAAAAGGAGGTTTCTCTTAAAATGCTGTGTTGCCATGACACCTGGTTTCACCTGAAGCTAACTATTCTCAAATCTTGAGTTAACCAATACATTTTTTCTTATGAAAATGTTTGTCTTAAGCTAAGTTAATGTACCCCAGACTCTGTCTTCAAGTTTCACCAAATGGCTCAGAACCTACTTGACAAACCAGTATGTTATACTCAGATATTTTTCCCCTAATCTATGTAAACGAAACTGCCAACTGCCAAGTCACTTCAGTCGTGTCCAACTCTGTGTGACCCCATAGACGGCAGCCCACCAGGCTCCCCCATCCCTGGGATTCTCCAGGCAAGAACTCTGGAGTGGGTTGCCATTTCCTTCTCCAATGCATGAAAGTGAAAAGTGAAAGTGAAGTCGCTCAGTCGTGTCCGACTCTTAGCGACCCCATGGACTGCAGCCCACCAGGCTCCTCCGTCCACGGGGTTCTCCAGGCATGAGTACTGGAGTGGGGTGCCATTGCCTCACTAGCAGTCTGTTAATGAAAAGAAAGGAATGTCTTAAAACTCAGAATGGCACCAGATAATTCATCCCAGGCCGTAAAACGATTGATTTGAATTTTGTAGAAGGGCATATTACCATACCCCACTCCAGTACTCTTGCCTGGAGAATCCCATGGACGGAGGAGCCTGGTGGGCTGCAGTCCATGGGGTCGCTACCAGTCGGACACGACTGAGCGACTTCGCTTTCACTTTTCACTTTCATGCATTGGAGAAGGAAATGGCAACCCACTCCAGTGTTCTTGCCTGGAGAATCCCTGGGATGGGGGAGCCTGGGGGGCTGCCGTCTATGGGGTCGCACAGAGTCGGACACGACTGAAGCGACTTAGCAGCAGCAGCAACAGCAGTGACTATATAGCACCCAGCTGAAGACTAGCAGGAGGGTACTCTTTCTGCCCCCTTCTGATGCCTCTGTCAGAAGTTTTCTCTATCTCCTTTATACTTTAATAAAACTTTAATACACAAAAGCTCTGAGTGATCCAGCCTCGTCTCTGGCCCCGGATTGCATTCGTCTCCTCCGGAGGCCAAGAATCCTGGCATCTTATCGTTCAGCAACAAACTTTCAACCCCATGGACTATAGCCCACTAGACTCGTCTGTCCATGGCATTTTCCCAGACAAGATTACTGGAATGGGTTGCCATTCCCTTCTTCACGGGATCTTCCTGACCCAGGGATCAAACCCATGTCTCCTGAGTCACATGCATAGACAGGCAGGTTCTTTACCAGTGAGCCACATGGGAAGCTGCATATGTACAAACATGTCTATGTATGATTTCAGAGCTTGTGAGAGGTGTTGAAGGCTGTATATGAGGTTGAGGATATGGATGATCCCTGGATGGAGAGGTGGACACTCCTGTGAGCAGGCAGAAAGCTTGGCCATGCCCAAGAGGGTAAACCAGGCACATGTGAGATGATCATAGGCCTGCTTCATGTAATTATACATGAGAAGAAGGAAATATAGAAAATACTAAACCAAGGTGAGAATGAAATGCAGTATAAAGTAAAGGACATGGAAGCTACTCAGCTCCACCCCTCCTGCCAGAGGCAACACGGCCCAGTGACACCAGATCTCCTGAAGCTTCAGGAGGAGCTAGAAATCCGGATTTCCATGTGAAATTAAAACACTGCAGCTACCAACACTTCAGGAAGAAATAATACTGATTCTACACAATCTCTTCCTAAAAACTCTGTAAAGAGAAACAGAACACATCCCTGGGCCACCTTCAAGACACACAGGTTTGCAACATCTGATCTGGAAGAATGAAGCTTGCATGTGTTTTAGCCACATATTCCGGGAAACTAACTCACTCAGAAAGACAATGCAGATAGTGGAGTGCAGTTTATTACACCGGCGGGCCCAAGGCAGAGTCTCCTCTTAGCCAAGGACCCCGACCAGCGTTTGTGAAAATCTTTTATACCCCATGTGTACGTGTCCAAACCCACTACCCCAAATTCCTTGAGACTTACATAAACAAAGGAAGGGTAAATACAACTACAATAACCCCATCATTCATGTGTTATGTGTTCAAACAGTTAATGATCAATAAGCCCACAGTTACATACCAACCAGTTAATAATCGATAAGCCTGTGATTACATTCTGATAGATACAGAAAAAATTTATGACCTGTCCGGAGGCAGGGGTGATTAGGGTATGTTTCCTCTTAGGCGATGAGTAACCTGGATGTGATCTTCAAGATTCCCCTACCCAGAGGGGGTCTTATCCTTCCATTGTCATTCCCATAGGCACTAAGCACAGAGTTCAGAGTCCACTGGAGAGGTGGCCGCGCAGACCAGCACGGACAGGCCTGAGATGGAGTCCAGACCCTATGAATTCCTTCTTCACATGCACTTATGGCCAAAGTGGGGCTAGGGCCTCCTGTGTCCTCTGTGAGAGGGAAGGGATCAGGTAGCAGGCATGGATTGAGTGTGTTTCTTGCCAGGCCCTTTCATGAGCCCATCACATGCTATTATTAATTTAACTGAATAAATCAGGTATTAAGTTTCCTCATCCTGCACAGATGAGGAACTGAGGCTCTGATGACTAACTTGCCCAGGATCATTCAGTTATGAAGTGTCTCCTCCAGGCCCCACAGCCTCCTTGTCACTCTGAGTGTCCATCTCCCTTCCTTCTTCTCTGTCCTTCTGGCACCTTCTCCTCCTTCCTCTGTCCTGACCTTGACCTTCCCGGCTCCCTGTCTTCCAGTCCACACACCTGGCTGCTGGGCAGGTGGGGCTCAGCCACATCCAGGCTGTGCTCTGACGGGGGCACCATGTCCAGGCTCACAGATTAGAGTGGAGGAGGGACTGCTGGGAGACTCCGGCAAATCTCCTGCTTTCCAGGTGGGGGAACTGAGGCCCAGAGAGGGCAGAGGCCTGACCCGGGGTCACACAGCTGGAACCCCCATTCCTTTCCCACTCCTAGTCCTCTGTCTGTGCCAATAAAAGGCTCCAAAATTATCTTTCACCCTAAAGTGGAAATCCCAGTGGCAGTTCAGGGAGTTAAGTTGGTAACAAACTGGGGTACAGAGCATTAACATCCCAGGATAACTTATATCTGGTGCTCCTCCCTCACACCTCGTGTGCCCACTGGGAGGCCAGCAGGTTCCAGGGCTCCACTGACAATTAGCTTTGTGAGTCTAGGGAGGTTCTCAGGTTTGCTCTGTTTCTCTTTCCAGCCTCAACTTGTCCCAAGGTTTATTATTAGCAAAGGTGAAAGGCCCCTGATGGCAGGAAGCTGGCTGGTGATCAGGGTGCTGGCCCTTCAGCCCTGGGCGCCTCTCAGCAAATAGTCCCGAAAACAGGGCAGCTGTCCCAGGAGGGGGCGGGCTGGGAGGGGCCTCACTCCCCCACACTGGACCCTGGAGGAGCCCCTGTGTGAGCAGGACTGCAGCCCTGGCTGGCGGGACTGTCTTGGGCAGGTGACCTGGGCAATTCCATGGTCTCCAGGGTCCCTGCCACTCTGGCCACGTGTCCCTCTCAAAGCCCTGAAACCCCTTTAGGCCCCTGTTCTCCTGTCTCAGTTCCAGTCCAGGCCCCTCCTCCATGGGGAAGGTTGGCTCCACGCCTGCATCTCTTCTGGATCAGAAGACACCTACTGGGCTGCCTCAGGGCCATTGGGACCCTGGATACCCCCCCCCCCCCCCAGTTATCTCCACTCTGCCACTCCCAGCCCCACTTCTGTCCCAGGTGCATTCTCAGAGCTGTCTCCTTCCAGGGGTCCAGCAGGTGTCTCCTCTTTCAGCTTCTGCCCTTAAAATGGTCCAGTCATCCATCCATCCCCACCCTCTCCCTGGGATGCCTTGAAAGGCTCCATGAAAGCACCAAACACAGCATCCTTGTTCATTTACAATCCCATCTTCCCAGCTTGGAACCTGCTAATCAGTCTCCCACGTCAGAAAAATCCTGCTCATATAGAACTACTCCTAGATCTTTCCAAACTCGCATCTGGAAGGCTCCTTTGAAGCTGAAAAGCCAAACATTATGTTTATTCATTCTGTGATTCCTCCATGACTGTCCTCCTTGGAGTCATGCTGGGTTGGGGTCTCCTTTCCCAAATGATGAAGAATCAAACGTTAAGGCAAAATTGAAGGAAGGGGATTCAGAATAGTTGCTACTATTACCAAAAGATGTGGGGTCTGTTTGTTCACTGCCCAAAAGTCAGTAAGCAGGCCAGGTTGGTGGAAAGGAAAATTTACTTCATTTCAGGTGGTGGCAATTTGGCGGGAGAGTGGATGTCTATCCCAAGGCTGAGTCCCTGCCGCACCCTATCTACCGTACATCCCTGCCAAGCAGGAGGTGAGAGCATTTACAGGCTGAGGGAGGGGGCTACATGCAGAAACAGCACAGTCAGCTCTGACAGTCATCTTCAAATTGGTCATCGGTGGTTTGACTAGCATCATCTTGATTATTTTAAGTACAGCTAATCTTCAGTTCTAGGGTTGGTTTGTTTGAGGCCAGTTCTCAAAACTGGTGGCTTATGTCATGGCTACAGTCTGATCATCATGTAGTTGACTTCTTCCACCTGGTGGGGGTTCCAGTATCTATAAGACAGCTCACAGAATATGGCTCAGAATATTATCTATAGCCCTCAAGGAGGAACTAAAGATCGTTGACTACGTTTAATGAGTTCATTACTAGTAGTAGTAGTATTTGGTCTCCTTTGTCTCTTTTCCTTTGTTTCTGCATGTTCTCTTTTCTCCGATTAAACTTTCTTTAACTAAAGTTTTCCATAGACAGAGGTCACGGAGGGAAGGACCTTAGAGTCCTGCTCTGTTTCACTACTTCCCATGGCATCCTGTCCCCACGGCCTTGCCCTCACCCCATGGCTCCTCCCTGCTCACCCCTGAAGCTGCCCTCCTCCAGGTGGGGCTCAGATGGCAGCTCCTTCTAGTGATGCTGCAGGGAGGACAGGTTGGCACACGTGTGCCTTCAGGTTGCTGTGGAAGGAGGCCATGGCCCTACAGCTGTGTCCTGGGTCCCAGAGCCCCGAGGTTTGGTCCTGGGCTCCCACCCCTGGGCCTTGTTGATATATGGGCTATACAGCAAAGCATTCAAATCCACACATTTGGCATTTTTATCTGGGGCTCCCACATCCTGTTCACGCCACCTTAGGGAAAGCACTTAATTCTCTGAGCCTTAGTTTTGTCATGTGTAAAATGGGGTTAGCAGTACAATCCTCAATCCCATTTCTGAAACTCTTGGGTTCAGATATAATTCAAAATTTAGTTTTTTCAGCTTCAGGTATGTGACATGGTATATCTTCTCTATACAACAAGACACCCCACTGGGGTCTGAAAGGACCTTGTAATCAAACACATTAGTGCTTCTGCAGCTGAACTTTTGAACATTCACATTAAGTGAAATAAATAGAGATCACAAATTATCTCATGTCTGTTTAGGTTAAATTTTGTTACCAAAAATTTTTTTAAATTTTGTTTTCAATTTTGACAGACCTGAAGGGTTGGGGTTAGAGATAAGGGCCATCCTATCCTGTGTCTCCATAGATAATGGCCCACAGCTCAGAGAGATCCAGGATGTTCTTGGTTTGAGGCCAGACCCAACGCAGCTGGGAGCTTTGGGATAAGACAAGTCTCCTGACAAGGCCAAGGGTGATGGGTGGGGAGAACCATTCTGGAGCGGCCGTGCTGTTACCTGAGTGTCTGGGTCACTGGTTCTAACCCCATGGATCCTGAGCTTCAGCTGTAACAGGGCCCTGAGCCTTTTCCAGGTGTCTGGCTTAATCCACCTCCGGAACTGGACCTTTCTCTGACGGGTCCTCAGTGAAGACCCCTGCCATACTGGGGACCGTGACTTGCCTGACCTTCACAGCACCATGTCCACTGGGGTCACATACCCAAACATGGAAGCCTGGAATACAGTGTGCTGCTTCCTCCGCCTGCCACAGCTCTTCTCTACCTGTGTGGCCTTCTCCCTAGTGGCCGACATGGGCATTTGGAGAGGGAACATAGGTAACTGGTCCATTTCCCTCTGGGGCTTCTGTTTTGCTGTGACACTCATGATAGTCACAGTCGAGTATTTTAATTTTGAATCACGCTTTCCCTTCTTCTGGTACAACCTCCCTGTCACCTACGCCTGCTACGCCACCCTCCTCTGCCTCTTGACCTCCATTATCTACTCCACCATCTACGTCCGGTTCCTGCCTGATGGACCTCTCTGGGACCGGGCCATGGCAGCCAATGCACTCTCCTGTGTCGCTTCTGTACTTTATGGCATAGATGTGGCCTTTGTGTGGAACTACTATGGGTTCGAAGAGATCACCTGCTATGTGCACACCTTGCCAGGCCTGCTGAAGGTGCTGGAGACCTTCGTGGCCGGTGTCATCTTCGCCTTCCTCAGCAACACCTCCCTGTACCTGCACCAGCCGGCCCTGGAGTGGTGCGTGGCCGTGTACTCCATCTGCTTCATCCCGGCAGCACTAGCTATGCTGCTAAAACTGGGTGACTGGGAGAACATACTGCCTGTCCCCTTCCCCATTTTCCAGTTGGGGCTAATCATGCTCTCTGTCCTCTTCTACATCAGCGCGCTGGTCCTCTGGCCGCTCTACCAATTCTATGAGGAATTCGGCGGGCAGCCGCAGTGGTCCAGTGATATCAGCTGTATCGATGACCTCATGTGCTCCTGGATCCAGCGACTGGCTGTGGCCATCCTGACAGCCATTAACCTATTGATTTATGTGGCTGACTTCGTGTACTGGGCCTGCCAGGTTTCTATAGGGACTGAGGACCAGCCCAGGGACTTCTGATCCCCTCTGGTCACAGGAGGTCTCCTCACTGAGCTCTGTTGTCCTCTGACGCCCTCAATGCACGTGAACTTGGGCAAACTCTGGGAGATGGTGAGGGACAGGGAAGCCCGGCTTGCTGCAGCCCATGGGGTCGCAGAGAGTCAGACATGACTCGGCAAGTGAACAACAGCGATGTCCTCTGATGTCCTCTTCCTGGCTCCCTCTCTCCCTCCTCACAACCTTCCCCACTCATCTCTCTCTCTTTTCTGTTTCCTTCCCTCCTTCTGCTCTGTCTCCTTCCTATTTTGTTGGGTTGCCCGCATTCTGTTTTGCCTCCGTTTTGCTCTCGTTTTTTCTACATTTTCTGATTTTTTGTCCCTTTTCTGGTTGTCCTTGGTTTTCTTGTCTCCTGTGTCCTGACTACCTCTCCCCATTCTCCTTCTGATCCATCAGGATCTGAGACTCCTTCCTTCTCTGTCCACTGCCCCCTCCCACCTCCTAAGGTGCTGACTCCACAACACACAGCCCTCTGTGCAGCTGTTCATACCCTGGGCCTCTGGAGGGGCCTCGTTGCCAAAGCAAGTCTGTTCACCTGGGAGTGCCTTAGTTGGTGTGTATGTGGGGAGAGTTAGGGGGTGGGTTGGGAGAGGTTGGTGGCTGGAGGTATGTAGATAGAATTTGGCCTCATTTCTCCCAGTGGAGAGGGGTGTACAGTGTATCTCCCCTTTAAGTCACACAAAAATCTCTGGAGGTCAGTAATTCCCAGTGGGCAGGACCCTGGATCCCTGGGTCCCATCTTGTGTTCAGCCCCACCTGAAATTGGCTCCGGAATTTTTCCAGGCTTACTAGATATTCGCTGCATAGAGGTCATCTTAACAGAAGTTAGGATACATTTTATCCCAACTGCTTTCTGGGAAAATAAAAAAGGAGCTGGTAAAAAATCACAAGGTCTTGGAGACATCCATCTGCAGTATTTGTGGGGGGCAGCGATGTGGCCCTCCTGCCTCAGTGATCAAAGCAGCAGGTCCTGCCTCTGCAGGGAGCCATATCCTGGAGTTGACAGACTAGTAAGACGTGGTCCAGTGGACTAGGATACTCTTACCAGAACTAGAGGAGTCATAGCTCTTAAGTGGTTTATCAGTGAAATCTTTACCTGGCCTGGGAGTGAGCATTCCTACCAACCTGGGACAAATTGGTTAAAGATGTATCTGAAAACTTGGTTGAAATTAAGGTGGAAATAGAGGGGACTGTGTAATAAAGAATGCTGTCTACCACCCAGTTCTACAAGAATCTAGGCATCAGCTATTGCAGTCACTGATCTACAATCCACCCTGAAAGGAATTGAGGGCGAAGATCAGGATAAGGCACTTTGTGCTCTGGGAAAACTGGAAGAACTGGCCTTCAAAGAGATATTTTCAGGAGAAACTTTTATGGATCTAGTTTCTCGCACCTTCTCATGCTCTTGCAGAAAAGTGCTAAAACTGTTAAGTAAGATGCCTGTTCCTCAGGAAGACTGTTTATTATTCTGAGGTTGACTTGAATAAAATTTCCCATTTCTTTCTTAGACTGTTGATTAATTTTTCTTTTTTTTTGATTAATTTTTCATCGACAAAATCAAGTATGCATTGATGTCTACCAGTCTGGGTAAAGAATCTCATATTCTTCTATTTTCCTAAATCAAACTGAACACAACACTGGGAGCTCACTTCTAAGAGGATGGAGATGCCTCTGTGCTTTAGTAAAAGAATTGTCCAGGGTGGGCTCACCTGAGGGGCTCACTGTCCAAGCCTGTGGTTCATGAGGGCAGCTGCTCCATCCCTCCTGTTGGAGGTTAAGGGTCATTTGTCACAATTCCAAGGCTGGTCCAGTCCCCTCACTGTGGAGCTCAAAAGAGAGTGTAAAGGTCCTCTGCTTAGTCCAACCCTGTTGTCATAGAGAAGGAGCAGCTGGACCACAGGGAGGGGCAGGACGTGTCCAGAGTCACCCTGTGTGTGGCAGAGTCAGAGTCAGGACCCAAGTGTCCTGGTTCACGGGCCAGTTGTCTGTCCATGGCTCCATGTTGCTTGTTACAGGCATAGCAGCAGCATCCTCCAGGCTGGGACTCTGCCCCGTCCACCCTCATTCTGCACAAACCTGTCCTGTCCCCCCAAGGAGGGCACTCACTGATGCTGAGTCAGTTTCCTCATGTACTAGATGGGGGCTGGGTGCCAGAGACCCCTGGTCCCTCCAAGCCCCCCTCTTTCCGGGGCCCCTGGACTTGCCAGTCTTGGAGACTCAGACGTGGAGATGGAAGCCAGCTCCCTCCCCTCTGTCCACCCTCTCTGCTTGTTCCCTCTTGGCTGCTGGATCCTGTTTATTGGTCACATCCTTCCTGATCACACAGACCCTCCTTCCCCATGACCTCTGCTTGGTGGGGAACACATTTCTCTTTCATAACTTGAGTTTCCTCAGTCACTTCACAGTGTTCCAACTCTTGTAAAAATACAAACTGCTTCCAGGGGACCCCGCAGTCTGAGGTGTCCCAGGCTTCCTCGTTCCTGCACATTCTTGTCTTTCCACTTCTTCAGAGTCCAGCTCAGCAGTCTGAATGCTCTCACTCTGTTTGGAGAGCTCATGTTGTTTAAGGAACACAACATTCATTTTGTTGAGAGTACAGAAAGACTCACCATAAGCAGGGGAAGTGGAAACAGAAGCCCAAAATGAGAGAGAGGCAGACCTGGGGTCCACGGCTGGGTCCACAGTCTCATGTTCTCCTGACTCCAGTCCAGTGGCCTCCCAGGCCCGGTCTGGTCTCCCTGGGGATGAATGGCGATCTTGTGGAGAGCAGAGCCCAAGAGATCAGTTTTCTAGTTCTGATTCTGCAGCTCATCTGCCATGAGCACAGACGAGTCTTGTCACTGATCTGAGCCTCAGTTTCCCATTTATAAAATAAGCACATTATACTAAAGGGATTGTTATTAAGCTATTTTCCCTGAAGCTTTAAGTTTCTGGTGAGTTGATGGGGTTGTAATTAGGTTGATGGCATCATCCATCACTTTTCTCTAGCCAGAGCTGTATGACATGAATTCTCTCACTCAAGATCTCATTTGATAATAAGGGTGGCTAGGTTTAAAATAACCCAAGTGCTCATCTTTAGGACAAAGATTAATAAACCATAGTGTAGCCACAATATGGAATACTATACAGCTTGGAAAAATGAGGAGTCTTTCAAAATAATAATAAGAAAATATCTCCAGGATTTATAAGGAAAAAATACTAAGATACAGAATTGTGAATAGTATGATACATTTTAAATAATCAAAGGAGAGAAAATAAAAATAAACATGTCTGTATTTGCTTGATTTACACCAAAAAGCACATGAAGGACTCCTAGGAGTCCAGTGGAGAAGTTACCTGGTCCTGGTGGGGGAGGGGAGCTGAGGGTTGAGTGAGGAGGGATTATATGGCTCAATATATGGCTTTTTGGAACAACTTGATTTTGAAACATGGAAGAAAATTAACTCTTTAAGAAAACAAAATTCAAGCTTGAAAAATATCCCAAGCGGAGAAGAAGGGTCGGGGAGGGATGGTTGGCTGATGTCCTCCATGTTCCCTGCAGACTTGGTGGACAGGCTGGGGGAAGAGCTGAGAGATGCTGCACAGGCTTGTCTCCAAAGGCAGAGGAAAGGAAGGTGCTTTGGGTCCAGGGATCTGGGGGAGGGAAGCTGTGGCCCCCAAGCCCACCATCTGGGTGACCAGGGCCTCCCCCAGCCCTTTAGCACACACAGTTGATGGAGAAGACCCCCCATTCGCCTCGTGTCCAAGCCTCAGGCCTTTCCCTTGCTCCCTGCCTGGCCTGGGCTCCCTGTCTCCTGGGGCAGCAGTCAGAGGCTCCCTTCTCAGCTGGCCAGAGCCTCCTCTGCACATGGTGACTTCAGCTGATGTCCCCCAGACTGTGGCCTGAGCTGCATCCAGAACAGAGCTGAGGGTACAGATATTCCCGTTGTCTGGCTTTTCTTGGAAAATCATGGAGATGACTTCCTCAATCCAACCTTGAATGGAGAGGAGAGATCAGTCTCTCCTGCAGCCTCAGGCACCTGGCTGTCCACCCTGGTTGGGGATGGCAGTGCTGGCTGCCAATCTATGTGGCCCTTTGTCTGTGAGGCTGGCTGTGAATGTCCTTGTAGAGAGGCTGGTGGGTGGAAAGAGAGTGATGAGCTCCATCAGCCCCCACTTAGTCTACACACTCTGTTTTTTCTGGCTGGTTTTCCAACAGGGACTGATCTTTCTGAAATAGGGGTGCCATTGCAGGACCTGTGGGTGGGGCACTGCAGCCAGACCAGGACACACAGTGTCCAGGACATGACTCCTGGACCCAAATGAAGGATTCCAACCTCGTTCCCACAGATCCGCAACTCCTGCAAGTCCACTACCCTTGTTTCCTAGTTTTATAAATGAGAGGAGGGATGAGGTGCTGAAGGTCAGCAGGGGGCACCCATCACTCTTCCTGCACCCTTGCCTGGAAGCTCCCCAATGCTGGGGCACCACTATCCAGATGAGAGGAATGGACCTCTGGTGGGGGGGGGATGTCACCCCCATGAAATAATGTCACCCTCCAGGGAATAAATGCAACTGGAAAAGTGAGTTGGAGGCAGGGTATTAATTAAGTCCCAGGAACGTCTTGGACCCACAGGATCCAGGATGTTAAGGAAATTGACACTTGTCTCCATCCCAGCTCAAGTGTTTGTTGCCGTCTCAGTGCTGGGTGGTGTCCAGCACTGGTGTCCAGCACTCTCTGAGCGCTCAGCTCGGAAAGCAAAAAGAAAGAGATAAGAGGAGGACTCGAGGGAGTAGAGAGAATATGCAGCCATGTTACTGCTAAAGATGCATGTTTCCAAAAACAAAGAGTTTTTGTCCTGAAGAGACGAAGGCCTCTAGTCCTTGGGGAGGGGCTGAACTCCACCAGGCGTGCAGCCCTCACTGTTCTCGAATTCTCCTGGAGATGCGGTGGAGCTTCATGGCTGTCCTGGCGTCTTCCACTGAGTTATGTCACAGCACGCTGTCCTGCAGATACAGGACAGAGAGGGGACAGAGGGCTGAATCCAGGAACCATGGGACTCGGGCCTTCCCTGATAACATCCTGATGTCCAGGGCTGAAGTGGGTCAGGGATGAGTCCCCAAGGCCTCTGACACCCTGGACTTCACAGGTGCCTGGAGCAGGCCTGGCTTCACCCATGAGCCCAGGGCCCAGGCAGGGCCAGGCACAGAATCCAGTGTCCTGCAGCCAGTTGTGCCGTCCAGATGAGAGGGCTTCCCACACTCTAGATGGGGGCAGGGCACTGAGAGAATACTGGAGTAGGTTGCCATGCCCTCCTCCAGGGGATCTTCCTGACCCAGGGGTCGAACATGCGTCTCTTATACCTCCTGCATTGGCAGGCAGGTTCTTTACCACTAGCACCACCTGGGAAGCCCCCCTAGCTTATACCCTTCCTCTTTTCTTTATATAAACTATGAGGAAAACCTGGGGAGCTAGGAATGGATTCTTCGGGACATGGCTTCACATTCTCCCCAGGATTAGCAACTTCCTCAATAAAGCTATTTTCCTTTTAACTGACACTTGTCCCTCATCATTGGACTTTTGAAAAGAGGCAGCCAAACCTGAGGGAGGTTCCTAAATAAGGATCCAGGAAGAGGACCTCATGACTTGTACAGAAGAGGGAACTGGGAGCCCCTGAGCTGATCCTCAGTCCTTGAAAAAACCATGTGGGCCAAGAACACCAGGTCGACCACGTAAACCAGCAGGTTGACGGCTGTCAGGACGGCCACAGCCAGTTGCTGGTCCCAGGTGCACACAGAATAGACAAGTCCATCATTGCAGTGCAGCCGCTCGGGCTGGCCACCAAGCTGCTCGTCAAACTGGTAGAGAGGCCAGAGGACCAGAGCGCTGGTGTAGAGGAGGACGGAGAGCAGGGTCAGCCCCAAAAGAAAAGTGGGAAAGGCAATGGGCAGCCTGTTGTCACAGTCACACCAGTTCAGCAGGAGGGCCGTGGCTGCCAGGAGGAAGCAGATGGAGTACACGGCCACGCACCACACCAGGGCCGGCTGGTGCAAATACAGGTGGCTGTCGATGATAAAGGCGAAGATGACACCAGCCACGAAAGTCTCCAGCCCCTTGAGCAGTCCTGGCACAGTGACCATGTAACCGGTGATCACGCCGAGCCAGACCCAGGTCCGAGCCCAGGCCACTTCGCTGGCATAAGCCACAGCAGCGATGCAGGAGAATGCAGTGGCAGCGATGGCATGATTCTGGGAGCGGCCATGGGGGAAGAACCAGATGTAAGTGATGGGGTAAATGATGGAGGCCGAGATGCAGAGGAGGGCAGCGTAACAGGCATAGGTGATGAGAAAGTTGTACCAGGAGAAGGGGAAGCGGGACTGGAGCCCACAGAACTCGATTATGAGGATGATGAGGGTCACGAGAAAGCAGAAACACCAGATGAATATGGACCAGTTACTTACGGCCCCCATCCAAGTGCCCACACTGGCCACGAGGGAGAAGGCCAGGCAGGTGGAGAGCAGCTGCAACAGGCGGAGGAAGTAGCCCAGGAGGATTGCAGAAAGCAGGCCTGAGGATGAACGCATGGTGATCATAAAGTCAGGTCAGTCTGTCACTGTTTAGCAGTGGTCTTCCCTGAGGACCATCACAGAAAGACACAGCTCTGGAGGGGGTTTAAGTCAGATGCCTGGAAAAGACTCAGAGTCCTGTGACTGCTGAAGCTCAGGATCTGTGAAGTCAGACACCTGGGTAACAGCACAGCTGCTTCAGAATGATTCTCCCCACCCATCACCCTTGGCCTTGTCAGGAGACTTGTCTTATCCCAAACCTCACAGCTGGGTTAGGCCTGGCATTAAACCATGAACATTTTTTTTTTTATTACTTTGTGGTACATGACGTTATCTGCAGAAACACGGGGTAGGATGGTCCTTATCTACATTACTCAATTTTCATGTCTCTGAAAATTCAAAAAGAATTAAAAAAAATTCATTTGGCCTTTAATGTCATGGATTTTGCTACAAATTGGAATCTTGAATAAATATAATATTAAATTAAAATAATTCATTTGGTAACAAAATTTTACCTCAACAGATATGAGACAATTTCTGATCTTTATTTCACTTAGTGTGAATGTTTAAACGTTTGGTTGAAGAAACACTACTGGGTTTGACTGTAAGGTGCTTTAAGACCCCAGGGGGTGTTATATCATACAGGGTAGATTCACCATGTTTCATGATTGAAGCTGAAAAATTCTGAATTCTGGAGGATATATGACCCCAAATGTTTCAGAAATGAGGTACTGGATTGTACTGTTAACTCCGTTTTGCAGAGGAGGAAACAAAAAACACTCAAGGACTTAAGTACCATCCCTAAGTTCATACCACGGCTGCTGCTGTTGCTGGTAAGTCACTTCAGCCATGTGCGACTCTGTGTGACCCCACAGACAAAAGCAGCCCACCAGGCTCCTCTGTCCCTGGGATTCTTCAGGCACGAATACTGGAGTGGGTTGCCATCTCCTTCTCCTGTACTATGGCTAAGAAGTAGAAATTCAGACAGAAGTACCAAAGCTGTGGATTTGAGCACTTTGTTCTATACCGCGCAGGTCAGCAGGGCCCATGGGTGGGAGCACAGGACCAAAATCGAGCTCTGGGACCCAGGACACAGCTGCAGGTCTTCCTTCCACAGCAACCTGAAGACACACATGTCCTGGCCTCTCCTCCCCGCAGCCATCACTAGCAGGAGCTGCCATCTGAGGGGACACAGCCCCACCCGGAGGAGTGGAGATCAGAGATTAACAGGGAGGAACCATGGGGCGAGAGCAAGGCCACGGGGACAAGATGATATGGGAAGGAGAAACTATTCTGAATCCCTCCCCCAACTTTGCCTTAACATGTGGCTCTTCTCCATTGGGACAGGGGACACCAACCCAGCATGACTCCAAGGTGGAGTGTCATGGGGGAACCACATAATAAATTATCATAATGTTTGACTCTTAAGCTCCAAAGATGCCATCCAGATGGGAGTCTGGTAGTAGTCCTACCTGTGAGGATTCTCCTGGCCTGGGAGACTGGTTAGCAGCTTCCAAGCTGGGAAGAAGGGATTGGAAATGAACAAGGATGCTGTGTCTGATGCTGATGGGGAGTCTTTCAGGGCATCTCGAGGGAGGGGATGGGGATGGACAGATGATAGCCCCCTTTAAAGAACAGGAGCTGAAAGAGGAGGCACCCGCTGGACCCTTGGGAGGGGACAGCCCTGAGGATGCACCGGGACTGGGTGGGGGTGGGGAGGACAGAGTGGAGATGACTGGGGGGATTCCAGGGTCCCAGTGGCCCTGAGGCAGCCCAGTAGGTGTCTTCTGACCCAGAAGAGATGCAGGCATGGAGCCAACCTTCCCCATGGAGGAGGGGTCTGGACTGGAACTGAGACAGGAGAACAGGGGCCTGAAGGGGTTTCAGGGCTGTGACAGCGACACGTGGCCAGAGTGGCAGGGACCCTGGAGACCATGGAACTGCCCAAGGCAGTCCCGCCAGCCAGGGCTGCAGTCCTGCTCACCCAGGGGCTCCTCCAGGGTCCAGTGTGGGGGGAGTGAGGCCCCTCCCAGCCCGCCCCCTCCTGGGACAGCTGCCCTGTTTCCAAGGGACTATCTGCTGAGAGGTGCCCAGGGCTGAAGGGCCAGCACCCTGAGCCCCAGCCAGCTTCCTGCCATCAGGGGCCTGGTCACCTTTGCTGATAATAAACCCTGGGGCAAGCTGAGGCTGGAAAAAGAGACACAGAGGAAACCTGAGAACCACCCTGGACTCCCAGAGCTCCTTGAGCCCCAGTTGCCAGGGGAGCCCTGGAGCCTGCAGGCCTCCCCGTGGGCACTGCCGGGTGGGGAGGGGCACTGGGTGAGGGAAGCTGAGGGTCATGCTCTCTGTTCCCCAGTTGCTCTCCCACCAACATCCCCAAAGTCACCCTTCATTCCACCTAAGGTTAAATGACAACTTTGGATCCATTTGATGGGAAGGAGAGGCATGAGGGTTCCAGCTGTGTGACCCTGGGTAAGACCTGTGCCCTCAGTTCCCCCATCTGAAAAGAAGAACTTTGCCTGAGTCTCCCAGCAGCCCCTTCTTCATTCTAATCTGTGAGCCTGGACATGGTGCTCCCGTCAGAGCACAGCCTGGCTGTGGCTGAGCCCCGCCTGCACAGCAGCCAGGCATGTGGACTGGAAGACAGTGAGCTGGGAAGGTCATGGCAGGGACAAAAGAAGGAAGGAGGAGGTGCCAGAAGGGCAGAGAAGTGGAGGGGAAATGGGCACTCATAGAAGGCTCTGGACCTTTGGCAGACATTTCAGAGTTGGATGATTCTGGGCTAGTTACTCATTAGAGCCTCAGTTTCTCCACCTGTACAATGGGCTTAATCCCTACTTTTTATCAATTAAGTAAATAAAAGCATGTGAAGGGCTTATCAGAAGGCCTGTCGCATGACACCCTCAATCCATTCCAGTTACCTGGCCAGGCACCATGGTAACCATTTGCATGAGTTGTTTTACGACAGGAGGTCCTGGTAAGAAACACAGAACTAATAGGCCACCACCAACTGGGAGAGTTTAGGAAAGGTTCAAAAGTGATGCCATGTGTCTAACCACCTCCCAGAATCCTTCTTGCTGGCATCCATCTTGGCTGAACAAGGCATGCACGACCAGGAAGGACTCTGAGTCAGAAGGATTAGCTAAAGACAACCCAGAAACTAATTCCATCACCATAAAACCTGAGACTGCCTGCCATGTGGCAGAGCAGTTCTCTTGGATTCTCTTACCCTACTGCTCTCTGCCTGGGTGCCCCTTCCCAGTAAAATCTCTTGCTTATGTGTCTCCTCAGATAATTCATTTCTGAGTGTTAGGCAAGAGCCCACTTCCAGACCCTGGAAGGAGTCCTCCTTCCTGCAACATAAGTCAAGAAAACCTTATAAATGATCATATGATCATATAAATCAAGCCCAGCATCTTGGGCAACCTATCTCTCTCTGATGTCTTCTTCTCATCCTGGTGTAGTGCAGTTTCCCCTCTGTTTGATTGTCATTTTAAGGTGAGATAAGGTCAGCTGTGCTCTCTACAGACCAGTACAGTGTAGGGGCCTTTGGAAATGGGAATTAATCCAAGAGTCAATTTCCCTTCAATTTTACTATGCATGAGCTAGTTAAGAACACCTGAGGAAAAGATCCTTCCATCCAAGTTGGAGACAGTCCCTTAAATTGTGTCTTTTTCCAATCCTGGTTGCAGGTCATGAGGCATCTGATCATCATCCAAAGATAGACTACCGAGATAAGCTTCAGAAACAAACTTAGGGTGTTCTTTAAGAATTCAATTAGATGTTACATTAATACCCCATAACAAGCAAAGAACTATCCAGGAAGTGAGTCTGACTAGATACAGACCTCCATTAACAGACTGGGATTTGATATTTATAGAAACATCTTTTTCTCCCTAAAATTACCCTCATTTTTATGAAATATAACCAAATTAAGGCTAGTTTGTTTGCAAAATAGGTCTGCTGTCAATAAATTTGGCCTGATGATTTATATAACTGTAATCAATCATAGGGTTTTTGCTTTGCTGAAACTTTAATGTCAGACTGAACTGTTAAAATCAAACAGGGCTGGGAAAGTCATGCCAAAGGCTTATCACAGATTTCACCTAACAAATCTAAGTGAATTCTTCCCTTTTCAAGGTCTCAAAAATTCCTTGAGATCTCTGTATCTGTTAATGAGATAACCTTCTTAACTCATCGGATAAAGTTACTGGAAACCTAAGAGTTTCCAATATCTGGAGGAGTCAGAGAGAAAATACAATTGTTTTAATTTGTTTATAAAGTATAATCTTACCAAATTACAGTCATAACTTGGTTTGAGGGGAAGGTTTCCCCTATTCCCAGAAAATACAGATTCAAACCTGTAATTTTTTTCAGATAGAAACCATAAAAGTTATAAGCATATTTGCTGGTTCATTCCATCCTTTTTTAACTTTTGTGAAGTCATCATGTTTCCCATTAGAATACGAGGACATATCAGAACATTAGGAACTCCATTAATTTCTAGGATATCTATATCAGTAATATTTACCATACATTATAACCTAAGAGGATTTATTACTCATCTGATAATATTTCCCATGCAATTTAGCCAACCAAATAAACACAATTATGTTAACATCTCTCTTTGGGATGTTTCAGGGGCCCTCTGAAGTATCCCAAAGTTAGCTAGAGGTCAAAAGAACTTCAGCAGAATTCAATTTAGGAAGTTTTGTCAAAAAAATCACTCAGAAGGGTTTAGAACATTCGATCAGATTTAGTCGGTGCTGATGGGTATATCATTTAGCTTGCTGATATGTCACAGTGGGTGTACATACCAAGGCTCAAGGTCTAGTAAAAGTCATCTCGGACCTCGTTGGCTCTAACCAGTTTTCCTATGGCTGTGTCATGCCCAACAAAACCCATTTATCCAACTAATTGTAATGCAATTTTAGAAAATACTGATCATGTATAACTCTTTTCAGTTTTATTTTTTGTACCTTCTTTTACTGAAAACACATCTTAGTTTCCATAAAGTACTTTCCACAATGAGGTACATTTCTTGTTAAAAAATTTGTAACAGAATACAGTCTTATTTGACCTCTAGTAAACCTAAGTACCGGAGAAGGCAATGGCACCCCACTCCAGTACTCTTGCCTGGAAAATCCCATGGATGGCGGAGCCTGGTAGGCTGCAGTCCATGGGGTCACTAAGAGTCGGACACGCCTGAGCGACTTCACTTTCACTTTTCATTTTCACACATTGGAGAAGGAAATGGCAACCCACTCCAGTGTTCTTGCCTGGAGAATCCCAGGGATGGGGGAGCCTGGTGGGCTGCTGTCTATGGGGTCGCACAGAGTCAGACACGACTGAAGCGACTTAGCAGCAGCAGCAACAGCAAACCTAACTACAACTAAAGTATTATACCTATTGATGGTTTTAAAGACATGTCTATGTTACTAAGTATTAATTTAATATTGTCAATTAAAAAAAGATGTACAACTTGAGAGTTGTGAGTTAAGTTTTCTTTGGGGCAAAATGAGGACTGCATCCCAGGAGGTAGCATCTCAGATAGCTCTGAGAGATGCTCCAAAGCGGCAGTGGGGGAAAGTCAATATATCAGGTTTTGGTGAAGGGGGAGTTCAGTATCATGAAGCATTCTTTTTACAAAAGGTTTTTGTCAGTCACGAGGATCTGATGTCACCATGAAGGGATTTAGTGCTTCTCTAGATATGAAGAAATGCAAGGATTGAGATCATAAAATGTGTTCCTAAAAACATCCAACTATCTAAAGACCTTTCCCACCAGATTCCCTGGAGCACAGAGTGCCTCACTCCACCCTGAACTCTCTCAGGGGTTGTTGAAGGTCAACAGCTATAGCAGCATGGGCTTCAATCTCTGTAGAGGCAGATGGCAAAGGCCTTTGTTGTCCAGTCATTGGCAATGCTCTTGGTAAGTGCCAATTTGTAGTTGACAATGCTGAATATTTCCCAGTTCACATGAACCTGGAATACATTTAGTTAAATTTAGAATTGTTTGATTTGTAAGTACTTACTTTTCTTTAAACCAATTAAATAGAACTCATTTACAAATGAATCTCAAAAATATTATCCAGAGACAAGAGGTACCCAAGATGTGCACATATTCAGACACAGCACAAAATCTAGCTTCATTTTTTAACCTTAGTCATGACTAGATATTACAATATAAAATTTAATAGTTTATAAAGAACAGTTGGAATAAATAAAAGTTTTGAAGGATTCTTCCCATTTTCCCTTAGTCTCAGGAGTTAGAGATGATCTAGATAAGTGTTCTGAGAGCCCTGGTCTCAATTCAGTTCAGTTCAGTTCAGTCGCTCAGTTGTGTCCAACTCTTTGCAACCCCATGGACTGCAGCAAGCCAGGCTTCCCTGTCCGTCATCAACTCCTGGAGCTTGCTCAAACTCGTGTCCATCGAGTCAGTGATGACATCCAACCATCTCATTCTCTATCGTCTCCTTCTCCTCCTATTCTCAATCTTTCCCAACATCAGGGTCATTTCCAATGAGTTAGTTCTTCAATCAGGTGGCCAAAGTTTTGGAGTTTCAACTTCAGAATCAGTCCTTCCAATGAATATTCAGGACTGATTTCCTTTAGAATGGACTTGTTGGATCTCCTTGCAGGCCAAGGGACTCTCAAGAGTCTTCTGCAACACCCAGTGCAAAAGCATCAGTTCTTCGGTGCTCAGCTTTTTTTTTTTTTTCAGCTTTTTTATAGTCCAATTCTCATATCCATACATGACCACTGGAAAAACCATAGCTTTGACTAGACGGACCTTTGTTGGAAAAGTATGTCTCAGCTTTTTAATATGCTGTCTAGGTTGGTCATAACTTTTCTTCCAAGGAGCAAGCGTCTTTTAATTTCATGGCTGCAGTCACCCTCTGCAGTGATTTTGGAGCCCAAGAAAATAAAGTCTGTCACTTTTTGCCATGAAGCGATGGGACCAAATGCCACAATCTTAGTTTTTTTTCCTGAATGTTAGTTTTAAGCCAGTTTTTTCACTCTTCTCTTTCACTTTCATCAAGAGGCTCTTTAGTTCCTCTTTGGTTTCTGCCATAGTGGTGGTGTCATCTGCATATCTGACGTTATTGATGTTTATCCTGGCAATCTTAATTCCAGCTTGTGCTTCATCCAGCCCAGCGTTTCTCATGATGTACCCCACATAGAAGTCAAACCAGCAGGGTGACAGTATTCAGCCTTGACATACTCCTTTCCCAACTTGTACCAGTCTGTGGTTCCATGTCTGGTTCTAACTGTTGCTTCTTGACCTGCACACAGATTTCTTAGAAGGCAGGTCAGGTGGTCTGGTATTCCCATCTCTTAAAGAATTATCCACAGTTTGTTGTGATCCAGACAGTCATAGGCTTTAGCATAGTCAATGAAGCAGAAGTAGATGTTTTATGGAACTCTCTGGCTTTTTCTATGATCCAACAGATGTTGGCAATTTGATCTCTGGCTCCTCTGCCTTTTCTAAATCCAACTTGAGCTTCTGGAAGTTTTCAGTTCACGTACCATTGAAGCCTTACTTGGAGAATTTTCGTACCATTGAAGCCTCACTTGGAGAATTTTGAGCATTAATTTGCTAGCATGTGAGATGAGTTCCATTGTGTGGTAGTTTAAACATTCTTTGTCATTTCCTTTCTTTGGGATTGGAATTAAAACTGACCTTTTCTAGTCCTATAGCCATTGCTGAGTTTTCCAAATTTGCTGGCATATTGAGTGGCAGCACTTTCACAGCATCATCTTTTAAGATTTGAAATATCTCATCTGGAATTCCATCACTTCTGCTAGCTTTATTCATAGTGATGCTTCCTAAGGCTCACTTCACTTCACACTCCAAGATGTCAGGCTCTAGGTGAGTGATCACACCATCATGATTATCTGGGTCATGAAGAATTTTTTTTTGGGGGGGGGGGTCGAGGGGTTTAGTTCTTCTGTGTATTCTTGTCACCTCTTCTTAATATCTTCTGCTTCTGTTAGGTCCATACCATTTCTGTCCTTTATCGTGCCCATCTTTGCATGAAGTGTTCCCTTGGTATCTCTAATTTTCTTGAAGAGATCTCTAGTCATTCCCATTATGTCGTTTTCCTCTATTTCTTTGCATTGATCACTTAAGAAGGCTTTCTTATCTCTCCTGCTATTCTTTGGAATTCTGCATTCTGATGAATATATCTTTCGTTTTCTCCTTTGGCTTTTGCTTCTCTTCTTTTCTCAGCTATTTGTAAGGCCTCCGCAGACAACCATTTTGCCTTTTTGCATTTCTTTTTCTAGGGGATGGTTTGAGAATGGCCTCCTGTACAATTTTACGAACCACTGTTCATAGTTGTCCAGGCACTCTGTCTATCAGATCTAATCCCTTGAATCTATTTTTCACTTTCACTGTATAATCATAAGAGATTTGATTTAGGTCATACCTGAATGGTCTAGTGGTTCTCCCTACTTTCTTAAATTTAAGTCTGAATTTGGCAATAAGGAGTTCATGATCTGAGCCACAGTTTGCTCCTGGTCTTGTTTTTGCTGACAGTATAGAGCTTCTCCATCTTTGACTGCAAAGAAAATAATCAATCTGATTTTGATATTGACTGTCTGGTGATGTCCATGTGTAGAGTCTTCTCTTGTGTTGTTGGAAGAGGCTGTTTTTGCTATGACCAGTGCATTCTCTTGGCAAAAGTCTGTTAACCTTTGCCTTGCTTCATTTTGTATTCCAAGGCCAAACTTGCCTGTTACTTCAGGTATCTCTTGACTTCCTTTTACATGCCAGTCCCTTGTGATGAAAAGGACATCTTTTTTGGGTGTTAGTTCTAGAAGGTCTTGTAGGTTTTTATGGAACCCTTTAGCTTCTATGGCATTAGTGGTTGGGGCATAGACTTGGATTACTGTGATATTGAATGGTTTGCCTTGGAAACAAACAGAGATCATTCTGTCATTTTTGAGATTGCATCCAAGTACTGCATTTCAGACTCTTTTGTTGGCTATGAGGGCTACTCCATTTATTCTAAGGGATTCTTTCCCACAGTAGTAGATGTAATGGTCATCTGAATTAAATTTGCCTATTCCAGTCCATTGTAATTCCATGATTCCTAAAATGTTGATGTTCATTCTTGACATCTCCTCTTTGACTACTTCTAATTTACCTTGATTCATGGACCTAACATTCCAGGTTCCTATGCAATATTGTTCTCTACAAAATCAGACTTTACTTCCATCACCAGTCACATCTACAACTGGGTGCTGCTTTAGCTTTGGCTCCATCTCTTCTTTCTTTCTGGAGCTATTTCTCCACTCTTCTCCATTAGCATATTGGGCACCTACCAAGCTGAGGAGTTCATCTTTCAATATCATATCTTTTTGCCTTTTCATACTGTTCATAGTGTTCTCAAGGCAAGAACACTGAAGTGGTTTTCCATTCCCTTTTCCAGTGGACCAATTTTTGTCATTACTCTCCACCAGGACCTGTCCATCTTGGATGGCCCTACATGGCATGGCTCATAGTTTCATTGAGTTAGACAAAGCTGTGATCCACATGATCAGTTTGGTTAGTTTTCTGTGATTGTGGTTTTCATTCTGTCTGCCCTCTGATGGATAAGGATAAGAAGCTTGTGAAAGCTTCCTGATGGGAGGAACTGTCTGTGGGGGAATCTGGGTCTTGCTCGGCTGGTCAGGGCCCTGCTCAGTAAATCTTTTATCCAATTTTCTGCTGATGGGTGGGGCTGTGTTTCCTCCTTGTAGTTTGGCCTGAGGCCAAACTGGTCAATCTGGAATCAAGCTTGCTGGGAGAAATATCAATAATCTCAGATTTGCAGATGACATCACCCTTACTGCAGAAAGTGAAGAACAACTAAAGAGCCTCTTGATGAAAGTGAGAGAGGAGAGTGAAAAAGATGGCTTAAAGCTCAACATTCAGAAAACAAAGATCATGACATCCAGTCCCATCACTTTATGGCAAATAGATGGAGAAACAGTGGAAGCAGTGGCAGACTTTATTTTTGGGGGCTCCCAAATCACTGCAGATGGTGACTGTAGCCGTGAAATAAAAAGACACTTACTCCTTGGAAGAAAAGTTATGACTAGCTTAGACAGCACATTAAAAAGAAGAGACATTACTTTGCCAACAAAGGTCCGTCTAGTCAAGGCTATGTTTTTTCCAGTAGTCATGTATGGATATGAGAGTTGGACTATAAAGAAAGCTGAGCACCGAAGAATTGATGCTTTTGTAACATGGTGTTAGAGAAGACTCTTGAGAGTCCCTTGGACTGCAGGGAGATCCAACCAGTCCATCCTAAAGGAAATCAATCCTGAATGTTCATTGGAAGGACTGATGTTGAAACTGAAACTCCAATCCTTTGGCCACCTGATGCGAAGAGCTGACTCATTTGAAAAGACCCTGATGCTGGGAAAGATTGAAGACGGGAGGAGAAGGGGATGACAGAGGATGAGATGGTTAGACGTCATCACTGACTCAGTGGACATGAGTTTGGGTAAACTCCTGGAGTTGGTGATGGACAGGGAGGCCTGGCGTGCTGCAGTCCATGGGGTTGCAAAGAGTTGGACACAACTGAGCAACTGAACTGAACTGAATGGTGGTAATGGCGACCTCCTGCAAAAAGACTTATGCCAGCAAACCCCACGGCTCCCAGGGCTGTTGTGTTCAGTGCTCCTGACCCCACAGCAAGTCTGTCAACCCACACCTCCACCAGAGATGACTCCTGGACACTCACAGGCAAGTCTGACTCGGTCTCTTGTGGCATTGCTGCTCCTTCCTCCTGGTTTCTGGCGCGTACAAGGTTTTGTTTGTGCCCTTCAAGAGTCTGTTTCCCTAGTCCTGTGGAAGTTCTGTAATCAAATCCCATTGGCCTCCAAAGTCAAATTCCCTGGGAGCTCACCATCCCTTTGCCGGATCCCCAGAACTTTTATAACAGTGCAAGAAGTTCTTTGATATGATTGTTCTCCAGTTTTTGGGTGGTCTGCTCAGTGGCTCTATGGTGGGGCTAATGGTGGCCTCCTCCAAGAGGATTTATGCCACACATAGTGCCTCCCAGATCTGATGAAGGCAGAGCCCCTGTCCCCATGTGGCCACTGCTGATCCATGCCTCCACAGGAGACATTCAAACACTCAAAGGCAGGTCTGGCTTAGACTCTTGTGGGGTCTCTGGGTCCTGGTGCACACAAGGTTTTGTTTGAGCCCTCCGAGTGTTTCTGGCAGGTATGGGGTTTGATTCTAAAGGCGATTTCGCCCCTCTACCATCTTGTTCAGGCTTCTTCTTTGCCCTTGGATGTGGGGTATCTTTTTTTGGTGGGATCCAACATTTTCCTGTCAATGGTTGTTCAGCAGCAAGTTGCAATTTTGGAGTTCTCACAGGAGAAGATAAGCATACATCCTTCTACTCTGCCATCCTACAATATAAAATTCATTAGCTTATAAATAAAAGTTGGAATAAATAAAAGTTTTGAAGACTTCTTCCCATTTTTCCTCAGTTTCAGGAGTTAGAGATGATCTAAGTAAGTGTTTACTGGGAGCCCAGGTCTGAAGGCACAGGGAAAGAAAATCAAATTCTAGCAAAATAGTGCCAGGTCTAAAGCAAATTGTGGCCACACAAAGCAAAATGGCCATCACAAATCACAACACAGAACACAGAATATGAAACACGCACATAGACCTGGCAGTCCTAATCAGAAACTTCCTTAAATACAAGATTACAGTCTCTCAGGAAACCTTCTATAGAGACACAGAACTTCAGATACAAGTACTAACAGAGTATATGAAAATATCTCAGGTCTTCAAAGATTTCAAAGTGAGGAAAGGAAGCCAGGTTGAAAGAAGAAGGATGAAGAGGTGGGACAGGAGAGCAAAAGGGATGGCCTTACAAATTTCTCCTGCTACCTGCAGATACCCAGGTGTTATAGGACTTTACCCTGGGCCTCCAGGGAAGGGAGGAATGGAACTTGGCCTTACCAGAAATCAGACCAGACCAGAACAGAACCAGAATCCAGAAGAGAAGCAGAATTCTAGTTCTATCCCAGGAGGAGGTGATCAGTCTCCAATCCTCAGCTCAGGCTGAAGTACTTCGACCAGATTCCTGCATCTGGGAAGGTGGGACTAGAAAAAAGGGGTAGAATAGGAAGTGTTAAGGAGAGGAAAGAGAGAGGGAAGGGGAGAGAGGTCCATAAAGTCTCTTGTTCCTTATCTGGTCGGGACACTCTGGCCATTTGTCCGCATCAGGAGGAGACCAGGGACAAAAGGGTTTCAGTTGTGGCTGCTGGGACTGGCCCATTGGTGGGCAAGCTGGTCCCCAAGTTCCCCAAGTGGTCAGGATGTTAGTCTCCATTTGCTCCAGGAAGGGGGACCCCTTCCAGGGCCCAAAATTGGGCTCTTGTCTAACCCTTGGAATTGAATTATCCAAGAAGACACATGTGCTGACAAAGCAAGAGATTTTATTGGTAAGGTGTGCCCAAGTGGAGAGCAGTAGGGTGAGGGAACCCAGGAGAACTGCTCTGCCACATGGTTCACGGTCTCAGGTTTTACAGTGATGGGATTAGTTTCCAGGTTGTCTTTAGCCAATCATTCTGACTCAGAGTCCTTCCTGGTGGTGCCATCTTGTTCAGCCGAGATGGATGCCATCGAGAAGGATTCTGGGAGGTGGTTGGTTTTGGACACTCAGTGTCACCTTTTGACCTTTCTTGAACTCTTCCAGTTGGTGATGGCTTATTAATTCCATGTTCCTCATTAGGTCCTCCTGTCATAAAAGAACTCATGCAAATGGTTACTCTGATGTCTGGCCAGGATGGGCGGTTTCAGTCAGTGTGCTTCCCCTAAAACATTGCTGGGTTAGGAAGATCCCCTGGAGGAGGAAATGGCAACCCACTCCAGTATTCTTGCAGAGATATTCCCATGGACAGAGAAGCCTGGTGGGCTATAGTCCATGGGGTTGCAATGGGACTAACACAACTGAGAGACTGAGCATGCATGCATGCAAGCTATGGGTTAGCATAAATTTATGAAGAGGCTTGGGTTATATATGCATATTCATGAAGGGGCTTGAGCAGGGGACAGTTCAGTATAGAACTGGAGCAGAGGTTGACAGAGACCAAGCTTTAGTTCACTGAAGTTAGGAGGGTCAGAGAAGGCCAAGATCATTATTCCTTGGGTCCATGTATTAAAAATCAGAGACATTATTTTGGGAGGGGGGACCGGGATGGGGAATACATGTAAATCCATGGCTAATTCATTTCAATGTATGACAAAAACTACTGTAATGATGTAAAGTAATTAGCCTCCAACTAATAAAAATAAATGGGGAAAAAAAAAGAGTCTTCCCCAACAAAAAAAAAAAATCAGAGACATCATTTTGATGACAAAGATCCATATAGTCAAAGCTATGGTTTTTTCCAGTAGTCATGTACAGATGTGTGAGTTGGAGCATAAAGAAGGCTGAGCACAGAAGAATTGATGCTTTCAAATTTTGGTGTTAGAGAAGGCTCTTGAGAGTCCCTTGGGCAGCAAGGAGATCAATCCAGTCTATCCTAAAGGAAATCAGTCCTGAATATTCACTGAAGGACTGATACTGAAGCTGAAGTTCCAACACTTTGGCCACCTGATGTGAAGAGCCAACTCATTAAAAGACCCTGATGATGGGAAAGATAGAGGGCAGGAGGAGAATGGGGGCGACAGAGAATGAGATGGTTGGATTGCATCACCAACTCAATGAACATGACTTTGAGCAAACTCCGGGAGATAGTAAAGGACAGGGCAGCCTGGCTGCAGTTCATGGGGCCACCAAGAGTCAGACACGACTGAGGGACTGAAAAATGACCAGTTGATTTAATGCTTGAGTACTGGGGGTGAGTAAAGTGTTGAATTCTACAAAACAGCTCAAAAATGCTTCAGGCTAATATTTACCATTGAAACAGAATTTATAACTAATTCTTTGCTACTGTTACTTCTCTTTCATGAGTTATTTGTCTTGAGTCACTTGTTCCTGCATTCTTTTGTCCCCTTAAGATCATTAATTCCTTTTCAAGGGCAAATATTGTGGCCATACTTGCCACAATACCTGTCTGAGGGACAGATGTATATACTCTGTCTTGTAATACCAGGCAGGGGAAGCATTGCCCAGTGAGACATAATTATATCTTGGGAGTAATTAGATTCTCACAATATAATTAGGCATAGGACATATAACCATCTTATATAACGGCCATTTAAATATACCAATTTATGTAATCTTTCATCTCAGTGTTGTTAACTTTCATACCTTTAACTTTAGTTTCCATTAAGAGCCCATTAATAAGCCTTGGTCTTAAAGAAGTCCTAGAATCTTCCCTTTTCATCTCTGGCCATTTTATCCCATTTGAAGTCTCCCGTGAGGGGTTGAACCTAAGGACACAGGTCCTTTGGTTAATCTTTTAGCTTGATTAGTTGTCCTGTTGTCTGTTGCCCCAAGCATTTCCTAGTCAAGTATCTCGAGTGCAGCTTTCTTCCAGCTTTAAAATAAGCATATCTATTTATCTATTTTTCAGCTCAGTTCAGTTCAGTCGCTCAGTCGTGTCCGACTCTTTGTGACCCCATGAACCACAGTACGCCAGGCCTCCCTGTCCATCACCAAATCCTGGAGTCCACCCAAACCCATGTCCATTGGAGTCGGTGATGCCATTCAACCATCTCATCCTCTGTCATCCCCTTCTCCTCCTGCCCTCAATCTTTCCCAGCATCAGGGTCTTTTCAAATGAGTCAGCCCTTCGCATCAGGTGGCCAAAGTGTTGGAGTTTCAGCTTCTACATCAGTCCTACCAATGAACACCTAGGACTGACCTCCTTTAGAATAGACTGGTTGGATCTCCTTACAGTCCAAAGGACTCTCAAGAGTCTTCTCCAACACCACAATTCAAAAGCATTAATTCTATATCTATTTTTTAAATGGGGTAAAAAGAACAGATTTGTTTGGGATTTTTTAACATTGGGAACAAACAGGGCCTCTATTTGGCTCATCTAGTCTTAGATCATGTTGTATCAAATCTTTTGTTTAATCCCACTGGCATCAGTTTTCTTTATCCCATTTCTTACTAGCCATCTAAAGATTTCTTTGGGCTTCCCTGGTGGCTCAGTGGTAAAGAATACACCTGCTAATGCAGGAGATGCAGGAGACACTGGTTCAGTCCCTGGGTTGGGAAGATCCCCAGAAGAAGGAAATGGGAACCCACTCCAGTACTCTTGCCTGGAGAATTCTATGGGCAGAGGACTCAGTCAGGCTACAGTCCATGGTGTTGTAAAAGAGTTGGACAAGACTTAGCTACTAAACAACAACAAAGATCTTATCTTTTTGAGTTTAGTCCATTTAAATTTCCAACTTTTTGGGAAATGTCTAGATTTTGCCTCATCTTCTTCTTATTCCCTTGTTAATCAATCTAATTAATAGTTCATCTAATGTGTTAACATCTGTAACACCCATTGAAGGGAAGCCAGGACCACAAATAAAGCTTTCCAAACTGTACTTTTTGCTTGCTTGTTTTAAAGTAAAGGAGTTCTTAAGATGAAACTAAAATATTTTAATCGACCTTCCAACTTGTTTATTTTTCCTCAGGTACTAAGAGAAGAACTGTTTATACTGAGACTCTCTGAAAATATACCAATTTAGAAGTTTTCTCAGTTTAAAGGGTTCATCATCTGGCCACTGCTTGAGGTGCCTCACAAGAAGGTGTAAAGGATACAGCCTTCACAAGATCTAGAAAGCTTCCTCCCTGAAATAGTCTAAGAAAGTAAAGGACCTTCGTTGTGCATGGGCCTTCGTTGTATAGGCAGACAAAACGAAGGTTGAAGTGACAAAGGCCACTTATGGGCTAGGGAAGTTGGCATAGCCAGATCAAAAAAACTCCTTAAAATTCTAATCTGTTCAACTGGCTGCCTTACATGTTCCTTCTGATGGTAGAGACTCTTAAAACACAGGGAGAAAAACCTTGGAAGGTCTGTTATGTTTATAAATCAAAGACACAGGAAGAAAAATGCAAGATGCCTCTAAAAGACTTTTGTTCCTTTAAGGTCAGAATTCTAAAGAGATAGTTTATCAAGCTGGTTTTTCTAGCTGTGCATGCAAAGCTAATTAGTTTTACAGTGTCCAGTAAATAAAATTTGGCCATTTGGGGGCAATATTTCCTTTAAATTCTAATTAAGCAAGAATTTATAAATATAACTCTGTAGGCACTTCTCCATGTCTTGCAACTGAGAATAAACTGCTGTGATGAAAAAATTAATCAACAGTCTAAGAAACAAATGGAAAATTTTTTATTTGAGCCAGTCTGGGGATTTTAACCTAGGAGACAGTATTTCAGAAGACTCTGAGATTGTTCCACCCATGAGGTCAAAGCGCAGTTATATAAGCCTTTATGACAAAGGGTTATTCTTCAAGTGAGGTATTACTGACACTTTACACAATCCAGATCAACTCGATAAAGTGTGCGGTGAGTACAGGTCATTCTGACTCCTTAGGAGAAGAGGAAGGAAGTTTATCTCCTAAAAAGCTGTGATCCTTGATATGGTTCCTCCAGGTTCCTCCATCCATGGGATTTTCAAGGCAACAGTACTGGAGTGGGTTGCTATTTCCTTCTCCAGAGGATCTTCCTAACCCCTGGGATCGAACCCAGGTCTCCTGCATTGTAGGCAGGTGCTTCACGGTCTGAGCCACCAGGAAAGTCATTTGATATGGTAAAGAAGGAATTTTATCTCCTTAAGAAAGTGAAAGTGTTAGTCACTGAGTCTTGTCCAGCTCTTTGCAACCCCATGGACTGTAGCCTGCCAGGCTCCTCTGTTCATGGAATTCTCCAGTCAAGAATACTGGAGTGGGTTGCCACACTCTTCTCCAGGGGATCTTCACGATCCAGGGATCAAATCCAGATCTCCCACATTACAGGCAGATTCTTTACCGTCTGAGCCACATGGCTGTCAATCTACTTAGGAGGTGTGATTAATGCAGATTCTCGATTTGCAGTAATGGGAGGGAGGAGACCCAAACAGGGAAAGAATAATTTTATGTTTAAACTTTCCTCCTCTTGCCATTAAAATATGGATTTCATTTCATATCACTCAGTGTGTTTCCACTGAGCAAAATCTTCCTAGTGTATTTCACCTTAGAATAACCCAGATACTGTTTCTTGAAACTGAGTGTCGAGGAAAACCTACCCATCCAGGAAAGAGTTTAATACTGCTAAATCAAACGTTGCATCATCACCCAATAATAGGAGATCCAGTAACCTCTCCCATATTCATCTGGACTCTCTGAGGAGGCAGATGGGCACAAAAAGGTACCCCACCTCCAGTCCTTCATAGAGTTCAGGATGAGAGAAATCTGCTCTGGGTTCCTTCATCAGTCACCAAAAATGTATGACTGAAGGAAAAAAAAAAGCCTCACAATCTAAGTTGTAAGTTATATTCTGTTTGGAGACCTCCAAACAGAGGTCTGCTTGGGAGACATGTAGCTCTGCGGACCTGTTTCAAAGAGGTGAGGAGGGGCCACGATACATAGGAGTTTTTGCTGAAAAAAAAAAAAAAAAAAAAACATGTAGTCAAACATCAAAGGGTTATCACTAATCACAAAAACAAAAATCTCGAGATAACGAGGTTAGTCTTTTTCTTGGGACCAGAAGGTGCAGGAGTCTGAGTACAGTAGAATCATTCCTTTCTTATGCATCGTAATGATCTAAAGCCAGTGCTTGTCTTTCTCCATCGTGAATTCCCCTCAGGCTGCCCCCACTGGGGGCTGCTGCAGTGGTTGAGGCCTTGATGGCCAGCAGCATTCACTGTTTAAGAAATGACTCACAATATTTTTTTGTCCACATGGTCTGTAAACAGTGGGTTTTAGTAAGCCAGAAAAAATTCTGGAGCCAATCTCAGATGGGACAGAGCAACAAGGGGGGCCTAGGGGTCCAAGTCTTTGCATTAGCGCTCCCACCCAAGGGAAATTATTGATCTCCAGAGATTTTTTTTTTAAACTTAAAGGAGAGGTGCACTGTACCACCCCCTCCACGAGGAGGAAGTGAGGCCTGATCCTTAGCTACCCAACCACACCTCAAAACCACCCCCCACACTAACTAAGGCACCACCAGTGGGACAGACACACTTTGGCAACGAGGCCCCTCCAGAGGCCCAGGGTGTGAACAGCTGCACAGAGGGCTGTGTACTGCGGAGTCAGCACCTCAGGAGGTGGGAGGGGGCGCTGGGCAGAGAAGGAAGGAGTCTCAGGTCCTGATGGATCAGAAGAAGGAAAATGGGGAGAGGTGGTCAGGACACAGGAGATGGGAAAACCAGTGATGACCAGAAAAGGGCCAAAGAGTAGAAAATACAGGAAAAAATGAGAAAGAGACAAAACAAGGTGTAGACAACCACACAAAACAGGAAGGAGACAAAACAGAGCAGAAGGAGGGAAGGAAACAGAAAGGAGAACAAGATGAATGAGGGAGGGTGTGAGGAGGGAGAGAGGGAGCCAAAAAGAGGATGTCAGAGCTCGGTAAAGATACCTCCTGTGAGCAGAGGTGATCAGGAGTCCCTGGGCTGGTCCTCAGTCCCTACAGAAACATGGCGGGCCCAGTACACCAGGTCGGCCACGTAAATCAGCAGGTTGATGGCTGTCAGGATGGCCACAGCCAGTCGCTGGTCCCAGACGCACACATAGTTGGTAAGTCTATGTCGACAGCTCACATCCCTGGACCTCTTGGGCTGCCCGCCAAACTTTCCATCAAATTGGTAAAGTGACCAGAGGACCAGAGCACCGATGTAGAGAAGGACGGAGAGCAGGCTCAGCACCAGATGGAACGTGGAGGAGGAGATGGGCAACCTGTTCTCACAGCCAGCCAGGTTCAACAGGATGGTCACGATCCCCAGGAAGAAGCAGATGGAGTACACGGCCACACACGACACCAGAAATGGGTGGTCCATGTACAGCCTGGGGTTGCTGATGAAGGGTAAGATGACACAGGCCACCAGTGTCTCTAGCATCTTGAGCAGGAATGGCAAGCTGCCTATATAGCCAGTGAAATCACCTGTCCGAGGCCAGCCCAAGATCCAGATTGCTTCGGTGGCATAAGCCACAGTAGAAATGAAACAGAATGCGCTAGCAGCAATGGCGTGGTCCCGGGAGGGGTTGCAAGGCAAAAACTGAACATAGGTAGCAGGGTAAATGATGGAGACCAAGAGGCAGAAGAGGGCGAGGTAGCAGGCATGGCAGAGAAGAAAATCCCCCCAAGAGAAGGAGAAGTGGTACTGTAGCGCCAGTAATTCGATTATGAGGATGATGAGGGTTACCAGGAAGCAGAAGCACAAGATAACAAAGGACCAGTTACTTGTGGGCACCGTCCAGCTGTCCAGGCTGCCCACTAGTGAGATGGCCACGCAGGTGGAGAGCAGCTGCAGTGTTCGGAGGAAGTAGCCCATGATGGCCCAGAGGTCCAGGCCTCAGGACGATCATGTGGAGGTCACGATGGTCATGCAGGTCACCTTCGCTAGTATGAGAGTGGTCTTGACTGAGGACCCACTGGAGAAAGATCCAGCTTCAGAGGCAGAGTAAGTCAGACGTCTGGAAAAGGCTCAGGGCCCTGCGACGGCTGAGGCTCAGGATCTGTGGAGTTGGAACTAACGGCTCAGACACTCTGGTAACACCACAGCCGCTCCAGAATGGTTCTCCCCACCCATCACCCTTGGCCTTGTCAGGAGACTTGTCTTATCTCACAGCTAGGCTGGGTCTGGCCTCAAACCATGAACATATTTTTTCCCTTTGCACTGGGTCATTATCTACAGGAACAAGAGAAGGATGGCCCTTATCTGACATCCCAAACTATTAAGGCTCTGAAAATTGGAAAGTGTAAAAAAAAATTCATTTGGTAACAGAATTTGACCTAAACAGATATGAGATAATTAGTGGTCTTTATTTCACTTAGTGTGCAAGTTCAAAAGTGAAGTTGCATAAGTATTAATGTATTTGATTCCAAAGAGCTTTTGGTGTTATGTCATATAGAGTAGATGTGTACCAGGTTGCTTGTCTGGGGCTGAAAAATTCTCAATTCTGGGCCTTATCTTTATTCTAACTCTGAGTATTTCAGAAAAGGAACTGTGGATTGTACTGCTAACCTCATTTTACAGATGAGAAAACTAAGGCTGGAGCAATCAAGTGCCTTACAAAAGGTGGCATGACTAGGAAGTGGGACCCACATGAAAATGCCAATATTGTGGGTTTGAGCACTTTGGTCTATAGCCCACATGTCAGCAGGGCCTGAGGGTGGAGCCCAGGACCAAATCTCAGGTCCCTGGGACCCAGGACATCCCTTCAGGGCCCCGGGCTTCTTCTACAGCAACCTGAAGATACACATGTCCCAGTCTGGCCTCCCCGCAGTCATCACTAGAAGGAGCTGCTATCTGAGGGGACACAGCCCCACCTGGAGGAGGACAGCTTCAGGGGTGAGCAGGGAGGAAGCCCATGGGGTGAGAGCAAGGCTGTGGGGATGAGATGACATGGGAAGTGGGAGTTGTTTTTCAACCTCCTCCCCCAAATTTTGCTTTAACATGTGACCCTTCTCCACTGGGGAAGGGAGATCCTAACTCAGAATTACTCCAAGGCGGAGCATCATGGAGGAAGCACAGAATAAATTAATATACCATTTGGCTCTGAAGCTCCAAAGATGTCATCCAGATGGGAGTCTGGCAGTAGTCCTACCTGTGAGGATTCTCCTGGCCTGAGAGACTGGTTAGCAGCTTCCAAGCTGGGAAGAAGGGATTGGAAATGAACAAGGATGTTGTGTCTGATGATGATGGGGAGACTTTCAGGGCATCCCAGGGAGGGGGTGGGGATGGACAGATGATCGGGCTTCTTTTAAGAGCAGGAGCTGAAAGAGGAGGCACCCACAGGACCCTTGGGAGGGGACAGCCCTGAGGATCCACCTGGGACTGGGTTGGGGGTGGGGTGGACAGAGTGGAGATGACTGGGGGGATTCCAGGGTCCCAGTGGCCCTGAGGCAGCCCAGTATGTGTCTTTTGACCCGGAAGAGATGCGGGCATGGAGCCAACCTTCCCATGGAGGAGGGGCCTGAACTGGAACTGAGACAGGAGAACAGGAGCCTGAAGGGGTTTCAGGGCTGTGACAGGGACACGTGGTGAGAGTGGCAGGGACCCTGGAGACCATGGAACTGCCCAGGTCACCTGCCCAAGGCAGTCCCGCCAGCCAGAGCTGCAGTCCTGCTCACACAGGGGCTCCTCCAGGGTCCAGTGTGGGGGGAGTGAGGCCGCTCCCAGCCCGCCCCCTCCTGGGACAGCTGCCCTGTTTCCAAGGGACTATTTGCTGAGAGGCCCCAGGGCTGAAGGGCCAGCACCCTGATCACCAGCCAGCTTCCTGCCATCGGGGGCCTTGTCTCCTTTGCTGATAACAAACCCTGGGGCAAGCTGAGGCTGGAAAGAGAGACAGGGCAATCCTGAGAACCACCCTGGACTCCCAGAGCTCCTTGAGCCCCAGTTGCCAGGGGAGCCCTGGAGCCTGCAGGCCTCCCCGTGGGCACTGCCGGGGTGGGGAGGGGCACCGGGGTGAGGGAAGCTGAGGGTCATGCTCTCTGTTCCCCAGTTGCTCTCCCACCAACATCCTCAAAGTCACCTTTGATTCCACCTAAGGTTAAATGACAGCTTTGGATCCATTTGATGGCACAAGGGAGGACTTGGAGAAGGAGAGGCATGAGGGTTCCAGCTGTGTGACCCTGGGTAAGGCCTGTGCCCTCTCTGGGCCTCAGTTCCCCCACCTGGAAAGAAGAGCTTTGCCTGAGTCTCCCCAGCAGCCCCTCTTCCAGTCTAATCTGTGAGCTTGGACATGGTGCCCCCCTCAGAGCACAGCCTGGATGTGGCTGCCCAATGCCAGGCATGTGGACCGGAAGACAGTGAGCTGGAAGGGTCATGGCCGGGACAGAGGAAGGAAGGAGGAGGTGCCAGAAGGACAGAGAAGGTGGAGGAGAGATGGACACTCAGTTACTAGAAGGCTCTGGGCTTTTGGCAGACATTTCAGAGTTGGATGATTTTGGGCAAGTTGCTCATCAGAACCTCCGTTTCCCCATCTATGCAATGGGCTTAATCCCTACTTTGTATCAGTTAAATGAATAAAAGCACATGAAGGGCTCATCAGAAGGCCTGTCACATGGCACACTCAATCCCTGCCAGCTACCTGTGCTCCTCACAGAGGACCCAGAAGGCCCTGGCCCAACTCTGGACATCAGCAGAGGCAAGCTTGATTTGCTTCAGATCAGAGGCTGCAATCCTGTTTGTACTCGAGGAGGCCGGTACCTGTGTTCGGTTTCCCTTCACACTATTTCCTGTGTGTCAGATGATATAGAATTGATGCCATATTTTCCTAACATGTTTAACTGCACAGTGTTTTAATTTCCAAGAATACCTGTATTTCTAGCTCCCTTTGAAGTCTCAGGAGCTCTGGTGTTGCTGAGTTTTGTTGCCTCTAGAGGAGGGTGCTTGGAGCTGAGCGGCTGCTTCTCTATTCCCCTTCTCTGCCCACGTCCCCCTAACCCATTCTCAGGGGATTCTCAGCAAATGAGGAAAATTTGGGAGGAAAATCAGGTCTCAGCTGAGCCAGGGGAACCAGTGCACAGGGCTGGCTTTGGCTTTCGAAACACCTGTAAGTTCTCTGGCAGAATGAACTACGACACAGGGACGGGATCCCTTCCTGCCACCTAACCCTGGAGGCATCAAGGGGAATCTGGGGTGTCTGGAAAGCACCATCTACAGTGGTCCTGCCTTGCTAAGCTCACTTGGGTCACCTCTGACTCAGACCTGTTTACTGGTAAAGGGGATTGGAAGGGCTGCCTGCTCTTTTCACACCCGGTAGCCTTCCATCTCACCTTCTCCACCCCCAGCCCCGCCCAATGGAGAAAAGACCTTCTATTCTGGGACAGGATTCTCCATTTTCACCTGCTTCCTGTCTTCATGCTCACACCCCTCTCTGCTCCCCCACACCCTCCCTGCCCTATCTGAAGGCCTGCTGTCTCTGAAGGTGAGAATCCAGGCAGTCTAGTTCCAGGAGTGGTAGGAACGCTTCCCACTTCCTGCCCAGGCTGCCATGGGCACCATGGCCAAGAAGCCTACTCACTCAGGGCACAGTTTCTCCTCTTCATGGAAACAGCATGTGTTTCTCCTGCTGGAGGATGAGAAGGTTTGAGTAGCTTTGCTGAAACATGGAGGGAAAGGCAATCTCTAGCCTGGCCCAGCACCCTGAGTTCAGGCGATGTGCTGTGTCTCCTGGTAAAACCGCTGGCTTCTGTTACCAGGTGCTGAGGGCAAGACCTGGCAGGCAGAGGCTGGGGGCCAGCCCCCACTCAGTGGTTGTGGGGCTGGGAGGTCCTGAGTTCTAGCCCCACTGAGGTCCTAGTACCTGATCTGAAGACTGGAGATTATAATAACCCTCCCAGAACTGGTGTGGGGTCAGAGACAAAGAAGTGAAGGGCTGGTCCCAGAAGGATGCCCAGTGAAAGGCCATCTGTCCTCTCACCTGCAGTCCTGCCATTAGCTTCTAGCTGGTTTCTACATTTCCATTCTTTCCCTCAATGTCTGCTTGGACTGAACTCAAACTGAGACACCTTTGACAGCTTCTTTGTAACCTGAGGATGAAAAACAAACTGCAAAATGTCATCTCCAAAGCCCTGCAAGCTAAGACCCCTTTCTACCTCTCCAGCCTCCTCACCTTCCTCCAGCCACTAAGAATTTCTTCCAGTTCCTCTTGGTCATCACAGGGCCTTTCCCCTGATATGTCTATGTGCTCCCCAACCCTGAACTGAGACCAGAGCTCAGCCTGGCACACGGTAGTCCTGTACTCAGCCAATGATACTCTAAGCCTCAGTTTGCTCATCCAGAAAATGGAGATAATACCACCTGCTTTTAGTCATAAAGGCTTTGGATTACACCTCGCAGAGAACATTTCTGGCAAAGCTCAGCTGGGAAAGAATCTGCCTGCAATGCAGGAGACCCCAGATAAATTCCTGGGTCAAGAAGATCCCCTGGAGAAGGGATAGGCTACCAACTACCATATTCTTAGGCTTCCCTGGTGGCCCAGATGGTAAAGAATTTGCCTGCAATGTGGGAGAACTGGGTTCAATCCCTAGGCTGGGAATATCCCCTGGAGAAGAGCATGGCTACCCACTCCAGTATTTTTTCTGGATAAGTCCATGAACACAGGAGCCTGGCAGGCTACAGTCCATGGGGTCATAAAGAGTTGGATATGACTGAGTGACTTTCACTTCAAGCAGAGAACAACTGTACTAGAAGGATGCAGGGTAGCTTGGAGAGCTACTAGGGAGGGGCCAGCCTGGGAACAGGCTCAGATCAGGATGGGGGGAGCTGAGCAGCCAGAGCACAGCCAGGGCAGCTGGTCCAGGCACTCGTGGCCATTGGAAGTACACACTGGATGCTACTGCAAGCCCTGCAGAAGAAAATCTGATCTGACCTGGTGTCTTTCAACTGCTCCTTAGGTGTATGTGCAGGCCCCACTTGTGCAGCAAGTCAAATATTTATCTGGCCTTTAAGTTTCTTATTAGGGTAAGGCCTAGTTGCTCACCACGACTTATAGGAGAGGGACATCCTCAAATATGGCAGGCAGTTCAGGTTGACAATTAATCCATGCAGGGAGTTATTCATCACACAAGGCCATGGGGGTGGTTGGGAGAATTAAGTGAGATAACACACAAATCACTGATTCTCAGACTTTTCCCCTAAAGGCAGAAGGGATGGAATGTGTCCAGAGCGGGAGGTCCAGGCAGGACCCTGGGGCTGTAATCCTGTGCTGTCTATAGTCAGCAAGTGTCTGCCCTGTGCCAGGCCCTCTTCTCAGTTCAGGGGCTACAACAATGAACAAAGGAACAGAATACCCCTTCTCAGTGGATCAGTATTCTAGGGTTTATCTTTGAAGCCCCCTGTTTTCCTTGAAAGTCAGTTCAGAGTTCTGCATTCTATTTTGTCATAGGTCTATAATGTCAATAATATACCCATAACATGTCAGGCTTGTTTCAGTACAAAAGTTATGAATGGACTGGTGCCTGTGCTGCCCTATTTGTTTGAAGATACAGAAAACTGTGTCTTGTTGTGCCTATATTTGAGCAAGTTCTTGTGGACACGCCTCCTCTGGGTGATGGAGGAGAAAACTGGGTCCTTTGGGAGGGGGGTAGAGTGTAAGAGAGATGATGGAGGCATCTGGGCCATGTTGGCAGTTTCAGTCAGGTAGTGGCACTTCCCCTAACAGTGCTAGCATCCTTTGGGAGAGCGGAGAATTGAGGGAATTCTCTGAGGTCACAGACCTCCTGCCATAGGGCTGCCTGATCACATCCGACCCTGTGACTCGACTGTGGAACTCCAGGCTATGGCAGAGAATGGGAGAGAGGTTGCCCTTTGCAGCTGCCAAGGTCTCTTATGCCTTGAGGACACCTTTTTATTCTCTTGTCTGTGCCAGCCTGACCTTCCACTCAGAGAAACACTAAATATTGGAAGATCAGGAAGAGGGCGTCTGGTGTGCTGTGACACCCACCAGCATTTTGGTAAATCTCCTGAGGTGCACCTCAAGGCCTCTTGATGTTTTCTCTTTGGGGGACTGATGGAGTTCCAGTTTGGGGGTTTCTCCCTGTGGAAGGGAGAGGGGGTCCCTGTTTGTAAGGCGCTGCTTTGGGCAAGTGTCCCAGGCTTGGTGGGGCTTAGAAGTCACGTCTGGGGCAGTCTTGCCATTTGTGTTTTGAATTTCTGGGCATCTCTTTGCCATTTGCTTTGTTTTTGGTGACTTCCCATTAGTATGGTTTCGTTTGGCTTGTTTACTTTGGTTTGTGAGCACAGACTTCTGACACTAACTGCTTAAGCTAGAATGGAAGTGCTTCCTCTAAAGTTCCATCTCAGAGTCCCCTAGGGAAAATCCTAGGGGACTGGTCAACCTGTAATTGTGACAAGAACTTACTTAATTGGAAGTTAAAGATGATCACATGTAAAAAATATTTTTTCCCCCAGAAAGCTCTTTTTTTTCCCTATGTAATTAAGTAAGATGATGTGGGGAGGGGGTGGGCCGGAAACTGGCTTGGTAACTTTAAATAAAGACCTCCTGGGGGAAACTTACATTTCTATGTGTTTTTCAGATGTAAACTTTCTATCTGACATTCCTAAGTTGTTCTGTTGTGTGTTTGTTTGAGTTAGGCCTATAAGAGGTCCTTTTATAATTTATTAGTGCCCAAGTGATGGATACTTCTAAAGTTAAAGAAACTAACAAATTATGAAATCTAGAGTGCTCTCATTGTAAACAACTGTTTTTTTCCTGTACCTACCTAACCAAAGTTAAGTTAACCTGAAAACAAGAAAAGCTGGTTTGGGAAACATCATTATGATCTTCCCCTCAATGTCACTTACAGATGCTAATAAGAACAATTAAGAATAACGGCAGAAAAAAATTTGGAAGGAAAATCTAGCTATTATTTCAATAACTGGAAGAGGACATGGCGACCCACTCCAGTATTCTTGCCTAGAGAATCCCAGGGACAGAGGAGCCTGGAAGGCTACAGTCCATGGGGTCGCAAAGAGTCAGACAGGACTGAGCAACTAATCACATTTCACTGAGGTAGATTCTTTTAAAAAAGGATTTGCCTTAACCAAATAAATGTAAAAAATCTTTGGATGGTTATTCGGAATCGGATAAATAGAATGGACATTTATTTGATTAAAATACGATTTGACATTACTACGCTTCCCTTAAAGTTAATGAGCTAAGAGGGATTCCCTCTGTTGTTTTCCAGTCCCTCAGTCATATCCGACTCTTTGACACCCCATGAACTGCAGCAAGCCAGGTTCATCTCTCACATCCCTACATGACTACTGGAAAAACCATAGCTTTGACTCTCCGGACTTTAGGGGGAGTTTGTAATTTCCTCGGTTCTGTTTTGCTGCAGCAAAAAATTAAAGCGACGGACAGATCAGTGTTACAGCTCAGTTTTATTTGGCAAGCAAAGGAAAATATATCCTCGAGGCATGAGGGCGGGCTGACCCAAAAGACAAGAAGAGAAGTGAGGCCCCCGGGTCAATTTTGGCTCCTCTTTTTGTATGTTTTTTCTCCTTTCCCTGAGCCTGCCCTGTGTAAACTGGGCTAGCCAGGAAGACTGTTTTACCTGAGGTCCTCACTCAAGTCCCTGGACCTTTCTTTGTTCTGTTTTCATAGGCTTTTTCTTTCTTTGTCCTTTAGCCACCGCCATTCTGGACTGCCTTTTCCCATTCTAACTACCTAACAGGACCTTTGTCGGCAAAGTTATGTCTCTGCTTTTTAATACGCTGTCTAGTTTTATCATAGCTTTTCATCCAAGGAGCTAGTGTCTTTTAATTTACTGGCTGCAGCCCCATCTTCAATGATTTTGGAGCCAAGAAAATAAAGTCTGTCACTATTTCTATTTTTTCCCCTCTATTTGCCATGAAGTGATGGGATCAGATGCCATGATCTTAGTTTTTTGGATGTTGAATTTTAAGCCAGCTTTTTCACTCTCCTCTTTCATCTTCATCAAGAGACTTAGTTCCTCTTTGCTTTCTGTCATTAGGATGGTGTCATCTGCATATCTGAGGTTATTGATACTTCTCACAGCAATCTTGATTCTATCTTGTCCTTCATCCAGCCTGGCATTTCACATTATATACTCTACATAGAGTACATTTTTTCTGTTTTCTGACTGGTGGGATTTGAGCTGTCATTTGAGTTGTCATTTTGATCTTCATTCCTGAAGTAATTACAGATGCTGACCATCTTCTTCTGTGGTGGAGATTTGGTGTTTTGTTTTGTTCTCAACTTGTATGAGGAAAACTTATCTGTGGCAAGTGGCTTCTAGAAAGTCGGTTGCATTTGGAATTCATTTTGGAAATACCGTCCTCCAGAGATTTCTTGAGGTTAGCTGTCATGAACAGCCCACCGGGCTTTCTGAATTGGAGATGTCAGGAAGCACCGGCAGTCAAGTTGAAGTTTGAAGAAAAGTCCACAAGGGCAGCCATTTTTCCATGCCCGCCTCTGGAACCTCCAGTAACAAGTGCCTAGGGAAAGTTGGCTTCCTGGGATGTGAACTAGAGTGGACTGTGCCTGACCAAACACTCAAGGACCTGTGGTTCAGTACTTCTTCCCCCTAAAACTTCACAACCCTCCATTGACACTGTCCCATCCGGGGCCACAGCGTCCTGCTGAGGGTGCTACAGTGCCTAGCAGGCAGCACTCTCAGGAAGTAGGCTTGAGTTGGGAACTTCAGCACTAGGAGATGTGGAGGCTAGGTGACTATTGCCCCCAGGGTCCTCAAGCCCTTGATCCCATTTGGGACTCTAATCCCAGCCAGAACGGAGCAGACAGTAGGCCTTTAAAAAGGGTTAACCGAAGGGCACCGTGCCAGGTTGTGTGGACCCCACCCCAGTCCAGCAGTGGGACCCAAGCCTGCTCAGCCTCCAGGGATGGGATAGCATCCCATGTCAGGGAGGCTGGAGATAATAGAGTAGGCACTGCTTTTCTTTCCTTTTCTTCAACATCTTGTTGATACTACCTTGCAGTATTGCCGATTTGCAATCTTGTGATTGTTGTCAGTGTACAGCTGCCTGCTTCAGGCAGGACATATCCATGGAGTGTATTTGTTGTTTTCTGAATTCTTTTGCCATGGAAACTATTGCAGAAGGTCAAGCAAGGTGCTGAGCATCTGGTCCTTGGGGATTATCTATCTCACATGCAGTTTTCTGTGTACCTGAGGAAGGGAGGAAGGAGATAATCCTTGTGGAGTATCTCCTAGAGACACACATTTATGTGTATAGGTCAGAGATAGAGATTTCTGTGGGTATGCAGGAGGAAAGAAGGAAGAAAACTGATAATCCTTATGGATTATTGATTGCAGATACAGATTTGTGACTGTGTTAGTCAGACAACAATGAGAGAAGTTTGAACCTTCAAACAGTGCTAGTAGGAATGTGAAATGGTGCTGCCATTCTGGAAAACAGTCTGGCAGTTCCTCAAATTGTCAAACCTGAAGTCACCACATGACCCAGCAATTCCACTCTTACATATAAACTGAAACACCTGTGCATGCATGTTCACAGCAGCACAATTTCCAACAGCTAAAGGGGGGGACCACCCAAATGACCATCAGCAAGTGATCAGAGAACAGATACACATAATGGGATCCATCCACACAGTGGAATATGACTCAGCCATGAAAAGGAGCGAAGCTCTGACACAGGCTACAATGTGGATGGACCTTGAACACACAATGACTCAGTGAGAGAAGCAGACACAGAAGGACACACAGCACATGATTCCATTAATAGGAAATGTCCCAAACAGGCAAATCCACAAAGAATGCAAGTGGGTTTGTGGTGGCTAGGGGATAGGGGGAGGAAGTGGATGGATGGATGGGTAGATGGATGAATGAATGGATGATGGATGGGTGGATGGATGGAAGAAGGCGTAAACAGAATGTGGTCCATTCACACAGTAGACTATGACTCAGACATGAAAGGAGCGAAGCTCTGACACAGGCTACAATGTGCATGGACTTGAACACACAATGCTCAGCGAGAGAAGCAGACACAGAAGGACACGCTGCCTTAGTCTGCTTGGGCTGCCATAGCAAAATAGAAGGCTGGGGGCTTCAGCAAGAGGAATGCATTTCCTACAGCTCTGGAGGCCAGACGTCAGAGATCAGGGTGTCAGGATGGTCAGGTTCTAGTGAAACTCGGTTCTTGGTGGGGGCCGGGGTCTTCACCGTGTCCTCACATGGAGGATGGGCTGAGGAGGCCTCTTGGGGGTCTGTTTCATAAGAGCATTAATCCCATTCATGAGGTCTCTGCTCTCATTACCTCATCACCTCCTCAAGGTCCCCCCTCCTCACGCCATCACCTTGGGGGCTAGGTTTCAACATGTGCTTTTTGAGGGGGACACCAACATACAGCCCAGAACAATCACAAACTCTATGATTGTATTTATAATAAACACCCAGAACAGGCAAATCCAGAGACAGGAAGTGGGTGAGTGGTGCCAGGCGCTGGGGGAGGGGAAGGGCAATGGGAGGACCTGAATAAACCCTGCACCTTAGGATGTTCAGGAATAAGCCAGTTCTGACTCCATGTTGGAACTGTGTCTTTGACTTGCTGTCTGTTACTTTTGTTACTATAATCACACATAATGGCCTGCCTCAGAGAATCCTGCAACTCTGCCTGACTATTAAACTAAAGTGCCTTTGTTCAGAACCCTGTCCACCTGTGGATGGCAGGAAGGACGAGATTAACACATCCCCTGCCTCAGACTTGCCGTTCTACAAGATATTTGCAAGATTTAAGGCCTTTTTAGTTTGTTTCCTCACCTCCTCCTTCTCTACTTCATAAAAGAACCTGGCATCCAGACCCCGACAAGATGGTTATGTAGTGACATTGACTGGCCATCACTTTGGTCAGCCAGCCCTTAGGACACAGTCGTATTTCTAGCCTCCACATCTCGTGTCATGCAGCGAGCATATATGGCGAGCGTAGCCAGCTTGGACCCCTGACCCTACACCTGACCCCTGTCCTCAGCTGGTTTTAATCTGCATCCTAAGCAACTCTGTGCCAGCTGCAAAGAGAGGGAGGCTGTTCACACATCCCTCCCAGGGCACGGGGCTCACATGGGCAGACTCCTCCCAGGGCAGGGGCCCGTCTGGGCAGGGCTCAGCACACAGGAACTGTGCATGTAACCCTCATTGCAGAGCGCCCCCAGGCCTCCTCCAGTCAGAGCTGGCCCTGAGCAGGACCTGGACTAACATACAGCCGCTCCTGGGCAGGGCAGTGACCCTGGGCTTCACTCTGTGTGGCCTCTTTCCAGCAGGCCTTCCAGAGGCTTCCACTGCACCTGGGGCCCTGGGCCCCTGTCTCCACCCACCAACCCTCCTCTCCCTGACTCCTGGGTTCCTCTCTTTAGGAGATCTTCTTGAAATTCTCTCCCACTCGTGGGCCAGAAAAAATGATTAGAAATCAAACCAGAGCTGTAGCCCCATGTCCATCTCGACCCTCAGGCCCACACCTGTTCCTTGCTCCTGGCCGGCACAACAAGACCCATTTTCTGCAACTGTGAGCCCCCGATGGGCGAGGGTTGGCTGCCTGGACGAGTCGGGCAGCCCTTCCCGGCAGCGCCTGGGCTGAGGTCTTTATAAACAACCCCCTTCAGGCAGCGGGCTTCTCTGGTGGCTCAGTTGGCAAATGAAATAACCTGCAATGCACGAGGCGCGGGTTGGATCCCTGGGTCAGGAAGACCCCTCGGAGAAGGGAATGGCAACCCAGTCCAGTTATCTCACCTGAGAAATTCCATGGACAGAGGAGCCTGGCAGGCCACAGTTCATGGGGTTACAAGAATCTGACACGACTTAGCAGCTAAACCACCACCACTTCCCTAGTAACTCAGCTGGTAAAGAATCCGCCTGCAAGGCAAGAGATCTGGATTCAATCCCAGGGTTGGGAAGATCCTCTGCAGAAGGGAATGGCTACCCACTCCAGTATTCGGGCCATGGACTGTACAGTCCCTGGGGTCGCAAAGAGTCAGACACAACTAAGCAACTTTCATTTGAAAAAAACCACCCACTCCAGGTAGCAAGAGTGCCTGCGGCGGCACCTGACCCCAACTTCTCTGCCCCTCAGGAGCTCAGCTGGTCTGGTGAGAAGGAGTGAGGGGGTCACACTTTGTGGGCTGATTTCTTATTTTGGGTTTCTTTTTGTTTGTTCTAAGAGGTGGGTCCCAAAAGAACTTGCTGTGATGAATGACAAAGTTTCTACCACCTATACTTTCTTAAGAATTTCATAGTATCTGACCTTACAATTAGATCTTTATCTTGAAAATCTGTTGCTAACTTGTGTCCAAATCTTTTGTAATCCCATGGACTGTAGCCTGCCAGGCTCCTCTGTCCATGGGATTTCTCAAGCAAGAATACTGGAGTGGGTTGCCGTTCTCTTTTCCAGGGAAACTTCCTGACCCACGGATCAAACCTGAGTTTGTTGCATTGACAGGCGAGCTCTTTACTACTGAGCCATAATAAGGTGGGATCTTTATCTTCGTTGTCATTCAGTCACTCAGTTGTGTCCGACTCTTTGTGACCACATGAACTGCAACATGCCAGGCTTCCCTGTCCATCACCGTCTCCCGGAGTTTTCTCAAACTCATGCCCATTGAGTCGGTGATTCCATCTAACCATCTTGTCCTCTATCATCCCCTTCTTCTCCTGCTTTCAATCTTTCCCAGCATCAGGGTCTTTTCCAATGAGTCAGCTCTTTGCATCAGATGGCCAAGAACTGGAGCTACAGTTTCAGCATCAGTCCTTCCAATGAATATTCAGGACTGATCTCCTTTAGGATGGACAGGTTTGATCTCCTTGCAATCCAAGTCTTCTCCAACACCACATTTCAAAAGTATCAATTCTTCGGGGCTCAACTTACTTTATGGTTGAACTCTCACATCCATACATGACTACTGGAAAAAGCATAGCTTTGACTAGATGGACCTTTGCAGGCAAAGTAATGTCTCTACTCCTTAATGTTATCATACTGATGCTTGATTCAGTTACCACATACCCATACACCATCTCGCTTTTTCTGGATTCTTTTACCATAGAGGAATTGCATAAGGTCTAGCAAAGTTCACTGTGCTGAACATCAGGTCTTTCTGGAGTATGAGAGATACAGATTTCTGTGTATATGTTAAAGATTTTGGTATATATGTTAAACATAGAGACTTGTTTATATCTGGAGGAAGCAAGGGGGGAGATTATCTTGCATATTATCTGTTACAGATATAGATTTCTGTTTATATGTTAGTGATACAGATTTCTGTATATTCTTACAGATTCTGAAATTTTTGCATTTGTGGGAGGAAAGTAATAAAAAAAAAGTGAAAGTGTTAGTTGCTCTGTCTTGTCCAACTCTTTGCCACCCCATGGACTGCCACCGCTGCTAGGCTCCTCTCCATGGAATTCTCCAGGCAGGAATACTGGAGTGAGTAGCCATTTCCTTCTCCAGGGGATCTTCCCAACCCAGGGATTGAACCCAGGTCCCCTGCATCGCAGGTAGGTTCCTTACTGCCTGAGCCACCAGGGAAGCCCATTTCTGAGAGGAAAGGGCAAGGAAAGAAGAAAGGAGGTAATCCTTTTGGATTATCCATTTAAGATACAGATTTCTGAGTATATGTTAGTCCCGACCTCCTAATTCATCCTTGCTCTTTCAACTTTTTTGGATCCCTCTGTCTGTGTTTGAATTCTCAGAGTCTCTTTTTGCGCTGTAAAGTAGTTTGTCTACTTCCTTTTAAATTTTGCCTAGTATTCACATCATATGCTATTTTCTCCCTCTGTCTGCCTGACTAGTGTCTGACCCTCCAAGGTCCATCCTTGTGGTGACCAGTGAAATAATTTCACAATTGCAGCGGCGGTCTCTCATGGTTGAGTTTGGTCCATTGTATGTATGTACCACATCTCCTTTAAGCTTTAATGTGTCAGTAGACATTTTGCTGGATCTGTGTCTCAGCTACTGTAAATAGTGCTGCAGTGAGTGTTGGGGTGCATGTGGGTTTTTGAATGATAGTTTTCTCGGGATATAGGCCCAGGTGTGGGAATGTCAGATCCTAGGCTTAGCTTTCTGGAAAGTTGTTGTTGTTGTTTTCCCTGACACAGGGAGGCTGTCCTTTCTAGTGGCTGTTGCCAATGTCCATTCCCACCTACTGGGTAGGTGGGTTCTCTCCTCCTGGCTCGCTCCTGCATTGTTGTTTGTGACATGTGAGAATGGCCATTCTGAGCGGTGGGATTTGATTTGTCATTGTCACTTTAATTTACATCTTCCTGTAATAATTAGGGATGTTCAGCATCTTATCCTGGAGAAGGAAATGGCAACCCACTCCAGTGTTCTTGCCTGGAGAATCCCAGGGACAGAGGAGCCTGGTGGCCTGCCGTCTATGGGGTCGGACACGAGTGAAGTGACTTAGCGGCAGTGGCGGCAGCATCTTATCCTGTTGCAGGGTGGGGATTTTTTTCCCCCCTTATACTTTTCTTTAAAGGGTGTCAGGAAAATTTACCTGTTGCAATTGGCTTCTTGAACATCCGTTGTGTTTGGAATTTGCGTCTGCAATGTCAGCCCCAGATCCTTTCCTGAGGGCAGCTGTCATTCACAGCCCCACAGGCCTTGTTCATTGGAGGTGTGGGTAAACACAGCCGGTCAGGTTGTACTTACAGGAAATGTCCACGTGTCGGAAGCACTGTTTCACGCGCCTCTCTCGTTTCTAGGGCAACCAGAGCCTTAGGGAACGTCTGCTTCCTGGGCTGGGAGTTAGAGGACTGTGCCTGAGTAAACACCCAAGGGCTTGTGTCCCCTGCCTCTTTCCCCTAACGCTTCACTCTCCACCGTCCGAGTCATCCCTGCCTCGCCCACAGAACCCTGCTGAGGTGCCTAGGAGGCTGCACTCTCAGGACAGAGGATTGAGCTGGGGACCCCAGCCCCAGTCGACCTGCAGTCTAGGTTACCTTTCAAAGTTCAAGGCCAGAGGGTCAGGCGACCATCCTCTGGTTAGATGAAGGACTCTGGTCGCAGCCAGAGCAAACCTCACAGTACAGGTTCAAGACGGGGCTCAGTTAAGGGCACCCTGCCAGGCTGTTCAACCCTACTCCTGGCCAGTCACGGATCCAAGGCCATTCAGACTCCAGGGATGGAATAGCATCCAAGGCCATTCAGACTCCAGGGATGGGATAGCAGCCCAGGTCCGGGAGGTGGGTGGAAATTAACTAGGCTTTGCTTTTCTTTAATCTAATGGCGATGGTATATGGGGATACAGTTGACCTGCCATTTGGTGCTTGTCGTCAGTATACAGCCACCTGACTCAGTACAACATACATTAACATCCAGCATATCTGTTCTTTTATGGATTGTTTTGCCCTAGAGGTTCTTGCAGAATTTCAAGCAAAGTTCCCTGTGGTGAACATCAGGTGTTTGTGCAGTATCTGTCAGAGATACAGATTTCTGTGTAAATGCGGAATTAGGAAGGAAGGAGATAATCCTTGTGGATTACTCATTACAGATACAGCTTTTTGGATATATGTTAGTATCAATCTCCTAATTCATTTGTGACATTTCCTTTTTTTTTTTTAATTCTTTGTGTTTCGATTGTCAGAGTATCTTTTTGTGCCATAAACTACTTCCTCTGTATTTCTTTTTTTAAATTTTGCCTAGAAGGGACATCTTCTTCTATTTTCTTCCTCAGCTTCTGACTTCACTTAGTGTATGATCCACCAAGGTCCATCCTTGTGGGAACCATTTGCAGAATTTCATAATTTCAGTGGCAGTTTTTCATGTCTGAGTAATAGCCCATTGTATATATATCCCACATTTCTTTAAGAGTTAATCTATCCATGGACCATTTCTTGGGTCTGTGTCTTGGTTATTCGAAGTAGCACTGGAATGAACGTTAGGTTGCATGTGTCATTTTGAATGATGATTTTTTGTAATATAGGCCCAGGTGTGGGCACAAAATTCCTAGGCTTAGTTCTCTTTAAATTTTTTCTTCTGGCCTGTGGAGGCTGTCCTTTCTAGGGCCTGTTGCCAATGTCTGTTCCTAGGGAGGGTGTAGGGGGATTCCATCATCTCCATGCTTTTTCCCCCTTTACGGTTTGTAGACAGTCAAGATTCCCATTCTGTCAGGTGGGATTAGATTTCTTGTAATTTTGATGGCCATTTCTGCTGTAATAGTTTAGGATGCTGAGATTCTTGTCCTGTGGCTGTTTGGGTTTTTTTTCTTTTCTTTTTCCTTAAATGGTGTGAGGAAATTTTACCTTTAATTGGACTCTTGAAAGTCAGTTGTCTTTGGAATTTATTTCTGCAATAGCCGCCCAAGGTCCTTTACTGAGGGCAAGTGTCATTAACAACCCCAGAGGCATTGTTAATTGGAAAGTGAAAGTGAAGTCGCTCAGTCCTGTCCAACTCGTTGCGACCACATGGAGCCTACCTGGCTTCTCTGTCCATGGGATTTTCCAGGCAAGAGTACTGAGTGGGCTGCCATTTCCTTCTCCAGGGGATCTTCCTGACCCAGGGATCGAATCTGAGTCTCCCGCATTGTAGGCAGAGGCTTTACCCTCTGAGCCACCAGGGAAGCCCCATTGTTAATTGGAGGTGCTAGTAAACATGCTGGAGAAGGCAATGGCACCCCACTCCAGTACTCTTGCCTGGAAAATCCCATGGACGGAGGAGCCTGGTTGTCTGCAGTTCAGGGGGTCGCTAAGAGTCGGATACGACTGAGCGACTTCACTTTCACTTCTCACTCTCATGCACTGGAGAAGGAAATGGCAACCCACTCCAGTGTTCTTGCGTGGAGAATCCCAGGGACGGGGGAGACTGGTGGGCTGCGGTCTGTGGGGTTGCACAGAGTCGGACACGACTGAAGCGACTTGGCAGCAGAAGCAGCAGTAAACATGCAGTGGACAAGCTGTAAGCACAGGAAATGTCCACAAGGCGGCAGCACTTCTTCATGCCCAACTCTGGTTCCACCTGCAACCCCAGCCTTAGGGAAAGAGGGCTTCCTGGTCTATGAATGAGTGAAATGTGCTTGAGCAAACCTCCAAGAGCTTGTGTCTCACTACTTCTTCCCCCTAAAGCTTCACCCCTTCCCTCCAGCCTCATCTGAACCTGGGGTACGGCTCCCTGCTGAGGCTGCGCTCTTAGGAAGGAGGCTTCAGCTGGGACTCCAGCACCAGTGAACCTGGATTCTTGGAGACTTTACCCTGGTCCTCAAGGCCAGAGGGTCAGGCACCATCGTTAGGGGGCACTAGGGATTCTGGCTCCAGCCAGGGCAAGCCAGACAGTGCAGGTTTAACAGGGGTGTCAATGAGGGCACCTCCTGGCCTGTCTCGACCCCACCCCAATCCAGCCCTGGGACTCAAGTCCACTCAGGTTCCAGGAATGAGATATCAGCCCAAGTTAAGGAGGTGGCAGGGTATAAACTAGTGATTCCTTTTCTTTAATCTCATGGGATGCCGTGCTGGGACGGTTTTCAGTTTTGTGCTTGTTGGCAGTGTACAGCCACCTGAGTCAGTTGTGACATATACAGACAGCTTATCTGTGGTTTTCTTCAATTCTTTTTCCTTAGAGGATATTGCACAAGCTCAAAGTTCCATGTGATGATCCTCAGGTCCTTGTGGAGTGTCTATTAGAGATACAGAGTTTCTGCACAATGTACAGAAGGAAGGAGATAAAGCCTTTATTTATTTATTTATTTTGGTTTGCTTTGTCTGTGTTGGAAATCTCAGTCTCTTTTTGTCTTGTAAATTAGTTCCCTGTATCTGCTTTTTTATTTTGCCTAGAATGCTATTGGACAATAGTGAATGGACTCATTTGCTATGGTCTCTGTCCGCTGACTTCACTTAGTGTGTGATCTTCCAAGGTTCACCCCTGTGGCTAGCAGGGGTGTTACTTCAGTTTCAGTGGCAGTTTCTCTGGGGAGTAACAGTGCATTATCCACATGTACCACACCTTTTTTAAGTTTTAGCCCGTTGGTGGACATCTTGCTGGTCCTGTGTCTTGGCTATTGTAAGGGGTGCTGCAGTGAAGGTTGGGGTGCACGTGCGTTTTTGACTGTTGATCTTCTCAGGATATCAGCCAAGGTGTGGGAACGTCAGATCCCAGGGTTAGCTGTCTGAAGGGGCTGTCTCTACCCCACCCTAGTTTTTCCTTCCTCTCTTATTTGTCATTTATCTTTTTTTGGCTAGATGTGTGTTTCAATCCTTACCAATTTTTATCCCTGTTGTTTGGTATAATGTGAGTACAGACCCCTTATCTGATATGTGGTTTGAAAATAATCTCTTCCAGTTTGTGGTTCATTTTTTGATTTTCTGAATAAGGTGCTTCATAGAAGGGAAGTTTTAAATTTTATAAATAATTTTATAATTTTTATTTTTAAGGGGAAGTTTTTAATTTTCTGAGGAAATTTTTAATTTTTAATATTCTGAGGAAGGTTTTAACATTCTGAAGAAGTTTTTAATTGGATGAAAGTGAGTATTTGTATGAAAGTAATTAATTCTATGAATATATTATAATGTTAATATTATATTAATTATATTATAATTGATATATAATTATTATATTGCATATTATATATGTTATACATAATATATATTACATTATATATTATTATATATTATATATTATTCATGTTATATTATTTAATGTATGTTCTATATTTTATATTACATATTTTATATTATATAGTCTATATATTCTATATTATTATAATATAATAAAATATAGTATATGTTATATTATATTATGTATATTATGTCTTAGTATATATTATATATTATCATATATTAGTATATTATATAATATATAATATACATTATATATTTAATATTTATATCTATAAAAATATTTATATAATATGTATTATGTATTTATTTATATAAATATTTATAAATGTATTTATTATATATAAATTATATATATTATATATTTAAACTATATATTATTTAAAATATATATACATTATATATTATATAATGTATATTATATATGTTATATATAATATATGATGTATATATTACTATATTATATATTATTTATAATTTATACATATATAATATATAATATATAATACATATAATATATAAATATATAATATATATTATACATATACTATATAATACATTAATCATATGTAGATTATATATTAAATATTATATTATATATTTATAATTATTAATATATTATATAAGATATATTATTATATCAATATATTATTATAGTATAATATTATTAATACATTAATGTAATGATATGTTGTTAATATAATATTAATATTATTAATGCATTTAATGTATTCATTAAATTATATGTGATGTATGAAAGTTATTTATTTTAGGAATGTTAATAATTTTATGAAAGGTATTCAAATTAGTAAACTTATAAATTTTATAGAAATTTTAATTGTATGGAAATTTTCAATTTTATGGAGGTTATTAATTTTATGGAATATCTGTGTAGCAGTATAAATATTTATCTAACAAGAGATATAAATACCTATCTACGTAGACATGTAAACATTTATCCAGAGATATAAATAATTCTCTATATACTGATATAAATATCTATGTACACATCTGTTTATATTTTTTGGCCAGGTATGTATTTCAATATTTATCAAGTTTTAAGGAGCTGTTTGGTATAATTTGAGTACATATCCTTTGTCTGATATGTATTTTGGAAATAGTTCTTCCAGTCTGTGTTTCATCATTTGGTTTTCAAGGTGTTTCATTTCATAACTGCAGTCACTATCTGTAGTGATTTTGAAGCCCAAGAAAATAAAAATCTGTCACTGTTTCCATTTATTCCAGTTTTCTCATGCTCCTCTTTCACCTTCATCAAGAGGCTGTTTAGTTCCTCTTCACTTTCTGCCATAACGGTGGTGTCATCTGCATATCTGACATTATTGATATTTCTCCCAGCAAGCTCATTTCTAGCTTGTGATTCATCCAGTCCGGCATCTTGCATGATGTACTCTCCATAGATGTTAAATAAGCTCGGTGGCAATATACAGCTTTGACGTACTCCTTTCCAGATTTGGAACCAGTCTACTGTTCCAAGACCAGTGCTGTTTGCTTCTTGACCTTCATACAGGTTTCTCAAGAAGCGGGTAAGGTGGTCTGGTATTCTCATCTCTTTAAGAATTCTCTGCAGTAAGTTATGATCCACACAATCAAAGGCTTTAATTCTTTGAAAGTTTTTAATTTTATGAAAATTTAAAATTTTATGATATAAAAACATACAACTATATTTTATATATGACATATATACCTCTATTTTATATATGAGATATGACCTGTATTGTCATATAGAGATATATACTGATATTTTCACATAAGACATACATACTTATATTGCCATATAAGAAATATATAACTGTATTTTCATATATGAAATACATATGGAATACTACTCAACAAAATAGCAAAATAAAAATGGAAAATTTTTAAAAATAGGAGATGCCAGCTAGAAACTTTGATGAGATTTTAAAAAATCACATAAAATAATTTTACTCTTTTAATTTTTGCGTCACAAAGAACTTATCAGTCAAGTCAAGCCAATTAATGTAACTACAGGATAAATATGTTTTGTTTTTAAACTTAAGTTGCTTCTTTGGCCAATGTTTTCTGACAAAATATTTAATTTTCATTATTTTTCATGCCTACATGTTGATTTCAGTTCACAATGCCCTATAAATAGAAGTCATCAGCAATCTTCTAGTTTCAAATTAAGACTTTTGTATGTATTAAGATGTAAGACAGTATACTTGATTTAGAAGGGTTATCTTAAGCCTCTAAAAGCTTTACTCAAAAGGCACAATGATTTTTATTATGGTCCACGGACTGGTATTTGCAAATCTACTAAATAAGAAGCTCTCGAACTGCTGTCTGACAATTTTAGCTAATAAGCATCCAGGTGCATCTCAAGCACTGAAGCAAACTGAAGTTTGAGAACTATTGCCATGTTAAGTCCTGGCAAAACACACATTTTACCAAGTCCGAGTTGTAAGAATTGGTATCATTATAACTTATAGTAAAATTTTCATTCTTTTGGTTAAAGAACAATAGTAAAGGCATGCACTCTGCAAATATATACATGTATAATTTCATATATGAAAATATACCTGTGTTTTCATATACGAAATATATACTGAATACTACTCAGCTATAAAAAAGATTAAAATAATGGCATTTTCAGAAGTATAATCCTAGAGCTTATCATTATAAGTGATATAAGTCAGAAAGACAAAGGGAAATACCATATAATAGCACTTTTATGTGAAATCTAAAGTATGACACCATTGAACTTCTCTATAAAATGGAAACAAACTCATATATAGAGAACTAGGGGCTACCTGTGGGGATAGAGTGGTGGAAGGGGCAAGATAGGTGTAGCAGATTAAGAGATGGAAACTACTATGTACAAAGTCAATAAGTACAAGGATATGTTTATACAGCACAAGGAAATACAGCCTTCGTTTGTAATACCTTTAAATGGAGTATAATCCATAAAAATATTGAATCACTATGTTGTATACCCAAAACTAATATAGTACTATAGATAAACTGTACTTCCACTTAAGAAATTGTTGATGGCTATCTATAAAAAATTGTTGATGGCATCACTGACTCAATAGACCTGAGTGTGAGCAAATTCTGGGAGGTGGTAAAGGGCAGGGAAGCCTGGTGTGCTGCAGTACCTGAGGTTGCAGAGTCAGACGTGACTGAGACACTGAACAACAACAACAATCTACAAAAACAATAAAGTAATCAAACAGAAAAAAAAATAATGAAATACAAATGGGAAAAGTTTAAAAATACAAGATTCCATCAAGAAGCAAATTTTGGTGAGAATTTTAAAAATCACGTAAAGTAGCTTTGTGAAATTTTCTCAGTCGTGTCCAACTCTTTGCGAACCCATGGCCTATACAGTCCATGGAATTCTCCAGGCCAGAATACTGGAGTGGGTAGCCTATCCCCTCTCCAGCTGATTTTCCTGACCCAGGAATCAAGCCGGGGTTTCCCGCACTGCAGGCAGCTTCTTTACCAACTGAGCTATCAGAGAAGCCCAACCAGCACCAAACTAACTTTACTGTTTTAATTTCTGTTTCCCAAGAAACAGAAATTGGTCCAGTCAAGCCAATTAATCTACCTAACTTTAAACCTTACCAAGCTAAGGGCACTGAGCACATTTTTTTTTTTAACTATAGAATATTTTTATTTTTATTATTTATTTATTTTTCCATTTATTTTTATTAGTTGGAGGCTAATTACTTTACATCATTACAGTAGTTTTTGTCATACATTGAAATGAATTAGCCATGGATTTACATGTATTCCCCATCCCGGTCCCCTCTCCCACCTCCCTCTCCACCCGATCCCTCTGGGTCTTCCCAGTGCACCAGGCCCGAGCACTTGTCTCATGCACCCAACCTGGGCTGGTGATCTGTTTCACCCTAGATACTATACATGTTTCAATGCTGTTCTCTTGAAACATCCCACCCTCGCCTTCTCCCAGAGTCCACAAGTCTGTTCTATACATCTGAGTCTCTTTTTCTGTTTTGCATATAGGGTAATCGTTACCATCTTTCTAAAGTCCATATATATGTGTTAGTATACTGTAATGGTCTTTATCTTTCTGGCTTACTTCGCTCTGTATAATGGCACTGAGCACATTTTGTCACCAAGTTTTTCCAAGATGCCTCTGGTTGGCAAAGTTGCTTTTTTTTTTTAACTTTAACCTTACTTGACTATGCCAAAGTCTTTGACTGTGTGGATCACAACAAACTGTGGAAAATTCTTAAAAAGATTGGAATACCAGACCACCTTACCTGCCTCTTAAGAAATCTGTATGCAGTTCAAGAAGCAACAATTAGAGCTGGACATGGAACAACAGACTGGTTACAAACTGGGAAAGGAGTACATCGAGGCTGTATATTGTCACCCAGCTTATTTAACTTCTCTGCAGAGTACATAATGAGAAATGCTGGGCTGGAGGAAGCACAAGCTGGAATCAAGATTACCGGGAGAAATATCAATACCTTCAGACATGCAGATGGCACCACACTTATGACAGAAAGCAAAGAGGAACTAAAGAGCCTCGATGAAAGTGAAAGAGGAGAGAAAAAAAGTTGGCTTAAAATTAAACATTCAGAAAACTAAGATCATGGCATCAAGTCCCATCACTTCATGGCAAATAGATGGGGAAACAATGGAAACAGTGACAGACTTTATTTTCTTGGGCTCCAAAATCACTGCAGATGGTGACTGCAGCCATGAAATTAAAAGACGCTTACTCTTTGGACCAGAGAAGGCAATGGCACCCCACTCCAGTACTCTTGCCTGGAAAATCCCATGGATGGAGCAGCCAGGTGGGCTGCAGTCCATGGGGTCGAGAAGAGTCAGACACGACTGAGTGACTTCACTTTCACTTTTCACTTTTATGCATTGGAGAAGGAAATGGCAACCCACTCCAGTGTTCTTGCCTGGAGAATCCCAGGGATGGGGTTGCACAGAGTTGGACACGACTGAAGTGACTTAGCAGTAGTAGCAGTGCTCCTTGGAAGAAAAGCTATGAAAAACCTAGACAGCATATTAAAAAGCAGAGACATTACTTTGCTGACAAAGGTCCATCTAGTCAAAGTTATCGTTTTTCCAGTCGTCATGCATGAATGTGAGAGTTGGACCATAAAGAAAGCTGAGCACCAAAGAATTGATGCATTTGAACTGTGGTGTTGGAGAAGACTCTTGAGAGTCCCTTGGACTACAAGGAAATCAAACCAGTCAAGCCTAAAGGAAATCAGTCCTGAATATTTATTGGAAGGACTGACGCTTAAGCTGAAGCTCCAATATTTTGGCCACCTGATACGAAGAATTGACTCTTGAAAAAGACTGTGATGGTGGGAAGGATTGAAGGCAGGAGAATAAGGGGATGACTGAGGATGAGATGATTGGATGTCATCACCAACTCAATGGACATGAATTTGAGCAAGCTCCAGGAGTGGGTGATGGACGGGGAAGCCTGGCATGCTGCAGTCCATGCGGTCACAAAGACACGACTCAGTGACTGAACTGAACTGTCTTGATTGTTCTTGCGGCAATATCATGTGATCTAACAGGTCCTAAGACCACATTACCAAGAGTTTTCTTTTTAACTGAGCAACTTAAAAGTCATGCTGTACTTCATCTTGTCAATGTTAAATTCTCATTGGACTGAGTAACTTTTGAAGCTGTTAGCCCCAAAGTCTTCTCTTCACATCCTAAAGTGTGCCTGCGTTGCTTTATTAGGAATCAAGCAACTGCAAATTGAAGAGATTACCATTTTGTAGGAATTGGGAAGTGGCCAGTTTGGAGCAGTCCATCTGGGCAGGTGGAAGGGACAGTATGATGTTCTGTTAAGGAAGGTGATCAGGGAGCCCTCCATGTCGGATGAATTCTTCCAGGAGGCCAGACCACAAGGTAAGTTTCTTCTGGGGAATCATGGTTTAGCCCTCACCATGAGAGGACATTCATGCTAACAGGTCTGTCTGTAACATCTCTGAGGCCTGAATCGAGAGTCCACATATCATAGGATATACAATGGAATATTACTCAGTCATGAAAAATGAAATAATGCCATTTTAGTAACATGGATGGATGTAGAGATTAGCACATTAAGTGAAGATACAGAAGGACAAGTATCATATGATATCACTTATGTGTGGACTCTAAACTATGATGCAAATGAAATTCTTGACAAACAGAAGCAGTCTCAGACATAGAAAACAAACTTAGGGTTACCAAAGGGGAAAGGGATGGGGATTAATTAGGAATTTGGTATTAAAAGATACACACTACTATATATAATAGTGTATATTTGTGTAATCAAATTACACAAAATGCACATTTTAAAAACTGCTTAAAGATGCATAACTGAGCTCATCACTTTGATACAGCCACTATAGAAAATGGTAAAGAGATTCCTTAAAAAACTAGGAATAAAACCACCATATGACCCAGCAATCCCACCCCTAGGCATATATCCTGAGGAAATCAAAATTGAAAAAGACACATGTACCCCAGTGTTCACTGCAGCACTATTTACAATAGCTAGAACATGGAAGCAACCTAGATGTCCATCGACAGATGAATGGATAAAGAAGCTGTGGTACATATATATATATACAATGGAATATTACTTGGTCATAAAAAGGAACACATTTGAGTCAGTTCTAAAGAGGTGTATGAACCTAGAGCCTATTATACAGAGTGAAGTAAGTCAGAAAGAGAAAGATAAATATCATACACTAACACATATATATGGAAACTAGAAAGATGGTACCGATGAATTTATTTGAAGGGCAGCAATGGAGAAACAGACATAGAGAACAGACTTAAGGACACAGCTGGGGGAGAGGAAGGAGAGGGTGAAGTGTATACAGACAGTAACATGGAAACTTATATTACCATATGCAAACTAGATAGCCATTGGAATTTGATGTATGACTTAGGGAACTCAGGGGCTTTGTAACAACCTAGAGAGATGGGATAGGCAGGGAGATGGGAGAGAGGTTGAAGAGGAAGGGGACATATGTATACCTATGGCTGATTCATGTTGATATTTGGCAGAAAACAGCAAAATTCTGAAAGCAATTTTCCTTCAATTAAAAAAAATGAAACAAAAAGTGGGGGAAAAAAAGATGCATAGCCACGTTCATCACCTTGAGGAACATGATGACGCATGTTCCTATAGTTAGACTAAGAAGAAAGGAAATAACTAAAATGTAATAAATCCTTATTTGTGAAAAAACTGTCACGTTGTCACATTAACTTTATTTTACACATCTGAAAATTAAAGAATCATCCTATAATGCTCTTTACTGTCAATTATTTGAGAAATGCAAATCAAAATTACAATGAGGTACCAACTCAAACTGGTCAGAAGGGCCATCATTAAAAAAATCTCCAAATAACAAGTGTTTCACAGGGTATGGAGAAAAGGAAACCCTTCTACACTGTTGGTGGAAAAGTAACTTGATGCGGTCACTGTAGAGAACAGTATGGTGGTTCCTCAAAAAAACTACAAGTAGAGTTACTATATGATCCAGCAATCCCACTTCTAGCCATACATCCACACAAAGCTTTAATTCAAAAAGATATGCAGTATGTGCATGCCAGCAGCAGATCTGACAACAATCTTTTACTCTCACATCTGAGATACCAGATTTGTTTTCATATATTGTCTGCTATATTTAGACTCTTGGTTCATACTCCATATAACCCCATATTGTCATAATTAAATCCAATTTGAATGTTAGCCTTATTTTTTGGATGTGGCTTCCCTCCAGCAGTGTAGGAGCATTCCCTATTCTCCAGGTCCTATTACCCTGGTGTGACATTTCAGACTTCAACAACTCTTACTTGTTGATATGATACCAATTTCATTCTAGATCAATTTGAACACAGAATCAAAAAGTCAGGGGGCCTATGTTTTCTGTTTTATTCATGGAGAACAATGAAACTTTTAGAAGAAAAAGTACCTGCAGCTCATGTGCTCTTCGAGTCACTTATTGTTTGCAGTAATTTTCTTTCATTTTTCTTCCAGGTGTGATGTTTTATTTGTTTAATAACAAAGTTAGAAGAAAGTAGTTTGAAATGAGGACTTGCTTCTATGTAGAAAACCTGAACCAATGGAAACTATAAAATCAGGGTGCCAAGTTTTAAGAATATTTTAGGTTTGCAAACAATAACTATTATACTTGCAATTTCAACAATTGCAAGCATATTTTTATTCTGATAAATAATACTCTTTTCCAGAAGACTTCCAGCATGGCCACCTCCTGTTGGAAGTCTGAGGTGCTGGAATCAGGCCACTTCCTGTCTATCTTTACAGGACACTAGGCTGCACTCTAAGAAGTTCCTGGCTGTTCCCTGGATCCTGACCATCATGTGGTGGGAGAAATTGGTAACACTGTTGTTTTGCCTGTTGAAATGTTTAATGATGCAGATCCTTTCAGTTTCCTGATGTGGCTGAAGTGTGGAGCCCAGTGATGATTTCTTCAAGAAATGTACCTCCTAGTTCCCATATGAGGGTGAGTCCCCATCCAGTGATGAGAGCCCTGCATGTGTGTGACCCGTGCCTCCTGGGAGACCAGCCCTAAACTCGTCTCAACCCGACCAAGTTCCGTCTACATGATTTAGACCTCTGTAAGTCTTGTCTACACTGATGATATTTAGACGAGACCATGTGCTTTCTGCATTGAGAACATTTAGACCTGACCTTGTACTCTGTGCACTAGGACATGGAGACCTGTGTAGAGACCTGGCCTGGCCTCTGTCCTGGAAAACTCCGTGCCTGCGTCTGAACGTCAGTGCTCAGATGTCCGGGGTCTGGGGCTGAGGTGGGCTTCTCTGGGTAACTGTGCTCTTCTCTGAGTGGGGTTCCATGGCCCTCCCAAGGATCAGTGCTGAGGTAGGGCTTGCAGTCTTTCCCCGTGCCAGGTTCACCTTCCCTAGGGGTCCTGGAGACTCCTCGGGTGGGCTACTTGGTAATTATTCCAATTTTCCAGCACATTCAGGTTAGTAGGGAGGCAGGTTCACCTGGTGAATTGATTGCAGAGTACAGGGATTGGACAAAAAGTCAATGGGCAGCAGGGGAAGTTGCTGCTACACACACCTTCCAGTCCACTCTCTCCTCCAAAGACAACAGAGCTGCCCCTGGTCTTTCAGCCCAGCTGTCATCTATTTTTCTCAACACCTCAGTGGGACAAGAAAGACAGAGGCTGCCAGAACCAAGGCAGTGTGCTCTCCTCTGGCATGAACTTTCAAACCAGTAAAGAAATCACACAGAACCAAAGTGAAATCGAGCGGGAGGGGTGGGGGGCGGGTGCTGACTTCTCAGGGACAATTGTGAGGAGAGGGACGGACGCTACACTTCTTTCTAGGGTCCCAGGAGGTCCCAGGCTCCTGGCTTGTTTACGCATCGGGATCCCACCATCCACAGCTGTGGGGTCTTGACCAAGGGGACCTGTGACCCCAGCTGGGGAGTCTGGGGACTGTGTGAGTCTCACCCCATGTGCATGGGTCAGGATGATGTGTAGGGGGAGACCACAGACATGAAGCTAAGAAAAGGGGAATAATATATGAGAGCTTCACTTGTGTTTAGGAATTAATACTTTGTGGTATTCACTTGATACAGGCATGTGCCTGTTTGCCTCTTTACCCCTGAGAGGTTCACCCTCCCTGGGACTCCTGGAGACTCGTCAGGTGGGCTACCTGGTCATTATTCCAATTCACCAACATGAGTATGGCAAGAGAGGAGGCAGGTTCACCTGGTGAACTGATTGAAGAGCACATGGATCAGGCAAGAAGCCAATGGGCAGCAGGTGACGCTGCTGCTTTGATCTTCTTCCGGGCGACCATCCCTACTCAGCAGAGACCAGACTGGCCCCTCATCTCCCAGCCCTGCATCTGGTGTGTTTTCTCAACACCCCAGTGGAATAAGAAAGGACCTTGTCTACCAGAACCAAGGTAGTGTGTTCAACATTATCATGAGAGCTGTGAAAACAGTTAATTTCACACAGAACCAAGTGGAAGAGAGGAGGACTTCTCAGGGCCAAGTGTGGGGAGAGGAGACCGACCCCCTTCTTTCTACCGTCCCAGGAGGTTACAGGAACCCACTCATTTCCACCTTAGGGGCTCAACCAGCAGAGACCTGGTGTCCTAACCAAGGGTTGTGGGACCCCCAGGTGCGGGGTCTGGGGAGGTGGTGTCACCTTGGAAAGTGTGGAAGTGTGTCCCCAGGTGCAGGTTCTGAGGATTGTGTGGGACAACCCACACATGGTCAGGAATCTGTACCCAGAAACCCTATATCTCCTTTTTACCTGCAGTGTGTCTTGTCCCCTTGGAGATTCCCAACGTCTGAATTCAGGGTGTTGCCCTGATTAACCCGTGGCCTTTCTCTTCTCTTCATCTGTGGCATTCCTATGCAGCCAGGCACCTTTGAGTGGGTTGCTGCTGTGTGTTCCGCTGAGTGAAAACCTTTGGTGGTGTCATATTAATACTGTAGCATATCCCATATCTAATTCATAGGGTCACCACTGTCTGGTTCTCCTACACCAAGCTCAGGTAATTTAGTTTGTAATTTAATTTTTATTTTATATTGAAGTAGAGTTGATTTCCATTGTTTTGTTTGTTTTAGGTGTATAGGAACTCGATTCGATTTTACACAGATCTAGGGAAATCCCATGGACGGAGGAGCCTGGTGGGCTGCAGTCCATGGGGTCGCTACCAGTCGGACACGACTGAGCGACTTCACTTTTACTTTTCACTTTCATGCATTGGAGAAGGAAATGGCAACCCACTCCAGTGTTCTTGCCTGGAGAATCCCAGGGACGGGGGAGCCTGGTGGGCTGCCGTCTATGGGGTCGCACAGAGTCGGACACGACTGAAGTGCCTTAGGAGAAGCAAGGAGTGAGTAAATTAGCCAAGATGGCACGGTCAAGCTCTCTCGCCCCACGACCTCTTGCTTTGCCCCACGTTTTGTAAATAATGATTATGTAACAGCTGAGCTCGCTTATAGTTCTGCGCATGTGCAACATGAGTACTCGCTAAGCTCCACCTGGAGATCCCTGGCGGTTGTATTAGGTTGTGCTGTGGCTGATGCTGTGGCTGCTGCGTCAACCAGGAGAGGATAAACACATCTGCAGTTCTTACAGCTCCTCGCGTCTTCTTCCAGCTCTCCCCTGCCCGCGCCTTGCCTGCCATGGGTTCAATGAACTGTGCGCACGGTGAGAGTGAGGTACAGTGACACCTGACACTGGGAGCAGGATCAGCAAGAGAAGAGGTATATCTATTATTTTTCCATTTTTTTCCTCATATAGGTTATTACAGTTTTTTCAGTAGAGTTTCTGATTCTATTCAATAGGTCCTTTTTGATTATCAGTTTGATAGATTTTTAGTTTGTATATCTTAATTTGAAACTCTTAATTTATCCCTCCTTTTTAATATTCTCTTGATAATCATAATTTGACATTCTCAGTCTGTGAGTCCATTTCTGTTTTGTACATTAGTTCATTGGTATGAATTTATACCATCGAGAAAGCAACAGAGTTCCAGAAAAACATCTACTTCTGCTTTATTGATGATGCCAAAGCCTTTGACTGTGGATCACAACAAACTGTGGAAAATTCTTCAAGAGATGGGAATACCAGACCACCTGACCTGCCTCCTGAGACATCTGTGTGCAGGTCAAGAAGCAACAGCTAGGAAAAAAAAAAAAAAGCAAAAGTTAGAACTGGACATTGAACAACAAACTGGTCCCAAATAGGGAAAGGAGTATGTCAAGGCTGTACATCGTCACCCTGCTTATTTAACTTACATGCAGAGTACATCATGTGAAATTCTGGGCTGGATGGAGCACAAGTTAGAATCAAGAGTGCTTGAAGAAATATCAATAATCTCAGATATGCAGATAACACCACCCTTATGGCAGAAAGCAAAGAAGAACTAAAGAGCCTCTTGATGAAAATGAAAGAGGACCGTGAAAAAGTTGTCTTAAACTCAACATTCAGAAAACTAACATCATGGCATCTGGTCCCATCACTTCATGGCAAATGGGGAAACAATGGAAACAGTGACAGACTTTATTTTCTTGGGCTCCAAAATCACTGTAGATGGTGACTGCAGTCATGAAATTAAAAGATACTTGCTCTTTGGAAGAAAAGTTATGACCAACCTAGACAGCATATTAAAAAGCAGAGACATTACTTTGCCAACACATGTCCATCTAGTCAAAGCTATGGTTTTTCCAGTAGTCACGTATGAATGTGAGAGTTGGACTATAAAGAAAGCTGGGTGCTGAAGAATTGATGCTTTTGAACTGTGGTGTTGGAGAAGACTCTTGAGAGTCCCTTGGACTATAAGGAGATCCAACCAGCCAAGCCTAAAGGAAATCAGTCTTGAATATTCATTGGAAGGACTGATGCTGAAGCTGAAACTCCAATACTTTGGCCACCTGATGTGAAGAGCTGACTCATTTGAAAAGACCCTGATGCTGGGAAAGATTGAAGGCAGGAGGAGAAGGGGATGACAGAGGATGAGATAGTTGAATGGCATCATCGATTCAATGGACATGAGTTTGAGTAAACTCCAGGAGTTGGTGATAGGCAGGGAAGCCTAGCGTGCTGCATTCCATGGGGTTGCAAAGAGTCAGACACAACTGAGTGACTGATGAATTTATAGATTCCACTTGTATATGATATCTTATGATATTTGTCCTTTTGTCTATGACTTACATCACTTAGTATGAAAATTTCTCAGGCTTTCCATGTTCCTGCCAATATCATTATTGTTTTCTGTTTTATGACTGAGTAGCATTCCAGTGTATAGTTGTATCATGTAGTCTTCATTTTTCTTCAGTGGACCTTTTGGTGGATTCTATGTTTTGGCTATTATAAATAGTGCTACCCTGAAAATCGTGGAGCATGTGTCATTTCGAATGATTAATTTCTCCAGATCTAAACCTGGGAGTGAGATTGCAGGGTCATATGATACTTCTATGTTTAGGATTTCAAGGAACCTCCATGCTGTTTTCATAGTGGCTTCACCATTTGCAGTCCCACCGAGATTGTAGGAGAGCTCCCTTTTCTGTACATCCTCTACAGTATTGATTTTTTGTAGATCTTTTCGATGATGGCCATTGTGACCAGTGTGTGGTGATACCTCATTGTAGTTTTGATTGGCAATGATTTGATAATTATTGATGTGGAGTATCCTTCCGTGTGCTTGTATTATTTTATACCTTATGAGTACAGTTTACCTCTTGAAACTGGCTTCTTGAAAGTTGGCCCTGTTTGGAATTCTTCTCCAATGTTTTACCCCAGGACGTTTCTTGAGTCAGGTGTCATTACACCCTGTTGGACTTCTGACTATTAAGAGACTTGCAGCAGCTGTTTTACGGTGGATATATTAATTGAAACCAGCTAATTGCTCCCTGCTCCCTCTCAACTTTCCTGGTACCCATGAGATTCTTTTCTAAATCTGAGGCTGTTGCTCTTTTGAAATGAAGTTCATTTGTATCCTTTTTTATTCCATCAGAAATGATGTCCTATGATAGCTGTCTTTCCTGTCTCACTTACTTCACTTAGTATGATCATCTCGAGTTTCTTCCCTGCAGCTGGAAGTGGCATTATTTCATCCTGTTTATTTCTGAGTAATATTGTATTGTGTATATGTACCCCATCTTCGGTATCCATCCATCCTGGTACATTTAAGTTGATTCTCTGTTTTTGCTATTGTACCTCATGCTGCCATGATCATTGGCATGCAGTTATCTTTAAAATTTTTGCTTTTTTCTGGACCTTTGCCTAGGGATGGCATTGCTAGGTCACTTGGTACTTCCATGTGTTTTTTTTTAAAGATGCTCCATAATGTTCTCCCTAGTGGATGTACCCATTTACATTCCCACTCACAGTGGGTTTTCTGCTCTCCACACTTTGTGCAGATTTTATTGTTGTAGATTTTTTGAGATGTGATCCATTGAAGTAATTCTGATCCATGTGAAGTAATACCTCATTGGACAATTGATTTGCCTTTCTCTTGATAAAGGTGAAAGAGGAGAGTTAAAGCTGACTTAAAACTCAACATCAGAAAAACTAAGATCATGACATCCAGTCCCATCACTTCATGGCAAATAGATAGGGAAAAAATGGAAATAGTGACAGATTTTATTTTCTTGGGCTCCAAAACCACTGCAACCATCAAATTAAAATCTGCTTGCTCCTTGAAAGAAAAGCTATGCCCACCTAGACAGTGTATTAAAAAGCAGAGATGTTACTTTGCTGACAAAGGTCCATCTAGTCAAAGCTACGGTTTTTCCAGTAGTCATGTATGGACATGAGAGTTGGACCATAAAGAAGGCTGAGCACCAAAAAATTGATGCTTTTGAACTGTGGTGTTGAAGAAGACCCTTGAGAATCCCTTGGACAAGGAGATCAAACCAGTCCATCCTAAAGGAAATCAATCCTGGCTATTCATTGGAGAGACAGATTCTGAGGCTGAAACTCCAATCCTTTGGCCACCTGATGTGAAGAGCTGACTCACTGGAAAAGACCTGGATGCTGTGAAAGATTGAAGGCAGGAGGAGAAGGGGATGACAGAGCATAGGATGGTTGGATGGCATCACCGATTCAATGGACATGAGTTTGAGCAAGTTCCTGGAGATGGTGAAGGACAGGGAAGCCTGACGTGCTTCAGTTCATGGGGTCACAGAGTTGGACACGACTGAGCGTCTGAACAACAACAAAGAACTAATGAGGCTGAGCTTATTTTCTTGTGCTTTATGGCCATCTCTATGCCTTCTATGGAGAAATGTGCATTTAGATCTTTAGGCAATTTTTATTGGATTGTTATTTGATATTGTACTATATGAGTTGTTTGTATGTGTTAGTGATAAATTCTCTGGGTATCTTTATTTGCAAGAATTTTTCCATTCTGAGGGTTGTCTTTTTTTCTTTCACTGATCATGTAATTTGCTGTGCAAATGCTTTTAATATTTATTGGGTGCCATTTGTTTATTTTGTTTTATTTGTCCTGATTCTAAGAGGTGGATCATAAAAGAACATGCTACATTTTATGTCAAAGTGTGTTCTGCCATTTTCCTTAAGAATTTCATAGCATCTGTCCTTTTATTTAGACCTTTAATCTATTTGCAGTTTATTTTTGTGTATGGTGTTAGGGAGTATTCTAATTACATTCTCATTTTCATGCTAAGGAACCTGCCCAGTGTCCCCCACAGCGGTTGCTCCCAATCTGCATTCCCAGCATCAGGGTAGGAGGGCTCCCTTTTCTCTGTACCCTCTCCAGCATTTATTGTTTGTAGAGTTTCTGCCTACAACCATTCTGAGTGGTGTGATATGATACCTGGTTGAAGGTTGGTTGTCATTTCTTTCATACTTAGTGATGTTGACATCTTTTCATGTGATTTGCTTAAACACTGTGAGTTAAACTTTCTTATTCAAATTGGTTTCTTGAATGCCTGCCCTATTTTGAATATTTTCCTGATGAATTCGCCTAGGACATCTCTTAAGAAGGGTGTTTTTTACTTTTAGTCCTACAGGTCTTGTGGAAAGTAAGTGCCCATCAGCAATGGTTTCAAAGTGGTTGTTATGAGAAATGGCCACAAGGCGGCAGGTGTCTTTATGCCCAAAGGGAAAGTCTTGTTCCTGGATTGTCAGAGTGGAATATGCCAGAAGAAACGCCCAAGGTTTGTGCCCCAATCCTTCTTTCCTCCTTACCCCTAGCCCCTGGACAAATCCCAGTTGCTGCAACACCACACTGAGGAGTGTGCTGTTATTCATTGTGGGAGGGGGGGTGTTAGTTGCTCAGTCGTGCCTGACTCTGCGACCCCATGGACTGCAGCCCACCAGACTCCTGTGTCCAGGAGACTTTCCAGGCAAGGATCCTGGAGTGGGTTGCCATCTCCTTCTCCAGGATACTCATAGGTGGGGTGACCCTAAGAAAGGAGGTTGGAGGTGGGAACCCCAGCATCAGGAGACATGGAGCCAATAGAGCTTGTCAAAGCTCTTCCAGCCCAGAGGCTCCAAACCCTTTGGGTGCAGTAGTCATAGTCTCACTGCAGGCGGACCCACCTGGATCTGGAGGTTGTGGGCTGATGCAGAGAGGAACAGGCTCACCAGGTCCATGGGGCAGGGCTCATTGGCTGGTTTATCCTCCCCAGCTCCGTCAGCCCCATGACAGTCCGTCCTTGGGAACCAAGCCTGCCCAGGTTTCAGGGATGTGACAGCAGCCCAGATCACCAAGGCCTGAGGGCAATAGAGCCAGCATTCTCCTTCTATAATTTGTATTTTGTATTGGTGTATAGGTGACTTACAATGTTGTAGCGAGTGTTTATTTTTGCTTTTAGTTTTAGGTGGACAGCGACATAATTCACTTATGCATAGACATGTACGCGTCCTTTTTTGGATTTTCTTCCCATATCATTTATTATGCAGTGTTGAATAGGAGTCCTTGTTGATTATTTCAGAAAGAGTAGTGTGTATGTGTGTATTTCATAAACAGTAGTAGTAGTATGTTCATCTCCACCTGCTCATTCCACCTGCTCATTTCTGCCCACCATCTTACCCTTTTGGTAACTATAAGGTACTTTGCTATGTTGTGGGGTGTTTCTGTTTGGTAAAGAAGTTCATTTGTATTCATTTAAAAAATCCACCTCTAAGTGATATCCTGAAAGAGGAACTCCCCAGGTCGGTAGGTGCCCAATATGCTAATGGAGATGACAGAGGTTGAGATGGCTGGACGGCATCACCAACTCGATGGGCATGAGTTTGAGTAAACTCCGGGAGTTGGTGATGGACAGGGAGGCCTGGCATGCTGCGATTCATGGGGTCGCAAAGAGTCAGACACAATGAGTGAACTGAACTGAAGTGATATCCTATGATATTTCTTTCTTGTCTCACTTCACTTAGTATGATCACCTCTACTTCCGTCTTTGTTGCTGGACATGGCTTGATGTCACCCTTAGTATGCTGAGTAATAGTGCTCTGTGTGTGTGTGCCCCATCTCGTTTCCCCACTCATCTGTCCTTATCTATTTAGGTTGCTTCCCTGTCTTGGCTCTCCTACATAGAGCTGCCATGAATGTTAGGTGCACCTATCTTTTAAAATAATGGTTTTCTCTGAATCTATGCCCAAGAATGGGATTCCTGGGGCCTATGGTACTTCTCTGTTCAGTTTTTAATGAACTTTTGTCCTGTTCTCCTTCTTGAAATTTACTCACTTTCATTCCCATCAACAGGGAGGGGGGTTGTTTTTCCTCCATGCCCTCTCTGGCATTTATTCTTCTAGATTTTTTTGATGCTGACCATTCTAACCTGTGTGAGGGGATACCACATTGTACTTCTGATTCACAGTTGTCTAATACTTACAGATGCTGAGCATTTTTCATGTGCTTCATTTGGAGAAATGTCCATTTAAATCTTGTGCCCCTATTTGATTGGGTTGTTTGTTTGATACTGAAGTGCAATAATCTGTTTGTACATCTTGGAGATAAATTCCTTGTGTATCTTTGTTTGCAAATATTAGTTCAGTTATGAGGTCTGTCTTTTTTTGTGTGTTTCTGGTTTCCTCTGCTATGCCAACATTTAAGGGGAATTAGGTCCCATTAATTTATTTTTATTTTAATAATTATAAGACATGAGTAAAAAAGGACTTGCTGCATTTTATGTCAAAGTGTGTTCTGTTCTGTTCTTCAAGAACTTCATTGTATCTGTTCTTTTATTTAGATCTTTAATCTATTTCAAGTTTATTTTTGTGTATGCTATCAGGGAATATTCTAATTTTAAGAAATTATGATTTCTTTAAAAAAAAAAAGCACCCCATTCTCCATAGTGGCTGTTATTAATTGACCTTTTCATGAACAGTGTAGGAGGGTTCCCTTTTTTCCATACTTTCTCAACATTTATTGTTTGTCAGCTTTTGGACAATAGCAATTGTGAACCATGTGAGGAAATATCTCATTGTAATTTTGACTTGCATTTTCCTAATATTTTAGCGATGCTGATATATTTTCATGTGATTTTATTTTTTAAAGGGTGTGAGTTAAACCACCACCTGAAATTGGCCACTTGAATGCCTGCCTTGTTTTGAATTCTTTTTGGATGACAACCCTTAAGACATTCCTCGAGGGCAGGTGTTTTTTACTTACAGCCCCTTGATCCTTGTGAATAGTAAATTCCCAGCACCACTGCTTTTCATGGATTGTTACAGAAAAAGGCCACAAGGGAGCAGCACTTCTTTATGCCTCCCTCTTCTTTTTTTCCCCTTAATTTCCTATTATTTTATGTTGGAATATAGTTGTAGAATATTGCATTTTATATAGGTACCCCATCTTCTGTATCCATTCATCTGCCTTTCTACAGTTAGCTTGCTTTCTTGTGTTACCTAGTGGAACTGAGATTGAGAGTTAACCATGTCTTTTAAATTTTAGGTTTGCTTTGGATTTTTTCCTAGGTATTGGATTGCTGGGTCCTAAGGTACTTCTATGTTATTTTTCAAATGAACCTCTGTACCGTTCTCCGTATTGTATGTACCTATGTACATTGGGAAGGACAGTGCGGGAGGGGTCCCTTGTCTCCACATCCTCTCCACACTTATCGTTTGTAGAGTGTTTGCAATGGCCATTCTGACCGGTGTGATGTGATACCTCGCTGTAGTTTAAATTTGCGTTTCTCTAATATTTAGCAATGTTGACATATTTTCTTGTGATTTTTTAAAAGGATGTGAGTTAAACTTATCTCTTGACATTGGCTTCATAAGCACCTGCCTCGTTTTGAATTCTTTTTCGATGACCACTCCTAGGACATTCCGTGAGGATATGTGTTTTTTACTTCCAGCCCCTGGATCCTTGTGAATGTTAAATATCCAGCATCACAATTCCTCATGGTGTTGTTACAGAACATGGCCACAAGGTGGCAGCACTTCTTCATACCTCACATTCCTTCTAGTTTTTTTCTTATAATTTCCTTGTAATTTTACGTTGGAATAGAGTTAATATCTGACATCATGTTTGTTTGTCTACTTTGTTTTGGGTTCTTTTTCACATATAGATGATTAAAGTGTGCTCAATAACCTTCCCTCTGCTTGTTTAGTAATTACTATGAAACAACGGACTGGTTCCAAATCGGGATAGGAGTACCTCAAGGCTGTATATTGTCACTGTGCTTATTTACCTTCTATGTGTTATAGCTGATGTCCGAATCCCTGAGCGGGAAGAGAGAAGGCTTCCAAGACAATGCAACTCGCAAAAAAAGGGAAGTTTATTGCTGACTCGAGTCAGGGCTCCTGCCGCGTGACCAACGCAGTGGTACGGGGTCAGGGAGCGCTGAGCTCAAGCTGTTACCCAATTTATAAGGTGTGCATAAGCAGTTGGTAGCTGGCTTAAGCGGATTCGTTACATGTTTGCAAAGTAATCTCATTGGCCCAAACCTTCACGGACTTTTTTCAAACTTGGGCGTTCTCGGGCTTTTCAGCTTTCCCCTGATAGGTTCCCTTTTTCTTGCTAGGCGCATGTTGATTGGCTGGCTCCACGTTACCTGATGGGGGCGGGGAATCCCACCATTTCAGGGGAAACCGAAACCCAGGTCCGGGCCGCCTGCCAGCCCCAGCAGCCCCACATTCCCCCCGTCTTTGTTTCTATGGAAGGCCCAATCATGGGTCTTTTACATCATCTGTGGGGACAGTCGAATATTGAGATCTGAGTAACATTAGGTAGACGGACAGGCAGTGTGTTTTTCCTAACAACTCCCCCTTGAGAGACTTCATACTCAAGATGCTTTTTGGGATTTGGGGCGGAGGTCTCTTTCTTCTGTAACTTCTTCCTGCTGTGCCTGGGCATAGGCCTGCCTAGCAGAGCAGAAGTCTCTCTATACCTGACCTAAGTTGAGGTGTTTTATATCTGAAACCAGCATTTACTCTTGTAATAACAGCAACTTAGTTTGAAACTGTTGGCGCCTCTCAGAGAGAAAATAGACAGGGGCCAAACAGGAAACCTAACAGGATGATCATCACTGGTCCCCAGAAACAGGAGGCAACATTTGGGGTGATTGGCTGGTGGTCAAGCAACAGAGCTGTGTTCTAGGAATCTTGCGTTTAGTCTGAAGTTACCATCTTCCACCTGGGTGGGGGCTCCAGTTCTGTAGAAGAACTCAAAAGACATTATTATGCATATTTCTTTGAATAGGAACCAGGACCCGTCTCAAGGCTGTACCACCATTTGGTTGTTTCCCCTCTGTTTCTGTATTTCCTCCCTTCCCTGATTAGCAATTGTTTGAATCCACCCCTTGGAACTCAGGAATACTTCCAATTCAGTGTCTCTTCTCCAAGCTGAGGCAGTTCTATGCCCCATTTTGACAGAAAGTTATCACAGTCATAGTTGCCCTGTTCTCTAAATTAAAACTGAGCAGGACTCTGGGGTGGCGACTCTGGAGTACAGATCTGCTGTACTGTAAGATATAGGCCTTCTTCAGCCTCTTTGACCTTCCCTGAGTTCCAAGTCCTAGATCTGAGCCTTGTATGATTAAAACCTCAACCCCTTGGTCTGCCATTTTGTTGTAACATACCCAGTTAGTAGTAGCTGGAGGAGGGATAACTGGAATTTTAATAGACAAAATAAATCTCTTTCTTTTTAGAAGAATAGGCCTGAAACCCAGTCTGGAACTGGCACTTTGGGGAGACTTTTAGCCAGGTGGCCAGTTACCTAGTTTTATAAAAAGCAAGGTATAAGTTACTAGATTTTAGCAGACATTGTTTTGAGAATGGTGGCATCTAAGCCTGACACGACTCAGAAAACTCAAGTGTTTAGCAATACAATGTCTAATCTGAAATTACACCCATAGTAACATCTGTTTATTTTTCAGGATGTCTGAACCATAGCTGAGTACTCTATTTTGACTTTTAATTGTAAAATTTTTTTAATAGCCAAAGCAGATGGCACCTTTAATGATGTCAGTGTTTCTCTAGGTATGAGAAGATGCAAGAATTGGGACTCATAAAATCTCTTGTAAAGATCTAACTATCTGAAGGCCTGTTTTGCCAGTTTTTCCCAGAGCATGGAACGCCTCATTCTTGATCTTCACCCTGAACTCCTTTCAGGGCCGTTGAAAATAAGCAGTTGCAGTGGCCATGATATAATCTCTGTAGATGTAGATGGCAAGTGTCAATCTTCAGTTGGCAGAGCCCCTTTCTGCTCACAAACTTGACCACGACTTTGACGGGGGCATTTCATGACCATTTTATCCCACAGTGCTGAGAATGTCCATTCTCAGGTTTGGCAAAAATTTTGTTGACAGGCCACTCAATGTGCTGTTACTGGACTAGGCCATAAAACAGTATCCAAAATTCTCTGGACCACCTGTCTTACTGCCTCTTGGTCCAGGAAAACATTCCCTCTTGTTGCTTTTTCTCATATCTAGAGTTACACTGCCATCATCATCGATCTCATAGGGAACTATATATTATTCTATCAGAGGCCTCAGTCACACATTTGGCACTGTAAGAAATAGCAATTTTGTAAAACAGGTGAAATACAAAGAACATAGCCAGCAGTACTAGTAAAGTCATAAGTAAGACTTAAGAGCTTCCATTAGATGTAGCCCAGTATATCCCAGGTCATCTGACTTAGTCTACTCTGTATGAATCTTTATCTTTCAGGGAAATTATACATTGGCACCACCATCTATAAGGCACACAGCCCAGTTTTCTAGTGTTACTAGGCTGATTATCCTTAGCATGATATAATTGTTTTCAACACAGAGGAGACTTTAAACCTAAATTACCATAGCCTGGTGTTATCTATATAAATCTATCTCATAATTGTGGGATATTTCTTTTTCTTTTGCTAAAACTTTTCTTGTTGCTCTGATTGAGCTTGAGGAATAGAAAAAGGCTCAAATTTATAGCCAGAGTCAGAGTAGGCATTATTAATTGGCCCAGTGAGGGGATCCCATCTGGTAGTATCACAGTGACCTGAATATGACTATATATATATTTTTAAAGTAAATTTCCTCAGGGCCAACCAGTTAGAATCTTGTAGTAGAGAAATTTACCAAGGTAACCCAGAACTAGATACAGGTAATTGGCCACAAACCCAACAATTGGATTGATTTTTAAAACTAACATAGAATCAGGCCTATGACAGAAAAGAATTTGATTTATATGCAAAGGTCTAAGAAGTCAAGAAAACATTATAAATGATCATACGAATCAGGTCTAGCATCTTGGACAAGCTGTCTGCCTCTGATGTCGCTGTCTTCTCATCCTGGTGTAGTGTAGTTTCTCCTGATATAAAGTCTTTCCATCCAGGTTGGAGACAGTCTCTTAAATTATGTCTTTTTCCAGTCCTGGTTGCAGGTAATGAGGCATCTGATCTTCATCCAAAGATAGATTACTGAGATAAGCTTCAGAAACAAACTTTCACATTAATATCACATAACAGCAAAGAACTATCTGAGAAATGAGTCTTACTACATGCAGACCTTCATTAACAAACTGGGATTTAACATTTTTTTGAAATATATTTTTCTCCCTAAAGTTACCCTCATTTTTATCAAATACAACCAAATTAAGGCTAGTTTGCTTGCAAAATAGGTCTGTTTTCACTAATTTTGGTCTGATGATTTATATAACCATAATTGATCATAGACTTTTTATTTTGCTGAAACACTTATTGGATCTCAGACTGAACTTTTAATATAAAACAGGGCTGGGAAACTCACACCAAAGGCTTATGACAGATTTTGCCTAACAAATCTAGGTGAACTCTTTTCTTTTTAAGGTCTCAAAAATTCCTTGAGATTTTTGTACCTGTTAGTGAGATAAACTTCTTAGCTCATTTGATAAACTTACTGGAAACTTAAGAGTTTCAAATTTCTGGAGGAGTCAGATAGAGAGAAAATATAATTGTTTTGTTTATAACGTGTTAATTTTACCAACTTATTTTATAATTAGTTTGAGGAAGGTTTTCTCTACTCCCGGAAAACACACAATTTAAACCTGTAATTTCTCAGATAGAAACCATAAAAGTTATAAGCATATTTGCTGGTTCATTCTGTCTTTTGTTAACTTTTGTGAAGTCATCAGGTTTTTCATTAGAATACCAAGAGATATCAAAATGTTAAGAACTCCATATAATTTCTAGGATATCTGTATTAGTAATTTTTCATGCATTATAACATGAGTGGATTTATTACTCATTTGATAATCTTTTTTATGTAATTTAACCAACCAAATAGTTTAATATCTCTCTTTGGGATGTTTCAGGGGCCCTCTGAAACATCCCAAAGTTAGCTAGATGTCAAAGGAACTTCAAAAGAATTCGATTTAGGAAGTTTTATCAAAAAGATCAATTAAAAGCGTTTAGAACATTTGGTCAGATTCAGTCAATGTTGGTGGGTGTATCATTTAGCTTGTTGATATGTCACAATGGGCGCAAATACCAAGGCTCAAGGTCGAGTGAAAGTCAGCTCCGCCATCTTGGACCTAATTGGCTCTAACCAGTTTTCTTATGACCGTGTCATTCCTAACAAAATCCATTTATCTAACTAATTGTAATCCAATTTTAGAAAATCCTGATCATGCATAACTCTTTTTAGTATTTTTTTACACTTTTTTTTTTTTTTTACTGAAAGCACACTTCTTGCTTTCCTTTAGCAACCAAGAGCTAACTTTTATATTAGCATTTTATAGATTAGTGAGCATAAATACCAGTGATAATTTCTAAAACCCTTGCTTTCTTAAAACATTTTAGGATGGCATCAAACATTATTCATTTATAGTTCCAAATCTCTTTAGTTTTTCTGTAAAAGGAAATCAGTGTTTAGTAGTAAATGTTTCAAAATCTTATTTCATTTGGAAATGACCTAATTATTTAATAGACTTCCAATACTTAGTTTAGCACAACCCTTAGAAATTCAAGTTACACCAATCTGGAGAGACTATTTTAAACAGATATTCTTAAAGAATAATTATTCTTAATAGAGTTTATATACAAACTTATACCTCATTTACATTTTTTTAGAAGTTTTTTTTTACTCGAGGTAATTTACTTGCCGACAAACCTGTAACAGGCATAATATTTAACTTATATTAAACCTAGGCACAATGAAAACATTTCACTTGATGTTAATTACTCTAAGACATGTCTATATTAGATAGGTCAACAAACAAACATTAATATCAGGTATTTAATACTGAATATTTCCCAGTTCACCTAAACCTGGAATTTATTGTTTAATTTAGAATTATTTGATTTGTAAGCGCTTGCCCCTTTTTTTAAGCCAATTAAATAGAGCTCATTTACAAATTAACCTAAAAAATATTTTCCAGAGACAAAGACATACCAAAACATAATTTAGACAGACACAGTGCAAGATCTAGCTTCATTTTCTAAGTTTGGTCATGAATTAGATATTACAATATAAAATTTACTAGTTTATAAAAAAGTTGAAATAAATAACATTTTTAAAGGCTTTTTTCCTTTTTCTCTCAGTCTCAGAAGTTAGAGATGGTCTAGACAAGTGTTCCTGAGAGCCGTGGTCTCATGGCACAGGAAAAGAAAATCAAGTTCTAACAAAATGGTGGAAGGTCTAAATGGTGGCCAGACAAAGCAAAATGGCCGTCACAAATCACAACACAGAACAGAGTTAAAACACACATATAAACCTGGCAGTCCTCATCAGACACTCCCTTAAATACAAGAATACAGTCCCTCAGAAAACCTTCTATAGAGACACAAGATTTCAGATGTCTTCAAAGATTTCAAAAGGAGGAGGACCAGAGACAATGCCGGCATACACAAACATGGAGAGCTGAAGGCAAACACACAGACAGACAAACGTCGGCCGATAACATAGTGCTGGGTTTTCGGGCCCCCTGAATTCTCTTGCCTCCCGGTAGCAGGTTTATCTTACAGAATGGCGTCCACTGTTCACCAGACTGGGGATCAGGAGAGGAACTCCCCTTCCCACAGAGCCGGCAGCCTTCCAGCGTGCTCGCTGGCCTCGGTCTTGCGCCGGCTGGAACGTCCAATCCGTTGCCCCTTTACAGAAAGCTTTCTCCTGCACCAGATACCTTCCTGCTTCTCAGCAGGGCCTCGGATTTACACTGGACTTTCCTGTCCTGCCTGAGCACCGGTGCTATATCTATCCTTCCCCTCTGTCCTGGAAGTGTTCTCTTTCCCAGGTCAAGGGATCCCGGACGAGTCCCCAAATGTTATGCTCGATGTCCGAATGCCTGAGTGGGAAGAGAGGAGGCTTCCAAGACAATGCAACTCGCAAAAAAAGGGAAGTTTATTGCTGACTCGAGTCAGGGCTCCCGCCACGCGACCAACGCAGTGGTACGGAGTCAGAGAGCGCTGAGCTCAAGCTGTTACCCAATTTATAAGGTGTGCATAAGCAGTTGGTAGCTGGCTTAAGCGGATTCGTTACATGTTTGCAAAGTAACCTTATTGGCCCAAACCTTCACAGGCTTTTTTCAAACTTGGGCGTTCGCGGCCTTTTCAGCTTCCCTGATAGGTTCCCTTTTTCTTGCTAGGCGCATGTTGATTGGCTGGCTCCAGGTTACCTGATGGGGGCGGGGAATCCCACCATTTCAGGGGAAACCGAAACCCAGGTCCGGGCCGCCTGCCAGCCCCAGCAGCCCCACACTATGCAGAGTGGTGGTGGCGGTTTAGTGGCTAAGTTGTGTCCGACTCTTGCGACCCCATGGACTGTAGTCTGCCAGGCTCCTCTGTCCATGGGATTCTCCAGGCAAGAATACTGGAGTGGGTTGCCATTTCCTTCTCCAGGGGATCTTCCCAACCCAGGAATTGAAGCCGGGTCTCCTGCATTGCAGGCAGATGATTTACCAACTGATCTATGAAGGAAGCCCTCTATGCAGAGGACATCATGAGAAGTGCTGGGCTGGATGAAGCACAAGCTGGAATCAAGATTACTGGGAGAAATATCAATAACCTCAGATATACAGATGACACCACCTTTATAGCAGAAAGTGAAGAAGAACTAAAGAGCCTCTTGATGAAAATAAAAGAGGAGAGTGAAAAAGTTGGCTTAAAATTCAACATTCAGAAAACTAAGATTATGGCATCCGGTCCCATCATTTCATGGCAAATAGGTGGGGAAATGGTGGAAACAGTGACGACCTTATTTTTTTGGGCTCCAAAATCACTGCAGATGGTGACCAGCCATGAAATAAAAAGACACTTGCTCCTTGGAAGAAAAGTTAGGACCAACCTGGACAGCATATTAAAAAGCAGAGACACTACTTTGCCAACAAATGTCCGTCTAGTCAAAGATATGGTTTTTCCAGTGGTCATGTATGGGTGTGAGAGTTGGACGTTGAAGAAAGCTGAACACTGAAGAATTGATACTTTTGAACTGTAGTATTGGAGTAGACTCTTGAGGGTCCCTTGGACTACAAGGAGATCCAACAGTCCATCCTAAAGTAAATCAGTCCTGAATATTCATTGGAAGGACTGATACTGAAGTTGAAACTCCAATACTTTGGCCACCTGATGTGAAGAACTGACTTATTTGAAAACATCCTGATGCTGGGAAAGATTGAAGGCGGGAAGAGCAGGGGATAACAGAGGATGAGATGGTTGGATAGTATCACCAACTCTATGGACATGAGTTTAAGCAAGCTCTGGAAGTTGGTGATGGACAGGGAAGCCTGGTGTGCTGCAGTCCATGGGGTCACAAAGAGTCAGACACGACTGAGCAACTGAACTGAACTGAACTGATGGATCATCTATTTGATATGTATCTATGTGTACATGTTAATTCCAAACTCTTAATTTATCTGGCCTGCATCTGTATCTGGTCTCTGCAGGGGACAAGAGGCACTCCAGGTTTATTGTGGAGTCATGCTGCCGGAGTCCCAGCTCCCTCAGTCCTGAGACACTCCAACCTAGGAACCCAAGGCAATCAGGCTCCAGAGATGTGACCAGCCCATGTCACTATGGCCTGAGGGAAGTAGAGTCAGCATTTTTTAAAATGTTTCTATCCTATAATTTGAATTGAAGTATACTGGTGATTTACATTCTTGTGGGTCTTTTTTTTTTTTTTTTCCCTTTTCAATCTAATGCAACTTGATCACTTCTCCATGGGGATTATTTTTCCATGAACATTATTTCAGAGAGTTACATGTTTCTTCGTGTTCCACAGTGGGCCTGGTGACTTTTTATAAACAGTAGTGTGCATATGTTGGTCTGAAGCAGCTCATTTCTCCTGACCCACATCATTCTTTCTTGGTTACTAGAAGTTTCTTTCCAAAGTCTGAGAGGTTGTGTCTCTTTGGGAAAGAAGTTCATTTGTATCCATTTTTAGATTACCCCTAGAAATGATATCATATAATATTGCTTCTCCCTGTCTCCTTTACTTCACTTGGAATGAACTTCCGTTTCTATGGCTGGACTTGGCATTATTTCCTACTTCTTTATGGTTGAGAAATATTGCATTGTGTAGATGTACTCCATTGTCTGTATTATCAACTACAAATTGGCACTTACGAAGAGCATTGCCAATGACTGGACAACAAAGGCATTTGTCATCTGCCTCTACAGAGATTGAAGCCCATGCTGCTATAGCTGTTGACCTTCAACAACCCCTGAGAGAGTTCAGGGTGGAGTGAGGCACTCTGCTCCAGGGAATCTGGTGGGACAGGTCTTTAGATAGTTGGATGTTTTTAGGAACACATTTTATGATCTCAATCCATGCATCTCCTCATATCTAGAGAAGCACTAAATCCCTTCATGGTGACATCAGATCCTCGTGACTGACAAAAACCTTTTGTAAAATGAGTGCTTCATGGCATTGAACACCCCATTCACCGAAACCTTAAGTATTGACTTTTCCCACTGCCACTTTGGAGCATCTCTCAGAGCTATCTGAGATGCTGCCTCCCGGGCTGCAGTCCTCATTTTGCCCCAAATAAAACTTAACTCACAACTCTCAAGTTGTACATCTTTTTTAGTCAACAGTTATGGCGACCACGAAGGGACCCAGGGTGGACTTCCTTCCTTCAGCTGGATTCCGTGAGGAACTGGAGCTTTGGTACCAGCAGCGGCCCCTTGCGCCCATCTGCCTCCTCGGGGAGTGCAGACGAATTTGGGTAAGTCTCTCCTGGTTCTCAAATCTCCCATATTGGTTGAGATTCTGAGTTTTATTTGGTGGTGGAGCAGGTTACCTGCCCCCTCCCAGTAGGAAAGATACTAGGTGGGGGGTGGGGCCCAGGTGAAACATCCAGGGCACACCCACTCATGGTCTAGACACTAGTGGGGCTCAGTTGAAAGATACCGAGAAATTCCCACCCAGTCAAAAGATACTGGCTGGCTGAAAGATGCCAGGAGAATTGCCCGCCTGTTAGAAAAGTACTGGGTAGGGGGGCTCAATTGGGAAAAACTTGAGGAATACCTGGGGCTCGGCTGAAAGATGCCGAGGTCACTCTGTTGTAGGGGACTGAATGGTCTTGGCTGAGTGGCTAAGTAAGAGGCTGATCTGACACTTTCCCTCAATTTGACTGCCATTATAGAATTTGTCAGGATAAAAGTGAGGATAATACATGAGGGCTTTGCTCTGAAGAAAAGGGACAAGACACCTCCCAGTCAGTTTTGGTTTTCTCAGGTGACTGAGAAATTTACGGCGTGGTGGAGGCCTAGTCCTCATACTGTGCAGTGGCCCCATAGGGAAACACACTCATTAATCAAAATACTTGCTCGTCTGAGGGGGTCACACATAAGAACTGGCCATTCAGCGACCTGAGCATCCACGGTAGTCTTAGATTGCCGGAGGCAGAATCCGAGACATGTAAAATGAGCTGAAACCACTCTGGGGTGACTCCTGGAGGAGTTAAGCTCACAAGCAGCACATGGGCCCACTCCACAAGTTCACTAGTGAGTTTAATCCTGACAAATTCAGCTTAAAATGAGAAACAGAATCTCTCAAAAACAGAAACAAAGGGGTGTCAGAAAGCCAGCCTCTGACCAACACTCCAGCCAGAGTCACGTACAACATGTGCGGAGCTCATATGCACTAACCCCAGTTAATTGGAGAAATTGTACTAAAAGAGATCTCGACCTAAAATGGCCAAATTGGGGCCCTTTTGATATTCCCAAATTGATATTATTGCACACACAATTAGAAAATGCCGCCCATGCTTACTTTGATATTTAGAAGCTTCTATAAGAGGAAATGATAGAGTAATTTCTTCATAGGAAACCAACAGGAAATTGCTTGAAACTATATCAGATCTAAAAAAGGCTGCTAGCACTAACTTTGCAAGGTCACAGGTCTAGCTGAACTTGGAAGTCATGTTTGGCCATTTATGACACTTGGCTTTTGATTTCTGGGCATCTGTTTGCTTTTTGTTCCATTTGGAGTGTGACTCTTGGCTGGTGAAGTTCTGGTACTGTTTGGTTTGTTGGTTTGGTTTGAGCGCACAGATATCTGGTACAAACTGCTTGAGCTAATACGGGAACTGCTCATTCTAAGGTTCCATACTCCACCTGGGAGCCCCTTGGAAAAACAAATTTTTTTTTTTTTTTGATGGGTCAGTCTATAGCTATGACAGGAAAAATAGCCTAAAAACGTTAGGTCTTTATTGACACAGGATAGGAAAATGGACTGAAGTCCCCTTATATCCAGGACTTCCTCCTGTAATCAACAGCCTGGGGCTGATCAAACTAAGACCCCTACTTCCCCAGAGGGACAATCCCTGCTGGGACCAATCTGCCCTTGTTATCAGGGCCAAGTTGAGCACTGTCTGGCCTAAATTTTGGCTATAAAACTATGGTGACAAAAAAATACGATTTTTGACAATGTGGTCACAATATTCTTTAGACTCTAGAGGAAGCTTGAAGAAAAGAAATCTCTCTTTAAGAATTCTTGCCCTGAGGAAATAACTCCTCCTATACATTTAGGCCAGAGCTCTCTGGATCTCTTATCTAGACCATCTCTAATTCCTGAAACTAAAAGAAAAACAAAAAGGAACAAAGCCATTTAAAATCTTCTTCCAACCATTTTTACAATTAGTTTGTTTTATATTATGATATCTGATTCATAACTAAGTTTGGAAAACAAAGCTATAGGATCTCTTGTGTCTATTTGGATATATGTATGTCTCAGTGTGTGTCTTTTTTTTTTTTTAATAATATTGCTGATTGCTGAGATCAGTTTGTAAATGAGCTCTAATATAATTGGCCTTAAAAAAAAAGTAAGCACAGATCAAATAATTCTAAATACAAGAGAAATTAACCTAAATGAATTTCATGTTCTTGTAAACTGGGAAATATTCAGTATTAAAATTCCTGATTTTATTGTTTGTTTATTGATCTAACTACTGTAGACATATAGAGGGCTTCCCTGGTGGCTCAGAGGATAAAGCGTCTGCCTGCAATGTGGGAGACTTGGGTTCGATCCCTGGGTTGGGAAGATCTCCTGGAGGAGGAAATGGCAACCCACTCCAGTATTCTTGCCTGGAGAATCCCATGGACAGAGGAGCCTGGTGGGCTACAGTCCATGGGGTCGCAAAGAGTCGGACATGACTGAGCGACTTCACTCACTGTAGACATGTCTAAGAGTAATTAACATTAAGCAGAATATTTTCATTTAATATAGCTTAAATATTATTATTTGAGTTATTAAACTTAAATATTATTATATCTGTTACAAGTTTATCAGCAAGGAAATTACCTTGAGTGAAGAAACTTCTCAAAAATGTAAATGAGATATGAGCTTTTAGATAAACTCTATTAAGAATAATTATGCTTTAGGAAAGTCTGTTTAAAATAGTCTCTCCAGATTGGGGTAACTTGAATTTCTAAGGGTTGTTCTAAACTAAGTTTTGGAAGTCTATTGAATAGCTAAGTCATTTCCAAATAAAATAAGATTCTGAAACATTTACTACTGAACACTAATTTCCTCTTACAGAGAAACTAAGGAAATTTTGGATTAAAAATGAATGATGTTTGAAAAAAAAATGAATAATGTTTGGTGCCATCCTGAAGTGTTCTTTTTAAGAAAACAAAGGTTTTAGAAATTATCACTGGTATTTATGCTCACCAATCTATAAGTGCTAATATAAAAGTCAGTTCTTGGTTGCTTAAGGAAAGTAAGTTTTTGGTAAAGAAGGTATGAGGAATGGAATTGCATTTTGTGAAGGGAAAAAAGTAATACTGGCTTGCAGGTGGTTTTTTAGGATGGAAGAACAAAGTAACGGGTACAGAAAGTGATAAGTTTTGGGGAAAGTGAACCATGAGAAAAGAGTTTTGTACATGGTTTAAAATAAGTTTAAAATAAAGCTAATTAAGTTTACCTTTTAAATGAAGTAAGCTAGTGCAAAAACTTGAATTTAGCTTTTTTCTCTGTTAAGAGGACATCTTTTCTTCAGATGTGAAATGCCTTTGATAATGGATTTAGGTTTCTTTAGCTCTTAAATGACCTGTTCTGAAATCCCTTATTGTGACTTTGGCTAAGTAATTAGTATTGTTTCACAATGACCTATAATCCTGTCTGACTGAGTGTTCCAAACCTTTTTGATATTTGTTGACAAAACTTCCTAAATCATTCTAACGAAGATTTCTAGCTAACTTTGGGATGCTTCAGAGGGCCCCTGAAATATCCCAACAAGAGATACTATGCTAATTAGGTTCATTTTGTATACAGAATCACATGAGGAATATTGTCAAGTGAGTAATAAGTCTTGGGTTATATTGTATGGTAAATGTTACTGATATAGATATCCTAGAAACTATATAGAGTTCATAATGGTAGGGTGAGGGAGTTAGAGAGGCGAGGTTCAGAGAAAGAATGAGCCAAGCACTTTACAGGAACAGACACCTTTAATGAGGCGAGAAGGGGCAGCAGTCAGATTAGCGAGCTGCTGCCCTAACCTAAGAAATGAGTAAGTATATATAGGCATGTATGTGAAAAGTTACTGCCTTAAGGGGGCCTGTTCTTCTCCAAGGTTGTTCAGAGTAGTTATCTCTTAAATGGCTGGGGCAAGGAATTTTGGAGATCAGCCAGAGGCTGGGACCCTCTGGGAGCCGGGCATAATCAACCTTCATATCCATTTTATCTGTGGGTGAGAGAGTTCCTTGTTTTGCATAGAATGGTGCGGAGGACCTGGAGGGGAGTTTTAACTTCAGGCTATTTTGAGCCACGTAACTTTCCTTCATTCCAGATCGTAAGGAATATATACAAAAAGAGAGGTGGACGCCATTATGTTCAGGGCTTCTTCATGATGATAAATGAGGGTCAGGGGTTTGTGGTCTGGGAGGAAGGAAGTCCAAGGTCCGTAGAGTCAATTTTTTATTTTAGCCACCAGGGTCTCAAGCAAAAGAACAGTCTTGACTTGGTCTTGGTAAATGGCTCGGATTCAGTCTTAGAGGAATCTCTGGAAAAGATTAAACAAACAAGGCCCAAAAGTGAGTAGGAGGATGATAAAAATGAATGGTCTGAGAAGGGGTAAAAGTTATAAAAGGTTTCCTGTAGCCACAGGGTGGAGATGTAATCGTCAATGTGTTTGAGTGTGGATCCTTGAGGACTCGAGACCCAGATATCTGCCAGAAGTTGTTCCAGGAATAATTGTAGCCGTGAAACTGACAGGCTTATCTGTCGCCAGTTGGGGCCGGTGGAAGCCGTGAAAAGTACAGAGTTGTAGGGCCTGTGTGAGAAACTTGATAAGTATTAGTCTGGCAAGCATTTTCATCATTGGGCTGTATAACCGTTTTTTTTTTTTTTTAACTGGGTGATGTGTACCCAAGGGGTGATTTTTTTTTTTTTAATTTTGTAGCGGTAGGGGTCAGCAGAATTACCATGTAGGGTCCTTGTCATTTTGGGGTTAGATCTGAGTGGGACTGAACTGTCATACAGACTTTGTCTCTTATTTGAAGGGATGGGTATGGAAGATTGGGGTGTGGTCGAGGGAGTAAGTTATCCATATGATACCAAAGGGCATCTCGTATCTGGGCAAGTAAAGGAAAAGAAAGGTGGGAAGGCAGTTTGGGACTGTCCTGGGAGGGGGAGACCCAAAGGTATTATGGGCCTCCCATACATGGCCTCAAATGGACTGATATTTAAGGGTTTTTTTTTTGTAAGGCCTGGACCTTTAAGAGGGCGAAAGGGAGGAGTTTAGTTCAGTCTTGATGAAGCTGTATTGTCAATTTGGTCAGAGTTTCTTTTAGGACTTGGTTGGGTCTCTCAACCTTTTCGGAAGACTGGGGGTGATAAGGAATGTGAAACCAGGGAACTGAAGGCCTCGTGCAATATTTTGGGTGTTTGGGATGTGAACTTGGGCCCGTTGTCAGACTGGAGGGAGGAAGGCATTCCAGACCTTGGGAGGATTTCAGTAAGAATAAGCTGATCCACAGTAGGGGCTCGTTTGTTAGTAGTCGGGAAAGCTTCACTCTCTCTAGAAAATGTATCTACAAAGACTAGGAGAAATTTAACCCTTTTTACAGGTGGCGTGCAGGTGAAATCTACCTGCCAGTCTTGTGTGGGAAGATGTCTGTGAATTTGGTGGGTGGGGAAAGGAGGGGGGAGAATGTTAGTTAGGATTTGTCTGTTGACAAATGGTATAAGTTTGGGTCAGATTATTTAAATAAGTCATATCGTCCTAGTCAGTTTAATAAAGTTCTGAAGGAAAGCCTTAAGTACTTTTGCAGAGGGGTGGAAAAGGGAATGTAAATATGAAAGTAATGTGTGGATGTTAAGCTCACCAATTTGGGCTACAGTAAAGATAGGACTAACAGATGGCTTGCCACTTTGTTTTCTGATCTGTTATATTGTTATAAAAGGAGATAGGACTATGTAGCTGATGTCTCTGGCAGTGTATTACAGCAGCTTGTTTTGGGAGCTGAGCCGCGTGGAGGAGTTCAGAAATAAAAGAAGCTTTGAGAATAGGTGTGTTCTTTTAAGTGAGCAATTTTCTGTCTTTTCAGATTATAATGTTAGAATGTAATATGTTAGAGACATATTTGGAGCCAGTGTAAATGTTTACCTTCTGGTCTTTGGCTAGGGTCAAAGCTTGTGTAAGAGCTATCAGTTCAGCCTGCTGTGAGGATGTGTGAGCTGGGAGTGTGGCTGACTTGATGAGGCGTGGGGGGATAACTTTGTTGGGCTGTCCCTGAACTAGAGCGTATCCAGCCCCAAATGGGGCTTGTTTCTGGGCAGTGTCGTCTGTGAACCAGGAGGGGACTGTGGGGTCAGTAAGGGGGCCGATCAGTTATATGTTCAAAGGGATTCAGTGTCATGTCTAAGGTCTGAACACAGTCATGAGATAGGTGTTCTGCTTCTGGATCTGGTGTAGGGAGTAAGCTAGCAGGATTAAGAGGTTTACAAGGCATGAAAGAAAGGGATGGGTCGAAGAGGCGTGTGCATGGAGGATATGTAGTTGAGCAGGGGGCAGAGGAAGGAAAGCCCGATGAGAGAGTAAATCTTTGAAGGAATGAGGTGAGCATACATTTAGAGGAGCATTTTGTGTTAGTTTTGGGGGCTCTGGGCATTAAGACGGTGGTTGCAGCTAAGGCCTGGAGACAAGGTGGCCATCCAAGCATGATGAGATCGAGTTGTTTCGATAAGTGAGCTAGAGGGCCCCATATGTCTCCCCCTTTCTGGCACAGAATCTGTAAGGCATGTCCTTGTTGAGAATGTACAAAAAGCAAAAAAGGCTTGGTGTAAGCAGGTAAGTAAAGATAAGGGGCCCGTGGTAAATGTTTGACAAGAGTCTGTATTGGGGTGTGGAGAGAGGTGGGGGCCAATAAGGGTTTATCTAAGTTTTTTTGAGTAGATTGGTAGAGAGGTTTTGTGTGGAGGGCAAGATTTGGGACCCATATTTGGAAGAAGTTTAATAGATCTAATAGAGAAAGAAGGGTTTTTTTTTTTTTTTTTTGGTTTGGGGGCTGGGGGTCTATGTCAAGACTCGAAATCTCTAAGTTGGGATTACTTTGGATGTGGGAGTGAGAAGTAATCTCATGTAATTGACAGTGGTGGAAGTAATTTGTGCTTTGGAGAGTGAGACTCTGTAGTTCCAGTTGTCTAGGGCACTTAATAGGCCGCAGTGTGGACTAGGCAGTTGTGGCGAGAGGAACAATAAATCATCTACATATTGGAATAAGGTAGTAGAGTCTAGGTCTAAAGTTTGTAGGTCTCTTTGGAGGGCTTGACCAAAAAAATGAGGGCTATCTCTAAAGCCTTGTGGTAAAACGGTCTAAGTTAGCTGTTGAGATTGATGTGCCTGGACCCGTCCAGCGGAAGGCAGAGAGGGGCTGTGAGGAGTGCTGTAGAGGCGGAGTAAAGAAAGCGTCTCTGAGGTCTCATGCCGTGAAGGAGAGCGTGTCAGGGGGAGCATGTGAGAAAAGGGGGTAGGCATTAGTGACCACGGGGTGTACGGGTATTATGGCCTCATTGACCTTGTGAAGATCTTGGACTAAATGCCAGGAGTGGGGTCCCTTTTTAACTGCCAGTATGAGGGTATTTTGAGGAGAACAGATGGGCCCCAAAAGGCCGGCTTTGAGCAGTCCAGAGATTATTGGTTTATGTCCTTGTTGGGATTTTGTGGTCAGGGTATATTGAAGCTTGAATTATTATTTGAGAAGGGATTTCTAAGAAAGACCTGTATCGGGGAATGGTGTCCGGCTACTGATGGGGCTTTGCTGTCTCAGACCTGAGGATCTATGGGGGAAGGTCAGGGAGCAGGTTTTGGGAGTTGAGGGCTGGTCAAGGGTTTGGGTGTCATTGGGATGTGAAGAATTGATATGGGCTCTAAGAGTGGGAGATTTATAGAAAGATCATATCTCATCAATGTCCATTGGGCATTGAGGAACTACTATAGAAGAGTGTGTTAATGTTCTTACCAAAGGAACAAAGGAGAGGAGTGGTTATGGTAATGTCACGTGAGTGTAGGCTCCTTGGTTCTTTGTCTCGTCACAACAAAAATTTGGAGTGACGGTAATAAACACCCGAATTTGGATAACAGATCTCTCTCTAAGAGTGTCATGGGGCACTTAGGCATTATGAGGAATGAGTGTATGAGGGTCGATTTTTCAAATTGACAGAGTAATGGAGGGTTGATATTTGGCCTTATGGGAATTTCAGAGACCCCCTTGATTGTGAGTTTTGAGTCTTGAGTTGGGCCAGGGTAGGAAGTTAAAAGAGAGAAAGTGGCTCCAGTGTTTAGTATTGAGGAGGTCTTTTTTCCAGCCAGTATCCCATCTATCGTAAGTTCTGAGCTCATGTCCGGGACATGGGCTGGGGGGACTGGAACCCGGGCCTCGTCGTTGGAATAACTCTCGTAGGGTTAGGCTGGGGTTCTGGGGAGATGTGGAGATCTTTCCAGGGGTGCCAGGGCGCCCCTGTGGACACTCCACTCTGCAGGTCTGGGGGGTGGGGACCTCTCCAGGGGCGCTAGGGCATCTCTGAGGACAGTGCACCTCTCAGTGTCCCCCCTGACCACAGGCTGGTCATGCTTTTGTGGGGGGCCGTGGGTTCGGACATGTCTTTGTCCAGTGTCCTGACTGGTTGCACCAGAAGCAGGGTCCAGTGGAGGCTGGGGGTGGGGGGTCTTAAGTTCCAGTCTGGGATGACTTGGGCTGGGCTGATCTTAATTGCTGCCACCTAAAAGCCATATTTAGCTTTTCTCTCACAGTCTTTTTCTCTCTCAGCCTCTTCCTCTATTATTGAACACCTTGAGAGCTATTTCTAGAAGGTCTCTTTGGAGGGTCTCAGGGCCCTTTTCTAGCTGGCATAGTTTTTGGTGAATATCAGGGGCTGATTGGCTTAAGAACTGGACATGTAGGTACAGAAGTCCAGCGGGGGTGGAAATATCTAGATTAGTGTATTTTTGGACTGCCTCAATAAACTGTGAAAGAAAAGGGGCAGGATTTTTCTCTTTTTCTTGAGTCATTTTCCTAATCTTATCATAGTTAACGTGAATGTGAGAGCTTTTTAGCATTTCTTTGAGTAAACAGGTGATCATATGATGCAAGTACCGAATGTTGGCATCGCCTGCTTGATATGTCCACCGTGGCTCAGTTAAAGGGACTGCATCATCAACCACCAGATTAGTCCTATCTTGGTTTTGGAGCTGATCAGCATGAGTCTGGGCTGCCTGTCATATCCATTTCTTTTCATCAGGGGTTCAAGTGGCATTTAGGATATAATAAAGATCATTTCAGGTTAAATGATATGTCTGTGTAAGGTGGAGGAATTCTTTTCTGAATCAAGTAGGATTTTTTGAAAAGGATCCCAATTTTTCTTCAATTTGGCTCATATCAGAAATTGGGAAAGGCACATGAACCCATGTTGGGCCCTCCCATCCCGCTACCTCTCTGAGAGGAAATGTGTTTGCTTCAGGTCCTGGCAGATGGAAGTGGGGTGGAAATCTCCTTTGGGGTTTTGGAGTCATCGTTTTCTGTTCTGGAGGAAGAAGGGCTAGAGGATGGGGTCTTGTCTCTGGAAGTTTTTTCTCTGGGGCATTAGGGAGGAGGCTCATCTGTCTGGTCAAAATTGGGGGCTAAGGGGTTAGGGGGCCTTTTAGCGGCTTTAGATTTGGATTCTTTTGTAATGGAGGTGGGGAGAGAGCAGAGGAGGATTTGATAGGTAGAACAGTCTTTGTAGAGAGAAGGACAGCTTTTAAGGTCTCAGAAGGCTTGAATATAGGGGACCTTTGACCATTTGCCATTCTGTTTGAGGAAGTTAGTGAGATCTGATAAAATACTGAAATCGAAAGTCCCAAACTCAGGCCAGTGGTTTTGATTGTCTAATTGGTATTGAGGCCGGATCTGTATAGAGTTGTTTTTAGTGGTTAGCTTTGAGTTCAGTGAGTGAGAGTGGTTTGAGATTTTTGAGAACACAGGCCAGAGGGGAATCCTTTGGGACAGATTAGCCAGACCCCATAATTGAAAGGCAAGCAGAGGCTCCTATTGGGAGCTCAAGTCGTCACTCGCAGTCTCAATAGGAGTTATGAGAACAGAGCTCTGTGTCGAGGTGGAGCATCCCCCACCGTCGCCTACAGAGTGGCCCTGGGCCAGGGGTCCCCGGGACCCGGAGAGGACTGAGGTCTAGGGCGCCTCTAGAACACCGTCCGGATCTTACCTTAATCTAGGGCCGGCTTGAGTGGAGTGTTGCGTGTAAAGCGGTCAAATGGCAAAAGGCCCCTGTCCTGGAGTTGGCCGGTCTCATGGAAGACAAAGTATAGAGAAGAGAGAGGGAGAGGCCAATATTCCTCGGGTTACGTGGAAAACCAATAAAGCCCGTACACCGGACTTGTACCACTCACAAAGGCACAGGGCGTCCTCTCGAGGAGGTCTTGAAAGCCCGGGCGGGAAAGTGAGCTTGGCAGGCGTCCACGCTCCGAAGAGCTGGCCATGGAGAATGAGAAGGTACCTCAACCGCCTGGGTTTCGGCACCAAAAATGTAGGGTAAGGGAGTTAGAGAAGGTGAGGTTCAGAAAAAGAACGAGACCGGCACTTTACAAGAACAGATTACCTTTAATGAGGCGAGAAGGGGCAGCAGTCAGATTAGCGAGCTGCTGCCCTAACCTAAGAAATGAGTAAGTTTATATAGGCATGTATGTGAAAAGCTACTGTCTTAAGGGGGCCTGTTCTCCAAGGTTGTTCAGAGTAGTCCTCTCTTAAATGGCTGAGGCAAGGAAATCTGGAGATCGGCCAGAGGCTGGGACAGGCTGGGAGCTGGACATAATCAACCTTAATGTCCATTTTTTTTTTTTTGGATGAGAGAGTTCTTTGTTTTGCATAGAATGATGGGGAGGACCTGGAGGGGAGTTTTAACTCCAGGCTGTTTTGAGCCTTGTAACTTTCCTTCACATAAAATTCTGATATGTTTGGGTAAAATGTTATCAGACATAATTCTAGTTACTATCTTAAAATATTGTCATAACACTAACCAAGTTTCACAAAATGCTTCCTCTTAAAGAACATTTATAGAGAGGACTTTTGGATAAATACCAGTTTCTGAACTAGCTAAGGATTCTAATGGAAAACTTGATGACTTCATAAAGGTTAACAAAAGGACTGAATGAACTGGCAAATATGCTTATAACTTTTATGGATTCATCTGAAAAATGACTGTGTTGAATCTGTTTTTCAGGTGTAAGAAAAACCTTCCCCTCAAACTAAGTATGACAGTAACTTCATAACATTATATTTTATAAACAAATTGAAACATTTACCTTTTTTCTCTATCTGAACCCCCCAGAGTCTGGAAACTCTTAGTTTCCAGTAACTTTACTAGGTAAGTTAGGAAGCTTATCTTGCTAACAGGTACAGAAATCTCAAGGAATTTTGGAGACCTTGAAGGGAGGAATTCACTTGGATCTGTTAGGCAAAATCTGTGGTAAGCCTTTGGCATGACTTTCCTAGCCCTGAAAGGTTTTATTTTAAAAGTTCAATCTGAGACTTTATAAAAGTCTCAGCAAAACAAAAAGGTCTATGATCAGTTATGGTTATATAAATCATCAGGCCACTTTTATTGAGACCAGACTTATATCACAAACAAGTCTTAATTTGGTTATGTTTGGTAAAAATGATGATGATTTTGGGGAGAAAGAGATGTTTCAATGAATGTTAAATCCCAGTTTGTTAATGGAGGTCTGTATCTACTAAGATTCATTTCCGGGACAGTTCTTTGCTGTTAGGGTATATTAATGTAGCATTTAATTGAGTTATTAAAAGACACTCTAAGGTTGTTTCTGAAACTCATCTCAGTAATCTGTCTTTGGTTGAAGATCAGATGCCTTCAGTCATGACCTGCAACCAAGACTGGAAGAACACATAATTTAAGGAACTATCTCCAACCTGGATGGAAGGACCTTTCTATCAGGTACTCTTAACTAGCTCATGCCCAGTAAAATTGAAGGAAATTGACTCTTGGATTAATCCTCACTTCCAAAGACCCCTAAGCTGGACTGGTCTATAGAGAGGCCTGCTGACCTCAAACTCACCTTAAAACGATGCTCAGAGGAAACTGCACTCACTCCGCTAGGACGAGAAGAAGACAATGTCAGAAGTAGACAGCTTGCCCAAGATGCTGATTTGACTTTTATGATCATTTATAATGTTTTCTTGATTCCTTGGATCTCTGCCTATCAGTCAAATGTTTTCTGTCATGGCCACGATTCTATGCTAGTTTTAAACTCAATCCAGTTGTTGGCTTGTGGCCAATTACCTGTGTCTAGTACTTCTGGGTTACCTTGGTGGATTTCTGTTCTCCAGGACTCTGATTGGATACCCCCAATAATAACTGGAAATTTATTTTAGATGCATGTTCAGTTCTGTTCTATCTATTCACAATATTACTAGATGGGATCCTCTCACCTGGCCAATTAATAATAACTGCTCTGATGCTGGCCATAGATTTAAGTTTTCTCTTAGGGTCATTTAAACTCAATCAGAGCGATGAGCTAAGTCTCAATAAAAAATTAACTTCTCATCTATTAAAAGGAAAAACTCCCACAGTTATGGGGAGGATCTACATGGTTAACACCAGGCTATGATCATTTAAGTTTAAAGGCTCCTCTGTGTTAGAAATGGTTAAATCATAAAATGATCAACCTGGTAATTATGAGACAAGGCTGGGCGTTTTATGAAGTATGCCTATTATTACCCTTAGAGAGAGTGATTGGTATGGAACTCAGTGGATTTGTGGCACTAATTCATGGCCTTGACATCTCCAGGGATTGATACAAAGGTGTAGCCTGGGATTCCTATGAATTTAAGGTCATATATGTTAACAAATTAGAGGTAACCCCAACTAAGCTATCATTGATATGATCCCAGTGGGTCAAAGGTCTGGATTCTACTAGTATGACCATTTAGCAGGTTTTGTGTGTATGTGCGTGTGCCTTCAATGGGGTTGGAGGATGTAACTGACCATATCTAAGCTTTAACAGCTTTCATAAGCTTTAAATGGTAGTAATCAGGCTATTAGCCTATTGAATTCTGAGATCTCTATGATGAGAAAGGCAGTGCTACACAACCGCAAGGCCCTTGACACCTTGCCGCATCTCAGGGAGATATCTGTGCTGCAATTCAAAGTGAGTGCTATATTTTAATACCTGATAAATCCTTTAATGCAACACAATTTGAACCACATGAAAAATCAGACTTCTGCTTTAAGAGACGCACTCCCTAGTCTTGATGATATTAAAAAAAAAAAAAAAAAAAAAAACTGGTTTGGTGTGGGAGGCTCATGGATAAAATATTTACTTTTAATTCCACTAATGTTATTCACTATACCATTTGTATTTTGCTTGTTTCACAAGATTATTTTTTCTTGTATTACCAAGTGTATGACTGAGCCTTCAACGAAAATGATGACTAGACCTGAAGCAGTTGATCAAATGTATAGCTTGATACATGATCAATGATTGTAATAGTGTAACTCTAGGTATGAAAAGATGCAATGAGAGGAATACTTTCCTGGACTGTAACTAGAAGACAGGTGTCCAGAGATCTTAGACTATTAAGACCTAGTCCAGTAATAGTACATTGAGTGTCTTATCAACAAAAACCTTCAACAGAACTGGGAATGAGCCTTCCCAGCAATGTGGAACAAAATGGTCATGAAACACCCCTCAAAGTATGGTCAGATTTATGACGACAAGGGGGCCGTGTCAACTACAAATTGGCACTTACCAAGAGCACTGCCAATGACTGAACAACAAAGACATTTGCCATCTGCCTCTTGGGAGATTGAACCCCACGCTGCTATAGCTATTGGCCTTCAACAACCTCCGAGGGAGTTCAGGGTGGCGTGAGACACTCCGTGCTCCAGGGAATCTAGTGGGACAGGTCTTTAGACAGTTGGGTGTTTTTAGGAACACATTTTATGATCTCAGTCCTTGCATCTCCTCATATCTAGAGAAGCACTAAATCCCTTCATGGTGACATCAGATCCTCATGAATAACAAGAAATCTTTTGTAAATTGAGCGCTTCATGGTACTGAACTCCCCCTTCACCAAAACCTTATATATTGATTCCTCACTGTTGCTTTGGAGCATCTCGCAGAGCTATCTGAGATGCTGCCTCCTGGACTGCAGTCCTCATTTTGCCTGAAACAAAACTTAACTCACAACTCTTAAGTTGTACATCCTTCTTTAGTCAACAGTTTCATCTTCCCAAATCTAGAGTTACACTATTACATCATTGATCATATATCGAGCTATACATTTGATCAACTGCTTCAAGTCTAGTCATCATTATTTTTGTTGGAGTCTCATTTATATACTTGGTAATATAAGAAAAAATAATCTTCTGAAACAGGCAAAATACAAATAGTATAGTTAATAACATTAGTGGAATTAAAAGTGGAATATTTTAGCCATGAGCCTCCCACACCAAACCAGTTTTCAAAAGATCGTCAAGACTAGGGAATGGGTTACTTAAAGCAGAATTCTGTTTTTTCATATGATTCATCAAATGTGTTGCATTAAAGGATTTATCAGGTATTAAAATATAGCACTCACTTTGAATTGTAGCACAGATATCTCCCTGAGATGCGGCAAGGTGTCAAGGGCCTTGCAGTTGTGTAGCACTGCCTTTCTTATCATAGAGATCTCAGAGTTCAATATGCTAAGATTCCGGCTACTATCATTTAAAGCTTATGACAGTTGTGAAAGTGTGTGCACACACACGCACACAGACACACAAGCTGCTAAATGGTCATACCAGTAGAATACAGATATTTGACCCACTGGGATCATACCAATGGTATATTGGTTGGGGTTTCCTCTAATTTGCTAACATGTATGACCTTAAATCCATGGGACTCCCAGGTTACACCTTTGTATCCATTCCTAGAGATGTCAAGGCCATAATTTAGTGCCACATATCCACTGAGTTCCATACCAATCATTCTCTCTAAGGGTAATAATAGGCATAGTTTATAAAGCACCTGGCCTTGTTTCATAATATTGCCAGGTTGGTCATTTTTAGTATGATTGAATTGTTCCCAATATAGAGGAGCTTTTAAATTTAAATGATCATAGCCTGGTGTTAACCATATCGATCAATCCTATAATTGTGGGAATTTTCCTTTTAATAGATGAGAGGTTAGTTTTTTTGATTGAGACTTAGCTTGTCACTCTGATTGAGTTTGAATGACCCTAAGAGAAAAAAATCTATTGCCACCATCAGAGTAGGTATTATTAATTGGCCAGGTGAGAGGTTCCCATCTAGTAACATCACGAATAGACAGAACAGGACTGAACACGCATCTAAAATAAGTTTCCAGTTATTATTGGGGGTATCCAATCAGAGTCCTGGAGAACAGAAATCCACCAAGGTAACCCAGAAGTACTAGACACAGGTAATTGGCCACAAGCCAACAACTGGATTGAGTTTAAAACTAGCATAGAATCGTGGCCATGACAGAAAACATTTGACTGATAGGCAGAGATCCAAGGAATGAAGAAAACATTATAAATGATCATAAAAGTCAAATCAGCATCTTGGGCAAGCTGTCTACTTCTGACATTGTCTTCTTCTCGTCCTCGTGCAGTGAGTGCAGTTTCCTCTGAGCATCGTTTTAAGGTGAGTTTGAGGTCAGCAGGCCTCTCTATAGACCAGTCCAGCTTAGGGGTCTTTGGAAGTGAGGATTAATCCAAGAGTCAATTTCCTTCAATTTTACTGGGCATGAGCTGGTTAAGAGTACCTAATAGAAAGGTCCTTCCATCCACGTTGGAGATAGTTCCTTAAATTATGTGTTCTTCCAGTCTTGGTTGCAGGTCATGATTGACGGCATCTGATCTTCACCCAAAGATGGATTACTGAGATGAGTTTCAGAAGCAACCCTAGAGTGTCTTTTAATAATTCAATTAAATGTTACATTAATATACCCTAACAGCAAAGAACTGTCCAGGAAATGAGTCTTAGTAGATACAGACCTCCATTAACAAACTGGGATTTAACATTCATTGAAATATCTCTTTCTCCCTAAAATCACCATCATTTTTACCAAACATAACCAAATTAAGACTTGTTTGTGATATAAGTCTGGTCTCAATAAAAGTGGCCTGATGATTTATATAACCATAACTGATCATAGACCTTTTTGTTTTGCTGAGACTTTTATAAAGTCTCAGGCTGAACTTTTAAAATAAAACCTTTCAGGGCTAGGAAAGTCATGCCAAAGGCTTACCACAGATTTTGCCTAACAGATCCAAGTGAATTCCTCCCTTCTCAAGGTCCCCAAAATTCCTTGAGATGTCTGTACCTGTTAGTGAGATAACTTTCCTAACTTACCTGATAGAGTTACTGGAAACTAAGAGTTTCCAGACTCTGGGGGGTTCAGATAGAAAAGATAAATGTTTCAGTTTGTTTATAAAATATAATTTTATGAAGTTACTGTCATACTTCGTTTGAGGGGAAGGTTTTTCTTACACCTGGAAAACACAGATTCAACACAGTCATTTTCCAGATAGAAACCATAAAAGTTATAAGCGTATTTGCCAGTTCATTCAGTCCTTTTGTTAACCTTTGTAAAGTCATCAGGTTTTCCATGAGTATCCTTAGCTAGTTCAGAAACTGGTATTTATCCAAAAGTCCTCTCTATAAATGTTCTTTAAGAGGAAGCATTTTGTGAAACTTGGTTAGTGTTATGACAATATTTTAAGATAGTAATTAGAATTATGATTGATAACATTTTACCCAAACATATCAGAATTTTAAGAACTCTGTATAGTTTCTAGGATATCTATATTAGTAACATTTACCATACAATATAACCCGAGATATATTACTTGCTTAACAATGCTCCCCATGTAATTCTGTATACAAAATGAACCTAATTAGTATAGTATCTCTCTTTGGGATATCTCAGGGGCCCTCTGAAACATCCCAAAGTTAGCTAGAAATCTTCATTAGAATGATTTAGGAGGTTTTGTCAACAAATATCAAAAAGGTTTGGAACACTCAGTCAGACAGTCTTATAGGTCATTGTGAAACAATACTAATTACTTAGCCAAAGTCACAATAAGGAATTTCAGAACAGATCATTTAAGAGAGAAAGGAACTTAAATCCATTATCAAAGGCAGTTCGACATTTGAAGGAAAGGTGTCATCTTACAGAGAGAAAAGCTAAATTTCAAGTTTTTGCACCAGTTTACTTTATTTAAAAGGTTAACTTAATTAAATTTATTTTACACTTATTTTAAACCATGTACAAAACTCTTTTCTCATGGTTCACTTTCCACAAAACTTATCACTTTCTGTACCCATTACTTTGTTCTTCCATCCTAAAAAGCCACCTGTAAGTCAGAATTTCTTTTCCCTTCACAAAATGCAGTTGCATTCCTCATACTTTCTTTACTGAAAACACACTTCCTACTTTCCTTAAGCAACAACGAACTGACTTTTATATTAGCATTTTATAGATTGGTGAGCATAAATACCAGTGATAATGTCTAAAACCTTTGCTTTCTTAGAACATTTTAGGATGGCACCAAACATCATTTGTTTTTAGTCCCAAATCTCTTTAGTAAGAGGAAATTATTGTTCAGTAATAAATGTTTCAAAATCTTATTTTATTTGGAAATGGCCTATCTATTCAATAGAATTCCAGACTTAGTTTAGCACAACCCTTAGAAATTCAAGTTATCCCAATCTGGAGAGACTTTTAGATGGACATTCCTAAAGCATAATTATTCTTAATAGATTTTCTCTAAAAGCTCATATCCCATTTAAATTTTTTTAGAAGTTTCTTCACTCGAGGTAGTTTCCTTTGTGTAATTTCCTAGATGAGAATATGTAAATAGATTCTCCTGAATGGTGTATAATTTTCAGGAATAGTATAATGTGAAATGGACTTTTGTTCACCTTTTAGCCCATTTTCCCTATTTCAGCCCTGGAACCCGGGGCACAGAGTTACCTGCCTGAAATAGGAAGTTTTCCCGGGGACGCTAACTCCCTTGCCCCCAGCGAGACGGGGAACTCCTGCCTCTTGCTGGAAGGCATTTCAGAAGCTTGAAGTGCAGATTAAAAATATGAGAAATACATCTTCAGAGTTAACACCTTTTGTATTGTTTTTGAAAAAAACCATCACAATTTTTATGTGTCTTTTGATGGTACTCATTATCGGAGCGTGGGCTTGGTAAAATGCGACTCTCCTGTGGCTTTCTTGTCATTTATTTTGCTGGTAGATCCACTGACCTCTTTGACTAGTTAGTTCTTTTTGAAGCAAATATTGAAACGGTCAATCTAGTTGGTGTGATGTTTAATAATCTCATCCAAAGTAATTTCTCAATTGTTTTTCTGTTGTATAACATTTCCCATTTCATTTTGCTCCTTTTTTCTTCTTGTTTTCTTTTGTGTTTGTACATATACATCCCATAGTTTTTTGTAATTGAACTACAGTTGATTCACATAACTATATCTGTGTTGCGATACAGTGCAGGGAGGCAATGTTTTATGGAGTCAACTTTACTGAAATATTACTACATTGTGAGGTTTTCGTTGGTTTTGGAGATGAATTGCTTGGGGGTATCCTGGTTTGCAAATATTTCTTTGCATTCTGTGTTGCCCTCTTCATTCCTGAAGGCTTCCTTTTTTGGACACCTGCTTCAAAATTGAAGTAGGTCGCGTTTCCTAGCTTTGATTTATTTCTCATTGCTCTAGGAGATGGATTCCAAAAGACCTTGCAATGAAGTCATCCAAACCCAAAAAAACTTGTAGTTTATATTATCATGTGTCCTGCCTATGTTTTCCTTAAGACTTTCATAGAATCCCTCCTGACCTTTAGATATTTATGATTTGGAGTTCATTTCATGTATGATGTTAGAGAGTGTTCTAACCTCATTCTCATTTTCTTTGTTTTAATAAGCCTCCTACGATCCTTCACAGTGTCTCTGACCAGTGTCTATAGCCAGGATCAGGGGAGGAATATTCCCTTTTCTTGACGCCTTCTCAATTAGTTAATGTTTGTCAAGTTTCTGACAATGGCCATTCTGAGGGCCGTGAGGTGATTCCTTGCTGCGGTTTCGATTTGCATTTCTCATGTTTAGCGCAATTGACCTCTTTTCATGTGATTTCTTTTCAAAGGTGAGTTCATGTTCCTTCTCGATGCAACTTCCTGTAACTTGGCCCTGTTTTAAATTCTTTTCTGATGACCACCCCTAGGACGTTTGTTGAGATGAGCTGTTACTGACTTACCCTTTGGTCTTGAGAATACTCAATGCCCATCAGCACAGCTTTTCAAGTTGTTGTTACAGAAAATGGCCACAAGGCGGCAGCATTACCTTAGTTCAGTTCAGTCGCTCAGTCCTGTCCGACTCTGCGACCCCATGGGCCGCAGCTCTCTAGGCTTCCCTGCCCATCACCAACTCCCCGAGCTCACTCAAACTCATGCCCATTGAGTCAGTGATGCCAGCCAACCATCTCATCCTCTGTCGTCCTCTTCTCCTCCCACCTTCAATCTTCCCCAGTGTCAGGGTCCTTTCAAATGAGTCAGTTTTTTGCATCAGGTGGCCAAAGTTTACTGGAGCTTCAGCTTCAGCATCAGTCCTTCCAAAGAATGTTCAGGACTGATTTCCTTTAGGATGGACTGGTTGAATCTCCTTACAGTCCAAGAGACTCTCAAGAGTCTTCTCCAACACCACAGTTCAAAAGCATCAATTCTTCGGTGCTCAGCTTTCTTTTTATAGTATTATCTAGCCCCACACGTTTCCCCCACCCCCTATTATTTCTGTGTGATTATTTATCAGAATAGAAGTGATTTCCAATTTTATGTGTTTCAGGTGTACGGGAACTTGATACATTCATGGATGAACATTTCTCTCTTCTCTTTAAAGTTCTCGTCCCCATCTAGGTGATTACAGTGTGTTCAGCAGGTGATTACACCTGCTATTCAGGAGGCCGTTTTGGGTCATCTATTGGATACATATATGTGTGTCTACGTTAATTCAAATGTCTTCGTTTACTTTGCCTGACTGAGGGCTCCTGCAGACGGCCAGAGGCACTCTAGGAACGTCGCGGTGTCACACCGCCTGCCACATCCTCCCAGGACCTTGAGCCTCAAAACAGTCCAGCCTTGGGACCCAAGCCTTTCCAGTCTCCAGAGATATGATAGCAGCCATCATATGATGGATGAAGGTAATAGAGTCAGCATATGTTTCTATATTTATTGTGTTTATCCAGTTATTTGAACTTGAGTATATAGGTGAATGACAAGGCAGTAGGTGCTTTTGTTTTTGTAATTCATAGTCATTGATTCACTCACACATTGATGAGTATATGCTCTATTTCAGGGCTCTATATGCTCTATATGTTCCTGTATAGATTATGCCAGAAAGTGGAGTATCGTTCCTAGTGTTACCCAGTAGATCCTTGGGGCTTCTATTTTAAATAGTACTGTGCACATATTAGAGAAGTAGCTTATTTCTATGTGCACAACACCTTTCTTCTTGCTAATGGTGAGTGAGACGAATTTTTTTCTAAGTCTGCGAACTGTTTATCTTGGCTCAAAGAGCTCCTATTATCCATTTTTAGATTCCATCTAGAAGTGACATCATATTCTCTTTGTTGCTCCCTCTCTTTTGTTCTTTATTGTGTCCATCTTTGCATGAAATGTTCCCTTGGTATCTGTAATTTTCTTAAAGAGATCTCTAGTCTTTCCCATTCTACTGTTTTCTTTGATTCTTTGCATTGATCATTGAGGAAGTCTGTCTTCTCTCTCCTTGCTATTCTTTGGAACTCTGCATTCAAATGGGTATATCTTTCCTTTTCTCCTTTGCCTTTCACTTCTCTTTTCTCAACTATTCCTAAGGCCTCGTCAGACAACCATTTTGCCTTTTTGCATTTCTTTTTCTTGGCGATGGTCTTGATCCCTGCCTCCTGTACAATGTCACGAAGCTCCATCCATAGTCCTTCAGGCACTCTGTCAGATCTAATCCCTTGACTCTATTTCTCACTTCCACTGTACAATCATAAGGGATTTGATTTAGGTCATATCTGAATGGTCTAGTGGTTTCTTCAATTTCAGCCTGAAATTGGGCAATCAGGAGTTCATGATCTGAGCCACAGTCAGCTCTCAGTCTTGTTTTTGCTGACCTTATCTTCTCCATCCTTGGCTGCAAAGAATATAATCAATCTGATTTCTAATCAGTCTGATTTCTAATCAATCTGATTTCGGTATTGACCATCTGGTGATGTCCATGTGTAGAGTTTTCTCTTGTGTTGTTGGAAAAGGGTGTTTGCTATGACCAGTGTGTTCTCTTGGCAAAACTCTGTTAGCCTTTGCCCTGCTTCATTTTGTACTCCAAGGCCAGATTTGCCTGTTACTCTGGGTATCTCTTGCCTTCCTACTTTTGCATTCCAGTCTCCTATGATGAAAAGGACATCTTTTTTGGGTGTTAGTTCTAGAAGGCCTTATAGGTCTTCATAGAGCTGTTCAACTTCAGCTTCTTCAGCATTACTGGTCTGGACATACTTGGATTACTGTGATAGTGAACGGTTTGCCTTGGAAACAAACAGAGATCATTCTGCTGTTTTTGAGATTGCACCCAAGCACTGCATTTTGGACTCTTGTTGACTCTGGGGACTGAGCCATTTATTCTAAGGGATTCTTGCCCACAGTAGTAGATACAATGGCTATCTGAGTTAAATTCACCCATTCCGGTCCATTTTAGTTCACTGATTCCTAAATTGTCGACGTTCACTCTTGCCATCTCCTGTTTGGCCACTTCCAATTTGCCTTGATTCATGGACCTAACATTCCAGGTTCCTATGCAATATTGCTCTTTACAGCATCAGACCTTGCTTCTATCACCAGTCACATCCACAACTGGGTGTTGTTTTTGCTTTGGCTCCATCTCTTCATTCTTTCTGGAGTTATTTCTCTACTCTTCTCCAGTAGTATAATAGGCACCTACTGACCTGGGGAGTTCATCTTTTAGTGTCATATCGTTTTGCCTTTTCATACTGTTCATGGGATTCTCAAGGCAAGTATACTGGTTTCCCATTCCCTTCTCCAGTGGACCACTTTTTGTCAGAACTCTCCACCATGACCTGTCTGTCTTGGGTGGCCCTACACAGCATGGTTCATAGTTTCATGGAGCTAGACAAGGCTGTAGGTCATGTGATCAGTTTGATTAGTTTTCTGTGATTGTGGTTTTCATTCTGTCTGCCATCTGAGGGATAAAGATAAGAGGCTTATGGAAGCTTCCTGATGGGAGAGACTGACTGTGGGGGAAACTGGGTCTTGTTCTGATGGGCAGGGCCATGCTCAGTAAATCTTTTTTTCAAGACACATTTAATTTAATATCAAGAATGCAATACAAAAGGCCCAAATACAATGAAGGAACACATTACTCCATTAACCAACAACAGTGCTCTTTCAACATGTGTCTGTTGAATGGGATGGGGATTTAATAAATTTCACTACTGAAAAAAAAAATAACGCAGTGAGTCTCATCACAGCCAATATCATTATACAGTCTAGTTGTGATATGAATGTTTATGATGCTTCAAACCGTTTAAGCTGAAGTTTGACCCCACACCTTCATGTTTGTACAGTCCTCAGTAAGATTATCGTCCTCAGTATTAGCAACCATTCAAAGAACAACTCATTGCGTAAACCACATAGGTTTAAGGCTCAGTCAAGTAACACAGAGCCCCAAGTGAAATGGTTAAATAGATGAACTACTTGTACTGACATCTGTTATTTGATTCACTCATGACTATTAAGTTGGTTCTTAGCAAATAAATCCTTTAAGGGCAAAATTCACCTCATTTAAGTGTGACCCAGAAGTTCAACAACAATCACGAAGTCCACAGTCTTCCTGGCAAAACTGATATCCAGTGTCTCTAAGTCACTATGCTCAAGGTTAAGAGCAGTGCATATTCCATCTCTACGTTTACTGGAATTTTATATGTTTGATTCATGGTTTTAAATCTCTAGGTTTTTATTCTTCCAAACTGTCTGAAGACACAGTGTGGCACAGACTTAAGACTTCTGCTTCTCCCTCTTCTTCAAACAAACATTTCTCAAGTGTCTACATGTTCTAGAAGGGGAATTTTTCAGAGGTGGCCACTTCTTTGGAATAGTCCACTGCCATCAGGCCTCTGAAGCAAGGGGAGTGGGGAGAAAAAAAAGCTGAAACACAAGGTTCATCTGGTAAGTTTTACATTAACCTTTACAAGTTGGATAGTATAAGAATGTGGCTTTTTGGCTCAAAAAGTCTGAGTCTTGGTGTGGAAATGAGTATGTGGCTGTCCCACCAAAGCTTTATTGCAGTGGGACTGTCAGGGAAGTCTTGACTGGGGAGTATGATTAGTTTACCTAACATGCATTATTTCCAGGCACTCAGTTCATTTGGGGCTTGTTCCAGTTTTTCTTTAGTCTCTTCCAGTTCACTTTTCATTTTTAGGAATAAGAAGTTGATTGCTGGGTCCACCATTGTTGATCTCAGTTGGGCAACGCTAGGCTGCTGGACTTGCTTGAGGTAATGGATCTGAGTAGTACACTCTTGCATGTCTTGCTCCTTGGTAGCTAGACGCATTACAAGAATGTTTTCCCTGCATGCAGATTCTTGCTGCTGTTGCTTTAGTTTTTCTTCAGATTCCCTTAAGCCAGTTACATCATTAGAGTTGAGATCTTTGTACTTGTCCTCCAAAGCTTGCACATATGCTTTATACTGTTTCCACCTTAGAATTAATTCATCTCGTGCCAAACTTTGAAGTCTGTTTCACACAGTCGAACCTTTTTGGGAAGAGATTCTTCATCAGTCATCTTGAATCCTCTTTGGACAGAGGCTGGCCTCCCTGTCTATCACCAATTCCCGGAGTTGGACTATAAAGAAAGCTGAGGCCTGGCAGGCTGCAGTCCATGTGGTCACAAAGAGTCGGACACAACTGAGCAACTGAAAAGAACTGGACTGATCTAATGTATACACAGGAATCTGTATCTGTAATAGATAATCCACAAGGATTATCTCCTTGCTTGGTTCCTTGCATATGTACAAAAAATCTGTATCTCTAATAAATAGTCCACAGGGACTTGAAGATCAGAATAGAGCACTTTACGGGAACTTGTTCAATAAACTCTATGGCAGAAAAACACAAACAACACTACCCATATGCCAAATGAATCTGTCATAACTGAATCAGTTCACTGTTCACCGAGGATAAGCATAAAACTGCAAATCGACTATACTTCAACATAGCATCGTCATGAGACTGAAAAAAAAAAAAAAAAACGATGTAACACCTACTTGGTTCCCTCTGACCTCCAAGACTTGCGCTGTTATCCCGTCCCTGGGATCCTTACTGAAGCCCCGAGTAAGCGTGCGTCCCAGGGCTGGATGCGGTAGGTGTGAGACAGCCTGGGAGGGTGTGTTTCATAGAGACTCTGCTTGAACCTGTACTGTCTGGTTTTCTCTGGCTGAGACCAGAATCCCTAGTGCACCCCAACGGTGGTGGCCCGACCCTCTGGCCTTGAGGGCCAGGGTAAATTCACCAAGTATCCAGGGTATGTGGCACTGGGGTCCCCAGCTGAAGCCTCCTTCCTGAGAGTGCTGCCTCCTAGGCCCCTCAACAGGGAGCGGAGCCCCAGGTGGGCATCAGGCTGGGGGGCGGGTGAAGATTGAGGGGAAGAAGCAGTGAGACACAAGCCCTTGGGTGTTTGCTCGGGCACATTACACTCTAATTCACAGCCCCGGAAGCCGACTTTCCCTAAGGCTCTGGTTGCAGGTAGAACCGGAGTTGGGCATGAAGAAGTGCTGCCGCCTTGTGGACATTTTCTGTAACTACAACTTGCCCACCAGTTTTTACCAGCACATGTATTGACGCGAGAGTTGGATGGTGAAGAAAGCTGAGCGCCGAAGAATTGATGCTTTTGCACTGTGGTGTTGGAGAAGACTCTTGAGAGTCCCTTGGACTGCAAGAAGTTCCAACCAGTTCATCCTAAAGGAGATCAGTCCTGGGTGTTCATTGGAACGACTGATGCTGAAGCTGACAGCTCCAAAACTTTGGCCACCTCATGCAAAGAGTTGACTCATTGGAAAAGACCCTGACGCTGGGAAGGATTGGGGGCAGAGGATGAGATGGTTGGATGGCATCACCGACTCGATGGACATGGGTTTGGGTAGACTCCCGGAGTTGGTGATGGACAGGGAGGCCTGGCGTGCTGTGATTCATGGGGTCGCAGAGAGTCAGACACAACTGAGCGACTGAACTGAACTAATTCAAAGGCTCTCTGCAGACAGTGCTGTTCAGTTCAGTTGCTCAGTCATGTCCGACTCTTTGCGACCCTATGGATTGCAGCCCGCCAGGCCTGTCCATCACCAACTCCCGGATTTTACTCAAACTCATGTCCATTGAATTGGTGATGCCATCCATCATCTCATCCTCTGTTGTCCCCTTCTCCTCCCACCTTCAATCTTTTCCAGCATCAGGGTCTTTTCAAATGAGTCAGTTCTTTGCATCAGGTGGCCAAAGTATTGGAGCTTCAGCTTCAGTCCTTCCAGTGAATATTCAGGATTGATTGCCTTTAGGCTTGGCTGGTTGGATCTCATTGCAGTCCAAGGGACTCTCAAGAGTCTTCTCCAACACCACAGTTCAAAAGCATCAATTCTTCTGTGATCAGCTTTCTTTATAGTCCAACTCTCACATCCATACATGACTACTGGTAAAACCATAGCTTTGACCAGATGGACCTTTGTTGGCGATGAAATGTCTCTGCTTTTTGCAGCCATGAAATTAAAAGATGCTTGTTCCTTGGAAGAAAAGCTATGACCGACCTAGACAGCATATTAAAAAGCAGAGACATTGCATTGCTGACAAAGGTCCATCTAGTCAAAGCTATGGTTTTTCCAGTAGTCATGTATGAATGTGAGAGTTGGACTATAAAGAAAGCTGAGTGCTGAAGAATTGATGCTTTTGAACTGTGGTGTTGGAGAAGACTCTTGAAAGTCCCTTGGACTGCAAAAAGATCCAACCAGCCAAGCCTAAAGGAAATCAGTCCTGAATATTCATTGGAAGGACTGAAGCTGAAGCTGAAGTTCCAATACTTTGGCTACCTCATTGGAAGACTGACTCTTTGGAAAAGACCCTGATGCTGGGAAAGAGTGAAGGTGGGAGGAGAAGGCGATGACAGAGGATCAGATGGTTGGATGGCATCACCGATTCGATGGGCATGAGTTTGAGCGTGCTCCAGGAGTTGGTGATGGACAGGGAGGCCTGGTGTGCTGCAGTCCATGGGATCGAAGAGTCAGATATGGCTGAGCAACTGAACTGATGACTGATGATGGTGGGGCAGTTAATGAGATCTGTGCTCACAACAGGTCCTGCGAAGGTATTGCAGAAATGAATTCCAAACACAACCAACTTTCAAAAGACCAATTTCAAAGGTCAATTTTCTTCACATGCTTTAAGGAAAGGAAAAAAAAAAAAAAAAGAGAAAACGAACTCAAATGGCCCCAGGACAAGATGAGGAAGTGAGCTGAGATTCTATCTAGATGCCTCATTGTTACAGAGGAGCTGAGTGTCTGCTTGGCACCCACGACCTGAACAAGAATCTTGCGGCCTCTAGATAAACACTGCTGATTGTCTTCCTAGGGTCCCTGTAGTCAGAAAGGAGATACCATCTACCAGGCAAAAAAAAAAAAAAAAGCTTTCAAAGGAGCTAATCCTAGGATCTGACGTACATAAACCTGGGCTCATATGACAAGAAAACCATCATTCCAAAAGACACATGCACCGCAAAGTTGACTTCAGCACTATTTACGGGAGCCAAGAAACAGATCCAAGAAAATGTCCACCGACAGATTAAAATTTAAAGAAAACGTGGCACATATACAAGGCTGAGACTATTACTCAGCCTTGAAAACCCACCACAGAGATTATGAAATTATGCCATTGGTTGCTACAAGGATGGACCTTGGAGGATCATACATTAAGTGAAGTGAGACAGAGAAAGACAAAAGAATGTGATATCCTTATAGGCAAAATTTTTTAAAATATACGAAGGAAAAGCATTTAAACCACCCCCCCCAAATCTCTAAGAATTCAAACACAAAAACAATCTGCAAAAAGTAACAGCAAAAGGGCAGGTTTAAATTCCAAGGTCACGACTAACATACACAGGAATCTGTATTTGTAGTAGATAATCCACAAGGATTATACTTTTCCTTCCTTTCATCCTTCTAAATATACACAGAAATCTGCATCTCTAAATATACAAAGAAAACTGTAATAATTCACAAAGATTATCTCCTCCTTTCCTTCCTTTCACAAATACAAAAACATCTGCATCTCTAAAAGGTAATCCTGATGGACATGATTTTCAGCAGACAATACTTTCCTCAGCCTTCTGAAATAAACTCTGTGGCAAATGAATCCCCAAAACAAGAGTTATACCCTTTCTGTGTGTTGTAATTGAATCAGGTGGCTGTCCACTGCCAAGAAGCACAAACTGGAGATTAAAGAAAAGTAAAAGAAAAAAAGGAATGCTCATTTTGTTCCCTCTGACCTCCTTACATGAGATGCTATCCCATCCCTGGAGCCGGAGCAGGCCTGGGTCCCACTGCTGGACTGGATGCTGTAGAGACAGGCGGACAGGCTGAGCTCTCACTTAAACTTGCACGTCCTGTTTGCTTGGCTCTGAACAAAGTCTCCAGTGCAGTGAGAGTGCAGCCTCCTAGGTGCCTCAGCAGGGAGCGGGGCCCCAGGCTGGAATGGGCCTGGAGGGGAGAGCTGAAGCTTTAGGAGGAAGATGTCCTGAGACACAAGCCCTTGAGTGTTTGCTCAGGCACTTTCCACCCTGATTCACAGCCCAGGAAGCTGATTCTCCCTAGGGATCTCATTACCCGAGGAATCAGAGTTGGGCAGGAAGAACGGCTGCTGTTGCCTGTGGATCTTTCCTATAACTACACTTTGACCAGCTGTGCTTACTTGCAGGTGTAATTCACAAGGCCTGGGGGGCTGTTAATGACAGCTATCCTCAGGAAAGGGCCTTGGGTGGGTGTTGCAGATATAAATTCCAAACAGAGCCGACTTTCAAGAAGCCAGCTGCAACTGGTAAATTTTCCTCACACTCTTAAAGGAAAAGAAAAAGGAAGAAAAAAAGGACAAGATGCTCAGCATTCCTAATTATTACAGGAGAATGACAAAATGGCAACAGATATCATACCACACCTGTCAGAATGGCCATCCACAAAAGTCTACAAGCAATAAATGTAGGAGAGAGCCAGGGGGTGAGGGAACCCCCCACTATACAGTCAGTGGGAATGCACATTGGCAACAGTCACTACTGGAAAAGAGTCTCTTCAGGCCAGAGGTTAAAGTTTCAAGAAAGTTAAACCAGGGTCTGACATTCCCACACCTGGGCTATATTCCAAGAAAACCACCATTCAAAAAGACACGTGCACCCCAACACTCACTGCAGCACTGCTTACAATAGACAAGACACAGAAAGAAAATTTCCACCCACAGCTTATAGGTTAAACAAGATAGGTACATATTTACCAGGGACTATTACTCAGCCATAAAAAAGCACCCCTGAAATTATGGAGTCATGCCAGGGGTCTCCACAAGGGTGGACCTTGGAGTATCATACAATGAAATCTGTAGGACAAAGGAAGAAAATAGCAGATGAAGACATTCTAGGCAACATAAAAAGAGATAAAAAGAAAAATTATAACACAAAAGGAGCCTCTGAGAATATAAACATAAACAAAAAATTCAAAAAATAAAAGTGGCTAGGATGAATTCAGAGGGGGTTGGGACTAACATATGCCCCAAAATCTGTATCTGTAATAGATAATCCATGAAGATTATCTCTTTCCATCATTCCTTCCTTTGACATTCAAAAAAAAAATTTATCTGTAATAGATATTGCATAAGTATCTGATGTTCAGCAAATGGAACTTTCCTCTACTTCCTGCAATAACTATTATGGAGAAAGAATCCAAGAAAGCACAAGTATGCTGTGTGGATATGTCATAACTAAAACAGCGGCTGTCCACTGACGACAGGCACAAACCCGCAAATCAGCCATATTCTAACACAGAAAGGCATGAGATTGCAGAAAAGGCAAGGAAAGCAGTATCTATTTCATTTCCCTCTTGCCCCCCTAACCTGGGTTCCTACCCCATCCCTGGAGCCTGAGGAGGCTGGTTCCTGTGGCTGGACTCAGAGCGTCACGACGCTGGGAAGTGTGCCCTTAATTTAGATTCCTGTGACACTGGTACTGTGTGGTTCCCTCTGGCTGCGACCACACGCCCTAGGGCACACGAGGATGGTGTCACGACCCTCTGACCTTGAAGACCTTGGAAAAGTCACTAGCCTCCAGGTCTCCTGGTGCTGTGGTCCCCAATTCAAGGACCCTTCCTGGAAGTGCAGCCTCCTAGGTCCCTCACCTGGGGTTGTGGCCAGTGTTGGGATGAGTCTGGAGGGGAGGGGAGAAGCTTTAGGGGGAAGAAGTGGTAAGACACGAGCCCTCGAGGGTTTGCTCAGGCACATTCCACTTTAACTAACAGCCCAGGAGCCGGCTCTCCTTAAGGCTCTGGTTGCAGGACCCGAGTTGGGCATGAAGAAGTGCTGCCGCCTTGTGGACATTTCTTGTAACTACAACTTGGACACCTCTGTGAGGGGTATCTCCACTCACAAGGCCTGTGGGGCAGTTAAGGGATTCCCTGGTTGCTCAGGCGGTAAGCAGTTAAAACTGCTCTCAGGAATGGTCCTGGGGCTGGTATTGCAGAAATAAGTTACAACAACCGACTCAAGAAGCCAATTGCGACAGGTGAATATCCTCAAATCCTTTATGGAAAAAATAAATGGCACTGAACAAGATATTTAGCATCCTTAATTATTACAGGAGGAAAGACAATCAAAATGATAACAAGAAACCAAATCCCAGCAGGCAAAATGGACATCCACAAAAGTCTACAAACAGTAAATGTTCGAGAGGGCCAGAAGCTGATTGAACCCCTATACAAGGTTGGTGGGAATGGACATTGCCAACAACCCCTAGAAAAGACAGCCTCCACATGCCAGAATATAAACATTCAAGACAGCTAAACATAGTATCTGACATCCACACCTGGGCTTATATCCCCAAAAATCCATCATTCAAAAAGACACATGCACCCCAACATTCACTGTTGCACTACTTACAATAGCCAAAACACAGAATGAGGAAATGTCCTCTGACAGATTAACGCTCAAGGTGAATAAATACACTGGACTATCAGCCATGAAAAGGCAGCATTGAAATCAGGAAATTATGCCACTGTTTGCCGCAAAGATGGACATTGGAGGATCATACACTAAGTGTATTCAACAGACAGAGGAAGAAAATAGCATATGATGTTCCTTTCAGTCAAATAAAAAAAGAAATACAAAGAAACTAATATACAGCACAGAAAAAGATTCTGAAAATTCAAGCACAAACAAGGAATTCCAAAGAAAAGAAACAATAAAGGGCCACGGATTAATTAGGAATTCAGGACTACATATTCACAAAAACTTGTATGTTGAACATATACACATAAATCTGTATCTGTAATAGATAATCCACAAGGATTATCTCCTTCCTTCCTTCCATCCACATATACATAGAAAGCTGTATATCTATACACACAAACCCATATGTCTAACGTATACACTGAAATCTGTACCCATAATAGATGATTCAAAGGATTATCTCCTTTCTCCTTCCCTCCATATATGTAAAATATCTGTATCTCTAATAGTTACTTAGAGCTTCCCTTGTGGCCAAAGGGTTAATAATATGACAGTAACGTGGGAAACCTGTGTTCAACCTCTGGGTCCAATAGATCCCCAGAAGAAGGGAATGGCTACCTACTCCAGTATTCATGCCTGGGGATTCATGGAAAGAAGAACCCAGCAAGCTTCAGCCCTTGGGGTTGCATAGAGTCAGAGGAGATATACCAGGAGGACATAATATTCAGCCCCGGGAGGTTACTTGACCTTGTTCCATAATCTCTATGGCAAAGAATTGGAAAAAAAAAAAACAAAAAACAGATATGCCGTATGTAAATGTCATAACTGAATCAGGAGCCTGAACACTGACAAGCACAACATCGCAGATCAAATATAGACCAACACAGCATCCACATGAGATTAAAGCAATGTCTATTTCATTCCCTCCGATTTCCATGCCTTGGGCTGCTTTCCATTCCCTGGACCCTGACCAGGCTTCAGTCACATGACTGGACTGGAGAGGAGCTGACAGTCAGGCGGGGGGCCCTAAATTGAGCCCCCTCTTAAACCTGTACTCTCTGGTTTGCCGTGGCTGGGACCATAGAACCTAGTGCACGCACAGAATGGTGGCCTGAACCTCTGGCCGCGAGGACCTTGGAAAAGTCACCTTCCTCCAGGTCTGCTGGTGCTGGGGTCCCCAGCTGGAGCCTCTTTTCTGAGCGTGCAGCCTCCTAGGCACCCTAGCAGGGAGCGGTGCCCCAGGTTGGGATGACTCCGAAAGTGGGGGTGAAGTGTTAAGGGGAAGTAGCAGTGAGACACAGGCCTTGCGTGTATGCTCAGGCACATTCCCAGGAAGTCAATTTCCAAAGTCTCAGCTTGCCTGCCATTTCCTTCTCCAGGGGATCTTCCTGACCCGGGGATCGAATCCAGGTCTCCCGCATTGAGGGCGGACTCTACCGTCTGAGCCAGCAGGGTTAACACGAAACAGTGCTGCCGCCTGGTGGACATTACCTGTAACTACAACTTGAACACACACAATGCCACCTCCAACTGTCAAGGACTTTGGGGGTGCTAAGGACAGCAGCTCTCAGGAAAGGCCCTGGGGCAGATATTGCAGAAGTCAATTCCAAACACAGCCGACTTTCAAGAAGCCAACTGCAACAGGTAAACTTTCCTCGTGCCCTTTAAGGAAAGGAAAAAAAAAAAAACAAACTCAGACACAGGACAAGATGCTCAGCATCCCTACTTATTATAGGAAAAATGACAAAACTACAACAAATATCACACCATACAGTCAGAATGGCCAACAATCTCTGCATCCCCCCAAAAAATAATAATAAAATTTCAAGTTAAGTATAGCATCTGACATTCCCAAACTTGGAGCATACCCTGAGAAAACCATCTTTCAATAAGACACATGCACCCCAACATTAACTGCAGCACTGCTTACAACAGGCAAGACACAGAACCACAAAAATTTCAACCACAGCTTAAAGCTTAAACAAGGTGGGGAAATATTTGCCATAGACTATTTACTCAGCCATAACAATCACACCTGAAATTATGTGATTGGTCATCACAAAGGTGATCCTTAGAGGATCATACACTAAGTGAAATCAGCCAGACAAAGGAAGAAAATGCCAGATGAAGAACCTTCAGGGCAACATAAAAAAAGATTAAAAAAAAAAAGAACTAATTCACAGCTCAAAAGAAGCCTCTGAGAATTCAAACACAAAGAATTTTTTTTAAATGTTAAGGACCAGGATGTATTCATAGGGGCTTGGGACTGGCAAATACACAGAAATTCACTACTTCAACATATACACCAAAATCTGTATCTGTAATAGAAGATCCATGAGGATTATCTCCTTCCCTCATTCCTTTGACATACACACACAAAAAATCTGTATCTCCAATAGATACTGCACAAGGATCTGATATTCAGGAAATGGAACTTTCCTTTACCTTCTGCAATAACTTATGAAAAAGGAATCCAAAAAAAGAACAGATATGCCATATGGATATGTCATAACTGAATCAACTGACAAGAAGCATAAAACCTCAAATCAACCATATTCCAACATAGCAATGGCATGAGGTTACAGAAAAGAAAAGGAAATAAAAGCAGTATCTATTTCATTTCCTCCTCCTCCCTGACTTGGGTTGCTATCCCATCGTTGGAGTCTGAGGAGGCTTGGTTCCCATGACTGGACTGGGATGGGGTCTTGACACTGGGAAGGGTGTACTTAATTTAGACCCCTGTGACACCTGTGGTGTTTCTCTGGCTGGGACCACATGCCCTAGACACCCAAAGGATGCTGACATGACCCTCTGACTTCAAGGACCTTGGCAAAGTCACCTAGCCTCCAGGTCTCCTAGTGCTGGGGCTCCCCAATTCAAGGCTCCTTCATGAGACTGCAGCTTCCTAGGCACCTCAGCAGGGGCTGTGGCCCAAGTTGGGATGAGTCTGGAGGGGAGGGGTGAAGCTTTAGGTGGAAGAATTAGTGAGACACAAGCTCTGGAGTGTTTGCTCACGCACATTCCACTCTAAATCCCAGCCCAGGAGGCCAGTTCTCAAGGCTCAGGTCGCAGGAGGACCAGAGTTGGAATGAAGAAGTGCTGCCGCCTTGTGGACACTTCCTGTACCTACAACTTGAACACGTGCATAAAGGTGCCTCCGATTCACAGGGCTCTTAGGCAGCGGCCCTCAGCAAAGTTCCTGGGGCAGGTATTGCAGATAAATTACAAGCACAACTGACTTTCAAGAAGCCAACTGTAACAGGTAAATTTTATTCACATACTTTCAGGGAAAAGTAAAGAAGAAAATCCCCAAAGGGACACAGGACAAGATGCTCAGCACCCCTCATTATTACAGGAGGAATGCCATCAACCTAGCAACATACTAGTCAGAATGGCCATTCTAAGATGTCTACATACCATGTCTACCCCCTGCGGCCCACCTGACTCGGTCAGTGGAATTGACATTGGCAACAGCCACAGAAAGGACAGACTCCCTATGCCAGAGGAAAAAAAAAAAAAAACTGTCAGAGGTGCCAAGCCTAGGATCTGATACAGCCACATCTGGTCATCTGTCCTATGAAAATCATCATTCCAGAGACACATGCTCCCCAACATTCACTGCAGCACTACTCACAGCAGCTGAGACACAGACACGGGAGAATGTCCACCGACAGATTAAAGATTAAAGGAAATGTGGTACAATACACAATGGACTCTTTCTCATCCATGAAAAGTCACCACTGAAAGTATGACATCAGTCACCACAAGAATGGATCTTGGAGGATCATACATTAAATGAGTCAGCTGGACAGAGGAAGACAAAAGAATTTGATTTCTCTTACAGGCAAAATTTTAAAAATATACAAAGGAACCAACTTAAAACGCAAAAAAATTGCTGAGAATTCAAACACAAAGAATCAATCTCAAAAAAGAAACAATAAAGGGGAAGGGCTAAAACCAGAGGTCCCGAAAACATACAGGCAGGAATTTGTGTCTGTGATGATAATCCCCCTTCACAGATCACTGCCTTGTCATGTCCAAGGGGCTTGTATAACTCAGTGAGGCTATGAGCCATGCCGTGGAGGGCCACCCAAGACCGACCCGTCATACCAGAGAGTTCTGACAAAACATGATCCACGGGAGGCGTGAACGCAAACCACCCCAGCATACTTGCCATGAGAAACTCATGAACTGCTGTTTAAAAAGCTAGTGGATGCGATGGAATTCCAGTCGAGCTATTCGAAACCATAAAGGATGATGCCATTGATGTGTTGCGTTCAACATGTCAGCAAACCCGGAAAACCCAGCAGTGGCCACAGGACTGGAAAGAGTCAATCCTCATGCCAATTCCCAAGAAGGGTGGCAATAAGGATGTGATATCGGACAGTTATATTCATCTCCCACGCTAGTTAGATCATGCTTAAAATCTTACTTGCATGCAAAGCATGATGTGAACCAAGAACTTCCAGATGTCCAAGCTGGTTTAGAAAAGGAAGGGGAACCAGAGATCAAATTGCCAACATTTGCTGGGTCATAGAGAAAGCAAGGGAATTCCAGAAAAACATCTACTTCTGTTTCATTGATTATGCTAAAGCCTTTGATTGTGTGGATCATAGCAAACTGTGGAAAGCTCTTAGAGAGATGGGAATACCAGACCAACTTACCTGTCTCCTGAGAAACCTGTATGTGGGTCAAGAAGCAACAGTTAGAACCCTGCATGAAACAATTAATTGGTCCAAGATTGAGAAAGGAGTATGACAGGGCTGTCTGCTGTCACCCTGCTTGTTTAACCTGTATGCTGAGCACATCATGAGAAAGGCCGGGCTGCATGAGTTACAAGCTGGAATCAAGATAGTTGGGAGAAACATCAACAATCTCAGATATGCAGATGATACCACTCTAATGGCAGAAAGTGAAGAGGAACTAAAGAACCTCTTGATGAGGGTGAAGGAGGGGAGTGAAAGAGCCGGCTTAAAACTCAATGTTAAAAATACTAAGATCATGTCATCTGGCCCCATTACTTAATGGCAAATAGAAGGGGAAGTATGGAAGTAGTGACAGATTTCCTCTTCTTGGGCTCTAAAATCACTGTGGATGGTGACTGCAGTCATGAAACTAGAAGACGATTGTTTCTTGGTAGGAAAGCTATGACAGACCTAGGGAGTGTATTGAAAACCAGAGACGTTACTCTGCCGACAAATGTCCGTATAGTCAAGGCTGTGGTCTCCCCAGTGGTCATGTGTGGTTGTGAGAGCTGGGCCATAAAGAAGGCAGAGCACCAACGAACTGATGCCTTCAAACTGTGGCACTGGAGAAGACTCTGGAAAGTCCTTTGGACAGTAAGGACATCACACTGGTCAATCTTAAGGGAGAACAACCCTGAATACTCATTGGAAGGACTGATGCTGAAGCTCCAGGATTCTGGTCATCTGATGCAAACAATCAACTCGTAGCAAAAGTCCCCGATGCTGGGAAAGATTGAGTGCAGAAGGATAAGAGGGTGTCAGAGGATGAGCTAGCTGGATGGCATCACCAAGGTGATGGACATGAACTTGGGCAAACTCCAGGAGATGGTCAGGGCCAGAGATGCCTGTGTGCTGCAGTCCGTGGGGTCTCAAAGAGTCGGACACGACTGACCAACTGAACAACAATGACAATGATAATCCACAAGGATCATCTTTACTTCCTTTCTTCCTTTCAAGTATACACAGAAATCTGTATCTCTACCTATACAAAGAAACCTACTTCTGTAATAGGTAATTCACAAGGATTATCTCCTCCCTTCCTTCCTTTCACAAACACACAAAAAAATCTGTCTATCTAATAGATAATCCAAGACATGATATTCAGCAAAGGGAACTTGGATCAACTTTCTGCAATAAATTTTATGGCAAAAGAATCCCCCAAAGAAGTGATAGGCTATATGTATGTGTCATAATTGAATCAGGCGGCTGTACACTAACAAGAAGCATAAAAATGGAGATAAAAGTAAAAGAAGGAACAGGAAGGCCCATTCGTTCCCTCCAACCTCTCTGACTTGGGCTGCGACCCCTTCCCTGGCCCCTGAGCAGGTGTGGGTGCCCATGCTGGACCTGGCAGGTGCTGGTAATAGAGCCCCCCTAAACCTGTATTCTCTGGTGTGCTTGGCTGGGAACAGAGTCCTCGGGCACCTAAAGGATGGTGGGCCAACCCTCTGACCTCCAGGACCTTGGAAAATCACCTAGACTCTAGGTCCCCTGGTGTTCCGGTGCCCAATTCAAGCCGCCTTCCTGAGAGTGGCGCCTCCTAGGCCCCTCGGCAGGATGCTGTGGTCCAGGCTGGGAGGAGGCTAGGGGGGAGGGGTGAAGATTTAGGGGCAGAAGTACTGAGACCACACCCTTGTGTGTTTCCTCAGGCACTTCCCACTGTAATTCACAGCCCAGGAAGCTGATTTTCCCTAAGGACCTCCTTGCAAGGGGAACAAGAGTTGGGCAGGCAGAATTGCTATTACCTTGTGGACATTTCCTGTAGCTACAACTTGACCAGCAGTGCCCACTTGCACCTCCAATTCACAATTCATGGCAGTTAGTGACAAGCTGCCCTCAGGAAAGATCTTGGGCAGGTGTTGCAGAGATATATTCCAAACAGAATTGACATTCAAGCAGCCAATTCTGACAGGTAAGGATCCTAAATTCTTTATGGAAAAAAACCCCCAAAACAGCCACAGCACAGGATGATCAGCATCCTTAACTATTACAAGGGGAATGACAATCAAAACAACAACAAGAAATCAAATCCCACCTGTCCAAATGGACATCATCACAGGTACATAAACAGTAAAGGCAGGAGAAAGCCAGGGGATGTTTGAACTCTACTACATGGTTGGTGAGAATGGACATTGCCAACATCCCTTAGAAAAGACAATTTTTGCATGCCAAAAAACCCAAAAGAACCTTTCCGACAAGCTAAGCCTAGTATCTGACATCTTCACCTGGGTCAATGTGCAGAGAAAGTGCAGAGAAAACCATCATTCAAAAGGATTCATGCACTCGAGCATTCACTGCTACACTGCTTACAACAGCCAAGACACAGAACCACCAAATGTCCTACGATTAAAGCTTAAGGAAAATGTCACAGATAAACACAAATGGACTATTACTCAGTCATGAAAAAGCAGCACTGAAAATATGAAACTATGCTCCAGGTTGCCACAAGAATGGAGCCTAAATTTAATCACCCAGCCAGAGGAAGAAAATAGCGTATGATGTTCCTTTGAGGCAAATAAAAAAAGAGATACTAAGGAACTAATTTACAACACAGAAAGAGACTAGGAAAATTCAAACATAAACAAGAAATTTCCCAAAAAACAATAAAGGCCAGGGATATATTTGGAAATCAGCACTACCATATACACAGGAATTTGTATCTCTTATACACACATAGAAATTTGTATTTGTATAACATACACACAAAAATCTGAATCTGTAATAGATAATTCACAAGGATTATCTCCTTCCACATATATATATATACATATATATATATATGTATACATATATACACACACACATATATATATGTATATATAAAATCTCTCTCTAATATATGCTATGGGCTTCCCTGGTGACATAAGGGGTAAATAATATGAAGGCAATGAGGGAGACCTGGATTCAATGCCTGGGGCCAAAATATCCCCCAAAGAAGGGAGTGGCTACCTACTCCAGTATTTGTGCCTGGAGAATTCCATGGAAAGAAGAACATAGCAGGTTATAGTCCTTGGTGTTGCATACACTCAGAATAGATACACCAGAAGGACATAATATTCAGCCCAGAGAGGTTACTTGACCTTGCTCAATAATCTCTAAGGCAAAGACTTGAAGGACAGATATGCTGTATGTAAATGTCATAACTGAAACAGGAGCCTGGCCACTGACAACAGGCACAACACTGCAAATGAAATGTAGGCCAATGTAGCATCTGCGTGAGATTAACGAAAAGAAAAGAGCAATGTCTATTTTATTCCCTCCAATCTCCCTGACTTGGGCAGCATTCCAACCCTTGGAACCTGAGCAGGCTTGGGTCCCATGAGTGGGTAGAGAGGGGTCCAGACAGTCGGGCCGGGTGCCCTTCACTGAGCCTCCTTTTCAACATGTACCATCTGGTTTGCCCTGGCTGGGACCATAGACCCTAGTGCATCCAAAGGAGGGTGGACTGACCCTCTGGCCACGAGGACCTTGGTGTAGTCACCCTCCTCCAGGTCCGCTGGTGCTGGGGTCCCCAGCTGAAGCCTCCTTCCTGAGAGTGCAGCCTCCTAGGCACCTCAGCTGGGAGCGGTGCCCCAGGTTGGGATGAATCTGAAAGGGAGGGGTGAAGCCTTACGGGGAAGAAGTAGTGAGACCCAAGGTCTTGGGTGTTTGCGCAGGCGCATTCCACTCTAATTCACAGCCCTCGAAGCCAACTTTCCCAAAGGCTCAGTTTGCCTGAAAAACCAGAGTTGGCGAGAAACAGTGCTGCCGCTTGTGGACGTTTACTGTAACTACAACTTCAACCCTTGCTTACTGCACCTCCATTCACAAGGCCTGTGGGGCTGCTAGTGACAGCTGCCCTGGGGAAAGGTGCTGGGGTGGGTATTGCAGAAATAAATTCCAAACAACCGACTTTCAAGATGCCAGCTGCAACCTGTACGTTTTCTTCACACAATTTAAGGAACAAAATAAAGAAAAAACAATCCCCAAACGGCCACAGGACAAGATACTCAGCATCCCTAATTATTACAGGAGGAAAGTCAACAAAAATAGCCAGAAATCTAATCACACTAATCCACAAACAATAAATGCAGTACAGAGCCGGTAAGACAAGTAACACCTCCCTCTCTGACCCAGCACAATCAGTGGGATGGACATTGGCAATAGCCACTGAAAGGAGAGTCTCCACATGCCAGAAAAAAACACTTTCAAAGTAGCTAAGCTTAGGATCTGACATATGCACACCTGGGCCGAGAAACTGTCATTCCAAAAGACATATGCACCCCAGTGTTCACTGAAGCATTACTCACAGTAGCCGAGACACAGACCCAAGAAAATGTCCAGTGACAGATTAAAGCTTAAAGAAAATGTGGTGCATATATACAATAGTGTTACTCAGCTATGAAGAGGCGCCACTGAAATTATGAAACTATGTCATCAGTCACTAGAAGGATGGACCTTGGAGGACCACACAATAAGTGACATCAGCCAGAGGAAGACAAAAGAATATGATACCCCTACAGGGAAAATTTTTAAAATATATGAAGAAATTCATTGAAAACTAAAAAAAAATGCCTGATAATACATGAACAACCAGTCCCCACAAAGTAACAATAAAGGGATATGGATAAATTCAGTGGTCATGACTAAATATACATATGAATCTCTATCTGTAATATGTAATCAACAAGGATTATATTTTTCCTTTCTTCCTTCCAAATTTATTCAGAAATCTCTCTCTAACATATACATAGAAAGCTAAATCTGTGATAGATAATTTACAAGGATTATCTCCTCCCTTCCTTACTTTCACAAATACAAAACATCTGTAATAATAGAGCATCCTGAAGAACATGATTTTCAGCAGATGGAACTTTCCTCAGCCTTCTGCAATAATTTTTATGGCAAAAGGATCCCCAAAACGAGAGCTATGCTGTTTGTTTATGTCATAGTTGAATCAGATGGCTGCCTGCTGACAAGAGGCACAAAACTGGAGATTAAAGAAAAGTGAAGGAAAGAAAAGGAATCCCATTTTGTTCCCTCCGACCCCCTGACATGAGTTGCTATCCCATCCCTGGAGCCTGAGCAGGCTTGGGTCCCACTGCTGGAATGAATGGGGGTAGAGACAGCTGGGCAGGGCGCCTTAACCAAGCCCCCACTTAAACCTGTACTGTCGGGTTTGCTGGGCTGGGAACGAAGTCTCCAGCGCACCCAAAGTATCATGCCCCAACTCTCTGACCACTCTCTCAGGTGGATATTGCAGATATAAATTCCTAACAGCTGACTTTCAAGAAGCCGACTGCAACTGGTATATTTTCCTAACACCCTTTAAGGAAAAAAAATAAATAAAAACTATCCCGAACTACAATAAGACAAGATGTTCAGCACCCCTAATTATTGCAGGAAGAATGACAGAATGACAACAAATATCACCCTACACCAGTCAGAATGGCCATCCACCCAAGTCTACAAGAAATAAACGTAGGAGAGAGCCAGGAGGTGAGGGAACCTCCCTACAAGGTCAGTGGGAATGCACATTGGCAACAGTCACTAGAAAAGACAGTCTCTGCCTGCCAGGATTGAAGTTTCAAGATCGTTAAGCCTAGGTCTGATATTCCCACACCTGGTCTATGCCCTGAGAAAACCATCATTCAAAAGACACATGCACCCCAACGTTCTCTGCAGCACTGCTTACAATAGACAAGACACAGAAACACAAAATTTCCAGCCACAACTTAAAGCTTAAATGAGATGTGCTACATACTTACCATGGACTATTACTCAGCCATAACAAAGTGCCCCTGAAATTGTGATATTATGTCACAGGTCTCCACAAGGGCGGGCCTTGAAGGACCATACCCTAAGTGAAATCAGCCAGACAAAGGAGAAAACAGCACAGGAAGAACCTTCCAGGCAACATAAAAAGAGATAGAAAGAAACTAATTTACAACACAAAAGGAGCCTCTGAGAATTCAAACACAAATGAAGAATTAATAAAGGGCCAGGATGAATTCAGAGGAGGTTGGCACTACCACATACACCGAATTCTTTATCTATAATGATAATCTATGTGGATTATCTCCTTCCCTCATTTGTTCCTTCAACATTCATGCAAAAAAAAAAAAACAACAACAAAAATTGTACCTCTAACAGATACTGTGCAAGGATCTGAAGTTCAGCACAAGCACTCTCCCCTACATTCTGCTCTTGCCTGGAGAATCCCAGGGACGGGGGAGCCTGGTGGGCGGCCGTCTACGGGGTCGCACAGAGTCGGACACGACTGAAGGGACATAGCAGTAGCAAACACTGAGGACAAGCACAAGACTGCAGATCAACTATATTCTAATTCAGCAAAGACACGAGATTACAGAAAAGGAAATAAAAGCAGGATCTATTTCACTCCCTCTCCCCTCCCTGACTTGCGCTCCTGTCCCATCCCTGGAGCCCGAGGAGGCTTGGTTCTTCTGACTGGACTGGGAGGGTCATAACACTAGGAAGAGTGCTCTTAATGTAAACCCCTGCGACGCTTGCATTTTGTGGCTTCCTCTGGCTGGTTCCTCACGCCCCAGAGCACCCAAAGGATTGTGGCATGACCCTCTGACCTCGAAGACCTCGAAAAAGTCTCCTAGTCTCCAGTTCCCTGGTGCTGGGGTCCCAGGGGGGCGTGCAGCCTCCTAGGCCCCTCACCAGGGAGCGGTACGCCAGGTAGGCATGAGGGGAGCAGGCTGGGGTGAAGCTTCAGGGGGAAGCATAGTGAGACACAAGCCCTTGGGTGTTTGCTCAGGCACATCCCACTCTAAGTCACAGCCCAGAAAGTCCACTTTCCCACAGGCTCTGACTGCAGGTGGAACCAGAGTTGTCAAGGAGAGGTGCTGCCGCCTTGTGGACATTTCCTGTAACAACAACTTGCCCACCAGCGCTTACCTCCAATTCAAAAGGCCGGTGGGGTGGTTAATGACAGCTGCCCTCAGGAAAGGTCCTGGGGTGGCTATTGCAGAAATAAATTCCAAACATAACCGACTCAAGAAGTCAACTGCGATGGATAAATTTCCTCAAATCCTTTGTGGGGAAAAACAAAGCAAAAATGGCCACAGGACAAACCATTCAGCATCTAACTATTACAGTAGGAATGACAATCAAAATGATAACACGAAGTCAAATCCCAACAGTCAGAATGGACATCCTTAAAGGCCTACAAAGAGTAAATGTGGGAGACAGTCAGTAAATGGTTGAACCCCACTACATGGTTGGTGGGAATGGACATTGCCAACAGCCCCTAGAAAAGACAGCCTCCGCATGCCAGAAGATAAACTCTTCAAGAGAGCTAAGCCTCATGTCTGACATCCATACTAGGGCCTATATCCCCAGAAATCCATCACTCAAAAAGACACATGCACCCCAACATTCACTGTTGTACTACTTAGAATAGCCAAGCCACAGAATGACAAAATCCTGTAACAGATTAAAGCTTAAAGACAATGTGGTAAATAAATACATTGGGCTATTAGCCATGAAAAGCAGCACTGCAATGATGAAATTAGGCCACGGTTTGCCACAATGATGGAGGCTGGAGAATCAAACACTAAGTGGAAGAAAATAGAAAATAGAGGAAGAAAATAGCATATGATGTTCCTTCTAGACAAAAAAAAAAAAAAAAAAGAAACAAAGAAACTAATGTACAGTACAGAGAGACTCTGAAAATTCAAACTCAAACAAGGAATTCCAAAGAAAAGAAACAATAAAGGGCCAGGGATGAATTAGGAAACTCAGGACTACATATACACAGAAACAGTATCTGTAATAGATAATTCACAAGGATTATCTCCTTTCTTCCCTGCCCTCCTTCCTTATTCCTTCATTCCTTATTCCTTCCTTCCACATATATACAGAAATCTGTATGTCTAGCATGTACACACAAATCCATATTCTAACATATACACATAAATCTGTACCCATAATAGGTAATTCAAAGGATTATTTCCTTCCTTCCACATAAATAAGTATCTGTGTCTCTAACAGATACTGTGGGCTTCCCTGGGGGCTCAAAGTGTAAATAATCTGAAAACAATGAGGGAGACCTGGGTTCAACCCTGGGTCAGAATATCCCCAGGAGAAGGGAATGGCCCCCCACTCTGTATTTGTGCCTGGGAAATCACAGAAAGAGGAGCCTGCTGGGCTACAGCCCTTGGGGTCACATAGAGTCAGAACAGATACTTCAAAAGGAGAGAATGTTCAGCACAGGGACCTTACTCGCCTTGTTCAATAATGTCTATGACAAAGAAGTGAAAAAAGAACAGATATGCTGTGTGTATGTGTCATAACTGAATCAGGAGCCTGTACGCTGACAAGCACAACACTGCAAATAAAAAATACGTCAACATTTCATCGGCATGAGATTAAAGAAAAAAGTAATACCTTTTTTATTCCTGCTGATCTCCCTGACATGGGCCACTTGCCATACCTGGAACCTGACCAGGCTTGAGTCCCATGAGTGGGTGGAGAGGGGTTGAGACAGTCAGACTAGGTGCCCTTCACTGAGCCTCCTCTTAAGCCTGTAGCATCTGGTTTGCCCTGGCTGGGGCCATAGACCCTAGAGCACCCAAAGGATGGTGGACCGACACTCTGGCCACGAGGACCTTGGTAAAGTCACCTTCCTCCAGGTCCGCTGGTGCTGGGGTCCCCAGCTGAAGCCCTGAAATCCTGAGAGTGCAGCCTCCTAGGCACCTCAGCGGGGAGCGGTGCCCAGAATGGGATGAGTCTGGAGGGGCGGGGTGAAGTCTTAAGGGGAAGAAGTGAGACCCAAGGCCTTGGGCGTTTGCGCAGGCACATTCCTCTAATTCACAGCCCTGCAAGCCAACTTTCCCAAAGGCTCAGTTTGCCTGAAAAACCAGAGTTGGCGAGAAACAATGCTGCCGCCTTGTGGACATTTTCTGTAATAACACCATGAAGAGCTGTGCTCCTGGACATTTAATATTCACAAGGATCCAGGAGCTGCAAAAAATTACATACATGTCCTCGAGTAATGTTTTATGGGTGGCCGTGGAAGAATAATTCAAAACAAGGCAGGCATTAAGGAAGCCAACTTCAAGATATAATTCACACCCTTTTCAAGAAAATCACATGAAGTGATGTCAACATCGTTAAATATTAGAGAAATGCAAATCTAAACTACAGCAAGGCATCACATCACACTGGTCAGAAGGGCCATTGCCAAACAATCCACAAACAGTAAGTGCTGGAGAGGCTGTGCAGACAAGGGAACACTCCTCCACCGATGCTTGGGATGGAAATTGGTAACAGCCACAATGGAGGACACAGTGAGGGTTCCTTCAGATATGAAAATGAGAATGAAATTAGAAAACTTCCTAACACCATACACAAAATAAATATAGTATAAATATCTAAAGGTAATGATGGATATTATGAAATGCTTGAGAAAAACATAAACAGGACATGATTTGACATAAAATACACTAAGTTTGTTGTGGATCTACTTCTCAGAATAAAGAAAAATAAACCACAAATCAGAAAATGGGGTTTCATTAACCTTAAAACCATTTGCCTTACCAAAGAAAACCCTAAACAAGATATAACCACAACCCTCAGAATAGGAAGAAAGATTTGCAAACCAAGACACCCACAAGGAATTCATCTCCAAAACATACAAACAGCTCATGCAACTCAATATCAGAAATAAATACAACCCAAGAACAAAAGTGGCCCAAAGATTGAAAATGATATTTCACAGAGGCAGGCCTGCAGATTGCACTTAGGCACATGAAAAGATGCTCAGCATCACTAAATATTAGCAAGACTCAAAGTCCAATAAGCTAAGCACTCACATTGGTCAGAATGGCCATTTCAAAACATCTTAAAGAATAAATGCTAGAAAAAAAAAAGAATGAATGCTAGGACTTACCTGGTGGTGCTGCGGTTAAGAATTGCCTGCAAATGCAGGAGACAGAAGCCTGGTGCTCTGGAGCCCACATTCTGCAGCCAGAAGGCGCCACAAGGAGAAGCCTGCAGAGTGAAGGTGGAGAGTAGCCCCGCTTGGTGCAGATAGAGGAGGCCTGCACTCAGCAACCGAGGCCCAGTGCGACCACAGGAAAATGAATAAATAACATTACTTTATAAGAATAAATGCTAGAGAGGGTGTGGAGACAAGAGAACCCTCCTGCACTGTTGATCGTAATGTACATAGGTACAACCAGTAGGGAGAACATATGCAGGTTCATTTAAAAAGTAACACAGAAGTACTTTAGGACCCAGCAAGCCCATGTCTGGGCATAAATCTGGAGAAATTCAAAAATTTAAAGGCTGAGGGAACGCCTGCCATCTCGGCCCCATAAGGTACACCAGCCAAGTCTGGGAAGCAAGCTAACTGATGAAATCACAGATGAATGGATACACGATGGGGTACATATACCCAATGCAATATTTCTCAACCATAAAGAAGTAGGAAATAATTCCAAGCCCAGCCACAGAAAAGAAAGTCAAGATGATCATTCCACATGAAGTAAAGGAGACAGGGACAGACAAGTATCATATGATGTCACTTCTAGGTAATCAACAAATGGATGCAAATGAATGTCTTTACAAAAGAGAAACAGATTAACAGACTTAGAAAAGAAACTTAGGGTTACCAAAAAAGAAATGTGGAGCGGGGACAGGGGCTAATCAGCTGGTTCAGATCAATATACACCTTAAAAGAGGTGCTGTGGTTGTTTAGTCGCTCAGTCGTGTCCAGCTCTGTGCCGCCCCAGGGCCTGTAGCCCACCAGGCTCCTCTGTCCGCGGGTTCTCCAGGCGAGAACACTGGAGCGGGTTGCCATTTCCTCCACCAGGGGATCTTCCTGACCCAGGGATCGAACCTGTGTTTCCTGCACATCTCCTGCATTGAAACTGACTCACTGATACAGAGAACTGATAGTTACCAGTGCACAGAGGGAGCTGGGAGGGCAAGATAGGCACAGGGGAAAAGGAGGCACACACACTATCTGTGAAACAAATAAGCGACTACAGCAGAGGGAAATAGTCATTATTTGGTGATACCTTTAAATAGAGTATATTCCATAAAAATATTGAATCACTACATTGTACACCCCAAACAAACATAGGAATGTAAAGCAACTGTATTTCAGTTAAAAAATACAGTTGGTGGCTAGCTACAAACATAAAAATAATCAACAAAAAAGTTAGCAAAATAAAACTGGGTTTTTTTTTTTAAAAAAATAGAAGATTCCATCAAGAAATTCATTTTGATAAGATATAAAATAATCATATAAAGTAGTTTTAGTCTTTTAAAATTTGCTTCACAAATCTGTCAAGTCAAGCCAATTAATCTAACTACAAAATAAATATGGTTTTTTTAAAAGTTATGTTGCTTTTTCCAGTGTTCTCTGAAAAAAAAACTTCATTTAATGTTATTTTTGATGGCTACATATTGATTTTAGTTCACAATGCCGTATAAATAGAAGTCACTTGGCAATCTTCTAGTTTCAAATTAAGACTTTTGTGTGTATTAAGATGTAAGATAGTATACTTGATTTAGAAGAGTTATGCTAAGTCTCTAAAAGCATTACTCAAAAGGCACAGTGATTTTCATTATGGCCCCCGGACTGGTATTTGCAAACCTACTAAATCAGAAGTTCTGGAACTGCGGTCTGACAATTTGAATTCATAAGCCGTCCAGGCGATTCTGAAGCACTGAAGCACAGTGAAGCTTGAGGTCTGTTGCCCTATAAGTGCCAGAAAAACACACATTTTACCAAGTCCAAGTTGTAAGAATTAGTGTCATTATAAGTTATAGTAAAATTTTGATTCTTTTGTATAAGAACAATAGCAAAGGAGTTCACGATACAAATGTCTATGCCTGTATTTTCATATATGAAATATGCACCAATATTTTCATTTGTGAAATACAAAATATTTTATTTTCATATATGAAAGATATACTGATATTTTCAAATGTGATTTATAGAAAATTCCATTTTCACATATAAATAGGTATCAATATTTTCATATATGAAATGTAGAAAAGATTAAAATAATGCCATTTTCAGCAATATGAACCTAGAGATTATCATACTAAGTGAAGTAAATCATAAAGGCAAAGACAAATATCATGTGATATGACTTATATGTTGAATCTAAAATGTGACACCAATGAACGTACCTATGAAACAAAAACAGACTCACTGATTCAGAGAACGATGGTTACCCGTGGGGAGGGGAAGGCTGGAGGTGGACAGACAAGATAGAGGTATGTGAGTAAAGGGTACAAACCTCTGGGTGTAAAACAAACAAGCTCTAAGGTTACTGTGTAAGGCAGTGGAAGTATAGCCATTATTTTTAATACCTTTAAATGATGTATATTCCATAAAAATATTGAATCACTATATGGTATACCCAAGACAAATATAGTAATATAAATCAACTGTACTTCACTTTAAAAGATAGTTGATGTCTAGTTACAAACACAAAAATAATCAAAAAGCAAAAAGTTAGAAAATAAAAATGGGATATTTTAAAAAATAGAAGGTAAAAAAGATTGCATCAAGAAACTAACTTTGATGAGATTTTAAAAAATCACATATAGTAATTTTACTTTTAATTTTTGCTTCACAAAGAACTAGTCAGTCAAGTCAAGTCAATTAATCTACAGAAAAAAACATGCTTTCTTAAAGTCAAATTGCTTCTGTCAATGTTCTCTGACAAGACACTTTAATGTTATTTTTGATGCCTATGTGTTGATTTTGGTTCACAGTGTCCTAAAATAGCAGTCACTTAGCAATCTTCTAGTTTCAAATTAAGACTTTTATATGTATTAAGATGTCAGATAATTTAGATTATCTTGATTTAGAAAAGTTATTTTACATCTTTAAAAGCATTACTCAAAAGGTACAGTGATTTTCATTATGGTTCCTGGACTGGTGTTTGCATATCTACTAAATCAGGAGCTCTGGAACTGCCGTCTGAAAATTTGAGTTCACAAGCCTCCAGGTGATTCTGAGGCACTGGACCACACTGACGTTTGAGAACTACTGTCCTAGAAATTCAGGCAAAACTCCACATTTACCAAGTCCAAGTTGTAAGATTTAGTATCATAAATTGTAGTAAAATTTTGACTCTTCTGGTTAAAGAACATAGCAAACAAGTTCGCTCTGCAAATGTGTATACCTATATTTTCATACATAAAATAGAGAAAATTTTATTTTCATATGTGAAATAAGCAGTTACATCTTCATATATAAAACATAGAAAATTCTATAAGTAGATGCACCTATATGTCCATATATGAAATACAGAAATATAGACCTGGGTTTGATCTCTGGGTTGGGAAGATCCCCTGGAGAAGAGAATGGCTACCTACTCCAGTATTCTTGCCTGGAGAAGTCCATGGACAGAGGAGCCTGGCAGACTACACTTGCTCCTTGTGAGAAAAGCTATGACCAACCTAGACAGTGTTTTAAAAAGCAGAGACAATCACTTTGCTGACAGAAGTCTTTATAGTCAAAGCTACAGTATTCCTAGTCATGTACGGATGCTACAGTTGGACCATGAATAACACTGAGTGCTGAAGAATTGATGCTTTTGAACTATGTTGTTGGAGAAGACTCTTGAGAGTCCTTTGAACTTCAAGGAAATCAAACCAGTCAACCCTAAAGGAAATCAACCCTGGATATTCATTGGAAGCACTGATGCTAAAGTTGAAGCTCCAATATTTGGCCACCTGATGTGAAGAGCTGACTCATTGAAAAAGACCCTGATGCTGGGAAAGATTGAAGACAAAAGGAAAAAGGAGAGGCAGAGGATGTGATGGCTAGATAGTATCCTGATTCAGTGGACATGAACTTGAGCAAACTCCAGAAGATAGCGAAGGACAGGGAAGCCAGTGTGCTGCATTCTGTAGGGGTGAAATGAGTCGGACAAAACTTATCAACTGAACACCAGCAATAGGTACACAGAAAGCTGTGTCTGTAATATTAATATATAATCCATAAAACTTACCTCCTTCCTTCCACATATACAAAAAAAAAAAAATCTGTATTTCTAACAGATACTCCACAAAGACCTAATGTTCAGCACAGGTTCGACCTTCTGCAATAACCTCTTTGGCAAAAGAATCTAAAAAAGAACAGACATGCTGTATGTTTCTGTAATAACTGAATCAGGCGGCTGTACCCTGACCATCAGCAAAACACTGGAAATGGACTATACTCCAACACAGCATAGGCATGATGTCAAAGAAAAGGAATAAAAGAGTAATGCCTATTTTATTCCCTCCGACCTCTCTGACTTTGGCTGCTACCCCATCCTTGGAGCCTGGGCAGACTTGGGTCTCTTGTCTGGACTGGGTGGGGTCCAGGCAGCTGCATCGAGACAACCAAAACTTTAGCAGAGAAGTGTATCTATGCGATTTTGACCCCACAAGGTACAATAGCCAAGACAGGGAAGCAAGCTAATTAGAGGGGCACACATGAATGGATACAGAAGGTGGGTTCATGTACACAACACAGCATACCTCCACCATGAAAAGTAGGATATGCAAAGTCCAGCCACAGAAAAGAAAGTAGACATGGCCATTCCAAGTGAAGTAAGGGAGACAGGCAGCTACAAGTACCACATGATATCACTTCTAGGTGTAATCTGAAAATGGATACCAATGAACGTCTTTCAAAAAGAGACACAAACTCAAAGACTTAGAAGGGAAACTTCCAGTCACCAAGAATGTAAGATGTGGGGCAGGGAGAAATGAGCTGCTTCAGACTAACATATGCACATAACCATTTCTAACTTCTAGGTGTAATCTGAAAATGGATACCAATGAACGTCTTTCAAAAAGAGACACAAACTCAAAGACTTAGAAGGGAAACTTCCAGTCACCAAGAATGTAAGATGTGGGGCAGGGAGAAATGAGCTGCTTCAGACTAACATATGCACATAACCATTTCTAAGACTCCAGGACCCACTGTGTAACACAAGGAATCCTACATCACACGATGTAATCACCTATATAGAAAAAGAACCCCCAAAAACATATACATCTATATGGAAGTGAACCAGTTGCGGTAGATTGAAAAGGAAAGGAAAAAAAAAAAATCCACAAATTTTAATTCACCTATATACTCTAGTTCAAAGAATAGTTTAAAAACAGAAAAAAATGCTAACTCTAACTCTATTCCCTCCAGGTAATAGTGACCTGGGCTGGCGTCACATCCCCGGAGCCAGATGAGCTTGTGTCCCAAGGATGGAGTGTCCCGGGGCTGAGGGAGCTGGGAGCATGTGGCAGACAGTGTGCTTCCAAAATGGACCTGGGGTATCTCTTCCTCTCTGGGGAGCCCCCAACCTCCAGTTACAGGCCGGAGAAACTAAGAGTTTGGAGTTAACATATACACACTAATACGTGTCAGACAGATGATCCAGGAGTAACTACAAGCAGAGAAGTTTGTAGAGAAGTTTATTGAACACATTGTAATCACCGAAATGCGGGAAAGGACCTGAAAGATAACAGATAAACATCTATGTATAACTGAATCGAGTTCTTGTACACCTTAAACAAAAACATCAGAAATCAACTATGTTCCGATATAAAATTACAAGAAAATTACTGAATAAAAGAAATAAACATTGTAGCATGGAGACGTGCTGCCGCCTTGTGTCCATTTTCTGTAACAACACCATGAAGAGCTGTGAAAGTGAACATCACTCATGCGCGTTCCACTCTTGGCAACCCCAGGGACTGTTGTCCATGGGCTTCTCCAGGCCAGAATACTGGAGTGGGTAGCTTTTCCCTTGACCAGGGGATCTTCCTAACCCAGGGATCGAACCTAGATCCCCGCATTGCAGGCGGGTGCTTTACCAGCTGAGCCACACAAGGGAAGCCCATGAAGAGCTCTGCTGCTGGGTTATTTAATATTCACAAGGATCCAGGGCCTGTAAGTGAAAAATACCTGCCCTTGAGAAACTTCCTAAGAGTGGTCTCTGAAATAGAATTCAAAATGAGGAAGGCGTTCAAGAACTGAACCTCAAGAGGCAATTTTAATTCCTTAAAAAAAAAAAAAATCACATGAAAGTACATCATCACTAAACATTCAGTTCAGTTCAGTAGCTCAGTGGTGTCCGACTCTTTGTGACCCCATGAATCGCAGCACGCCAGGCCTCCCTGTCCATCACCAACTCCCGGAGTTTACTCAAACTAAACATTAGAGAAATGCAATTGTAAACTACAATGGGGTATCACATCGCACCAGGAGGAACGGCCATTGCCAAACACTCTGCAAACAGTCAGTGGTGGACAGGGAGTGCGGACGAGGGAGCCCTCCTCCACTGACGCTTGGGAGGGAAGTCAGAGACAGCCACTAGGAAGGACTTCATGAAGGTTCCTCCAACCACGAAAAGAAGAATGAGGTTGGAATACTCCCTACCTGTACGCAAAAATAAACACCAGATATTATAGATAGCTAAATAAAAAGACGGATACTATGAAATCCTTGAGAAAAATATAAACAGGACATGATTTGACATAAAATGCAGCAAATTCTTTGTGGATCCACACTTTTAGAATAAAGAAAAATAAACCACAAATCAGAAACCAGACCAAACTAACCTTAAAAGCATTTGCATAGCAAGGAAAACCCTAAACAAAAGAGGACAACTCTCAGAATAGGAAAAAAATAATTTGCAATGAGATGCCTACAAGGAATTCATCTCCAAAACATGCAAGAAGCTTGTGCAACTCAATGTTAAAAATAAATGCATCTCCCCTGAAAAATGGGCCAAATATTGAAATGGATATTTCTCTGAGGAATGCCAACAGGCTGCAATTTGGCACATGAAAAGATGCTCAGCATCACTAATCTTAGAGAAATGGAAATCAAAACTCTAATGAGGATGGTGCTCACATTTTTCAGAAAGGCCATCATAAAGAAAAAATGCTGGAGAAGGTATGGAGAGAAGGGAACCCTCCTGCACCTATGTACCTGCAATGTACATAGGTACATCTGGTAGGGAGAAGACAATAGAGGTTCATGTAAAAAATAACATAGAAATACTTTTAGACTCAGCAATCCCACAACAGGGCATAAATCTGGAGAAAATAAAAAATTTAAAAGAAGAGTGTCAGGTGCCTCAGTGCAGTAGGTAGCGCGTCAGTCTCATAAAAGATGAGGGTCTCCCTGTTCTCTTGGCCTCACCGGGTTCAATAGCCAAGTCAGGGAAGCAAGCTAACTGTAGAAATTACAGATGAATGGACACAGATGATGAAGTACATAAACACAGTGCAATATTATTCAAACATAAGGAAGCAGGAAATAATGCCAAGTCTAACCACTGGAAAGAATGTAGAGATGATCATTCCAAGAAAAGTAAGGCAGACAGGGAGATCAACTCTATTCCAACATAAAATAACAGGGAAATAAGAGGGGAAAAAAAAGATCAGGGAGGCATGAAGTTGTGCTGCTCCCTTGTGACCTTTATCTGCACAAAGCCATGAAAAGCAGAGCTGCTGGGTATTTAATATTCACAAGGATGGAGGGATGTAAGTAAAAACACCTGCTCTAGAGAAATGTCCTAGGGAGAAAATTCAAAACAAAGCAGGCGTTCAAGTCCCTGATTTCAAGAGGCAAGTTTAATTCACACTCTTTAAAAAAAAAAAATCACGTGAAAAGATGGAAACATCACTAAATAAGAGAAATGCAAATCTAAGCTGCAGTGAGGTATCACATCACACCGGCAGGAATGACCCTTGTCAAACGCTACAATCAACAAGCGCTGGAGGGGGTGTGGAGGCAAAGGGAACCCTTCTCACTGATGCTTGGGATGTAACTTGGTACAGCCACTATGAGGGCACTCTAAAGGTTTATTCAGCCATGAAATTGAGAGTAAGGTTAGAATACTCCCTGACACCATACTCAGAAATTAACTCCAAATAGTATAATATCTAACTGTAAGGACAGATAACTATGAAATTCTTGAGAAAAATATAAACAGGACATGATTTGACCTATACTACAGCAAATTCTTTGTGGATCCATGTCTTAGAATAATGAACTACAAACCAGAAAAAGGGACTGATTAACCTTCCTGAAAAGCATTTGAATACCAAAGGAAATAAAAAATGAAACACTCAGAATAGGAAAAAAATTTCCAAATGAAGATACCCACAAGGAATTTATATCCAAAATGTACAAACAACCCTGCGACTCAATAGCAAAAATACATACACCACGAGAAAAAAAAATGAGACAAAGATTGAATGAAAACAGAGAGTTCAAATGACTGGATAAAAACAGAATAAACAACCAAAGATGCTGACTCTATCCCATTCAGGCCACAGTGACCTGGGCTGCAGTCACAGCCCTGAAGCCTGGGCAGGCTTGGCTCCCAAGGGTGGACGGTCATGGGGCTGACGGAGCTGGGGAGGACACGCCAGCCAATGGGCTGCCCCAGGGACCTGGCATGCCTGCTCCCCTCTGCACGGGCCCACAACCTGCAGATCCAGGTGGGTCCTCCTGCAGTGAAACCATGCCTACTGCACCCAAAGGAGGGTGGGCTCTCTGGGCTGGAAGAGGTTTGAAAAGCCCCATGGACTCCATGTCTTGTGGTGGTGGGTTTCCCACCTCCAGCATCCTTCCTTAGGGTTGGCCCACCTGTGGATGAAAGCACCCTCCTCAGAGTGGTGGTGTAGGAACTGGGGTGTGTTCAGGGGATGGGGTAAGGAAGGAAGAAGAATGGGACACAAGCCTTAAGTGCTTCTTCTGGCCCATTCCACTCAAATTGTCAATGCAGGAGCAGGACTTTCCCCCAAACTCTGGTTCCCCCAGTAACCAGAGTTGGGCAAAAAGACACGCTGCCACCTTGTGGCCATTTCCCGTAGCAATAACTTTGAAATCATTGCTCATGGGCGCTTAATATTCCCAAGGCCGGCAGGGCTGTGAGTAAAAAACAGCTGCCCTCAACAAATGTCCTAGGGGAGGTCATTGGAAAAATATTCAAAACAGGGAAGGTGTTTTGAATATTTATTCAAGAAGCCAACTTGAATAAGTAAGTTTAACTCACACTATTAAAAAAAAAACACATGAAAAGATGTCAACATCACTAAATATGAGAGAAAGGCAAATCAAAACTTCAATGAGGTATCACCTCACACTGATCAGAATGGCTACAGGCAGAAATTCTACAAACAATAAATGCTGGAGCTAGTGTAGAGCACAGGAAACCCTCCCACACTGATGCTGGGAAAGGAAATCCGGAGCAGCCAGTGTGCAGGACACGGGGCAGGTTCCTTAGCATGAAAATGAGAATGAAATTAGACTGCTCCCTGACACCATACACAAAAATAACTGCAAGTAGATTAAAGGTCTAAATAAAAAGACAGATAATGTGAAACTTTTGAAGAAAAAAATAGAACACACTTTAACATAAAATGCAGCATTTTTGATCCACCTCTTAGAATCATGAAAAATAAAACAAAAATTAACAAATGGGACCTAATAAATGCTAAAAAGCATTTGCACAGCAAAGGAAATCATCAGTGAAAGAAGAAAGACAACCCTCAAAATGGAAAAAATTCTTGCAAATGAAGATACCCACAGGGAATTTATCTCCAACATGTACAAACAACTTGTACAGTGCAATATCAAAAAACAAACAGTCCAATAAAAAATCAGCCAAAGATCTAAATGCACATTTCTTCAAAGAAGGCATAGAGATGGCTATAAAGCACATAAAAAGATGCTCAGCCTCACTAGTTCTTAGAGAAAAGCAAATGAAATACACAATGAAGTATCACCTCACATTGATCAAATGGCCATGTCAAAAAACCTACAACAGTAAATTCTGCAGAGGGTGTGGAGAGAAGGGAACCCTCCTACACTGTTGGTGGGAATGTAAATTGATACATCCACTAGGGAGAACGTTATGGAGGTTCTTAGAAAACTAAGCATAGAAGTACCAAGTGATCCAGCAATACCATACCTAGATGTGGATCCAGAGGAAACCAAAATTTAAAAAGACACCTGCATCCCAAAGGTCATGGAAGCACTAGGTACAATTGCAAAGACACAGAAGCAACTTAAGTATACAAGAACAGATGAATGGACACAGAAGATGGTGCACCCTTAAACAATGCAATATTACTCAGAAATAAAGAACAATGAAATAATGACACTTCCAGTTACAGGGAATAAACCAGAGGTGATCATACTAAGTGAAGTGAGTGAGACAGGGAAAGACAAATGTCATAGGATATCACTTCTGGTGGAATCTAAAACTGGGTACAAATGAACTTCATTACGAAAGAGAAACAGATTCACAGAAAAGAAACTTACGGTTACCCAAAAAGATGTGGTGGGGGGGCAGGAAGTGATTAGCTGGTTCAGCTCAATATATACACCTTAAAACAGGTGCTGTTGTTGTTTAGTCGCTCAGTTGTATCCAACTCTTTGCAACTCCATGAACTGTAGCCTGCCAGGCTTCTCTGTGCGTGGGATTTCCCAGGAAAGAATACTGGAGTGGGTTGCCATTTCCTTCTTCAGGAGATCTTCCCTACCCAGGCATCGAACCCATGTCTCTGCAAGTCTCCTGCATTGTAGGCAGATTCCTTACTGCTGAGCCCCAAAAGAGGTGCTACAAGGCTCTAAATAGTCACAAGTCCTATAGGGCTTTAAATGGCACACTTGCCCTCAAGAAATGTCCTGGGGTAAGTCATCACAAAAGAATTCCAGTCCAGAATTCCTGGACGAATCGCCAGTCCAGGTTTGATGCGTGATACGGGATGCTCGGGGCTGGTGCACTGGGATGACCCAGAGGGATGGGATGGGGAGAGAGGTGGGAGGGGGGTTCTTTAAAAGTTACATAATAATTTAAAAAAAAAAAGAATTCCAAACAGGGCCAAGTTTCTAGAAGTCAGTTTCAAGAGGTAAATTGTTCTCACAAGGTGTAAAATAATAAAAGCACATGGAAAGATACTCCACATCAATAATTATTAAATCAATGCCGATCAAAACTTCAAAAAGGTATCACCTTACACTGGTCACAATGGTCATCATTGAAAAGATCTACAAAGAATAAATACCATAGAGAATGTACAGAAAAAGGAATCCTACTACCATCTTGGTGGGAATGTAAATGATGTAGCCACTATGGAAAACAGCATAGCAGTTCATTGAAACACTAAACATAGAGGTATCATATGATCCTGCAATCCCATTTCTGGACTTAGATCCAGGAAAAAATCATCATTCAAAGTGACAGATGCATCTCAATTATCAGGGTAGCATTATTTACAATAGCCAAGACATAGTATCCACCAAAATGGCCACTGACAGAAATATGAAGACTATGTGGTACTTCTATACACTGGAATACTACTCAGCCATAAAGCAAAATGAAATAATGGTATTGGCAGCAGCATGGATGAACCAAGAAATCATCACACTAAGTAAGGTAAGTCAGATGGAAAAAGACAAACATCCCAAGATACTACCTACAGGTGGAATCTGTAAATTCATACGAATGAACTAATGTGCCAAACAGAAACAGACTCACAGCCTTAGAAAACCAAATTCCGATTTTCAAGAGGAAGTTAGAAGGGACGGATAAATTAAGAGTTTGGGATGAAAATATACCCACTAATATATATCACGTTGGTAATATATCAAGTTTCCTGAGTAGAACAGGAAACTGAAAAAAAACTGTAATAAACTATATGAGGAAAAAACAAAAAAGGAATAGATATACATTTATGTATATCTATTTGATTTGAATCAAGTTCATTTATACCTAAAACAAGCAAAACATTGGAAAGCAACTCTACTCCAATATAAAATAACAATAAAATACCTGAGCTTGGTGAAGGGGAAACCAGGCTGCGGTGACCTATGAACTAGACATGTGATCTGCTGTGATATTAACATGGCGCCCCCAAAGGCTGTTACTCAGCAGGGCACACAGCAGCAGCCCACTCAAAGGTCCTGACCTCGTGTGGCCGCGACAACGTGGAGAGAAGGAAAAGGACCAGAGGTTAATCAGGCAACACCCTCAATTCAGATTTGGGAATCTCGGAAGGGACAGGACGCACTGCAGGCAAAAAGCAGATGTGTGGTCTCTGTGTACACAGGGTCCTGACCCACGTGGATGGGGGAGACCCACACAATCCCCAGACCCTGCACCTGGGGTCCCACGACCCTTGGTTAGGGCATGGTGTCTCTGAGGAGTCTCCAGGAGCCCCAGGGAGGGTGAACCTCGCAGGATAAAGAAGCAAACAGGCACAGGCCTGTATAAAGTGACTTCCATAAAGTATTGATTGCTAAACACAAGTGAAGTTCTCAAGTATATCTTCCCTTTTTCTTGTCTTTGTGTGTGTGGCCTCCCCATACACTGATTCTGACCCATGCAGATGGGGTGAGACTCATACAGTCCCCAGACTCCCCACCTGGGGTCATGTGCCCCCTCGATCAGGACACCATGGCTGTGGTCAGCCAGACCCCAATGTGAAAACAAGCTGGGTCTGTGGGACCCCCCGGGACCCTAGAAAGAAGTGTAGGGCCCGTCTCCTCTCTGCACAATTGTCCCTGAGAAGTCAGGGCCCTCCTGTTTTCACTTTGGTTCTGTGTGAATTTTTTTTTTACTGGTTTGGAAGTTTATGTGAGAGTTCAACACAGTACCTTGGTTCTGGCAGGCTCTATCTTTCTTGTCCCTCTGAGGTGTTGAGAAAACAGGAGAGCTGGGCTGAAAGACGAGGGGCCGCTCTGTTCTCTTTGGAGGAGTCAGCTAGAAGGAGTTCACAGCCACAGCCTCACCTGCTGCCTGTTGACTTTTTGCCTGATCCCTGTGCCCCAGAACCAACTCACCAGGTGAATCTGCTTCTCTGCTCAACCCGAATGTGCTGGAAAACTGGAATAATTACCAGGTAGCCCACCTGAGGAGTCTCCAGAATCCCTAGGGAAGGTGAACCTGGCGGGGGAAAGATTAAGAGCTCCCCCCCACCGGGAGGGCCATGGAACCCAGAGGAGGGCACGGTTACCCAGAAAAGGCCTCCTCAGCCCCAGACCCCAGACATCTGAGCACTGACATTCAGACGCAGGCACGGAGTTTTCCAGAACAGAGGCCAGACCAGGTCTCTGCCCAGGTCTCCATGTCCTCGTGCACAGAGTACAAGGTCAGGTCTGAATGTTCTCATTGCAGAAAGTGTAGGGAATGGAGTTACAGATGGTGAGGCTCAGAAAAAGAACGAGCCCAGCACTTTACAGGAACAGATCACCTTTAATGAGGCGAGAAGGGGCAGCGGTCAGATCAGTGAGCTGCTGCACTAACCCAGGAAAAGAGTAAGTATATATAGGCATGTATGCGGAAATCTATTGTCTTAAGGGGGCCTGTTCTTCTCCAAAGTTGCTCAGAGTAGTTATCTCTTCAATGTCTGGGGCAAGGACCGGCTGGGAGCTGGTCATAATCAACCCTAACATTCATTTTTTCCTTCAGGTGAGAGAGTTCTTTGTTTTGCATAGAATGGTGGGGAGGACCTGGAGGGGAGTTTAACTCCAGGCTATTTTGAGCCATGTAACTTTCCTTCACAAAGCACACACTGTCATCTAAACATCATCGGGGTAGATAGGACTTATAGAGGGCTAAATCTACTATGTAGACAGAGCTTGGTCAGGTTCAAATTTGTTTAGGGCTGGTCTCCCAGGAGGCACAGGTCACACACATGCAGAGTCTCTCATGTCGGATGGGGGCTCACCCTCATGTGGGAACTAGGAAGAAGCCATCACTGGGGAAACTGAAAGAATCTGTCCCATTACACATTTCAACAGGCAAAAGAACAATGTTACCAATTTCTCTGGCCACATGATGGTCAGGATCCAGAGGAGAGTCAGGAACTTCTTAGAGTGCAGCCCAGTGTCCTGTAAAGACAGACAGGAAGAGGCCTGATTCCAGCATCCCAGGCTTCCAGCAGGAGGTGGCCACACTGGAAATCTTCTGGAAAAATACATTCCTCATCAGAATAAAAATAAATTGTTGAAATTGCAAGTGTACTAATTACTATTTGCACACCTAAAATATTCTTAAAAGCTTGGCACCCTGATCTTTGCGGTATTCATTGTTTCTTTTGGTTCAGATTTTCAAGCCATCTTTTCAAACTACTTTCTTCTAATTCTATTATTTGTTATTATATGAATGAAGGGTCACACTTAAAAATAAAATAAAAGAAAATCCCTACCAACAATTAGTGACAAAGATCACGTGAGCTACAGGAATTTTTCTTCTAACAGTTTCATTTTTCTCCATGAAGAAAACAGAAAACATAGGCCTCCCTGATTTTTTGCTTCTCTGTTCAAACTGAGCTAAAATGAAATTGATGCTCATTGCAACAAGTAACAGTTTTGAGGTTTGAAATGTCATGCCAGGGTAACAGGGCCTGGAGAAAAGGGAATGCTCCTATGCTCTGGAGAGAAACCACATCCTAAAACTCAAATTGGACAGATTCAAACTATGACAGAGTGTGATTACATGGAGTATGAACCAAGGGTCTACATGTAGCAAGCAATGCTGCTGCTGCTGCTAAGTCACTTCAGTCGTGTCCGACTCTGTGCGACCCCATAGACGGCAGCCCACCAGGCTCCCCCGTCCCTGGGATTCTCCAGGCAAGAACACTGGAGTGGGTTGCCATTTCCTTCTCCAATGCATGAAAGTGAAAAGTGAAAGTGAAGTCGCTCAGTTGTGTCCGACTCTTTGCAACCCCATGGACTGCAGCCCACCAGGCTCCTCCATCCATGGGATTTTCCAGGCAAGAATACTGGAGTGGGGTGCCATTGCCTTCTCCCATAGCAAGCAATATGTGAAGACAAATTTGATTTCTCAGATGTGAGAATAAAGGTTTCTTATCAGATCTGCAGCTTGCATGCACAAATTCTTTTAGAATACTGCATGTATCTTTTCAAATTAAAGCTTAGTCTGTATGGCCAGGAGTGGGATTGCTGTATCACATGGTAACTATTTTTATTTTTTTGAGGAACTGCCATACTGTTCTCTCCAGTAACTGCACCAATTTCACTCCTACCAATGCTGTTGGAGGGTTCCCTCATCTCCACACCCTCTGTAACACTTGTTATTTGGAGATTTTTTTAATGATGGCCATTCTGATCAGTTTGAGGTAGTACTTCATTGAAGTTTTGATTTGCATTTCTCTAATAATTAACAATGAGGAGCATTACAGGATGATTCTTTAATTTTCAGATACGTGAAGTACATTAAATGTAACCTGTCAACTTGACCACAGATGAGGATTTCTTAATATTTGGTTATTTCCTTTCTTCCTAGTCTAACTATAGGGGACATTCATTATCATATTACTTAAGGCAATGAGCTTGCTTATGCCTGCAATGCAGGAGACCCAAATTCGATCCCTGGGTTGGGAAGATCCCCGGGAGAATGGAATGGCTACCCAGTATTCTTGCCTGGAGAATTCCATGGGCAGAAGATCCTGGTGGACTATTGTCCTTGGGTTCGCAGAGTTGGACACGACTGAGCAGCTAACACGCACACACACGCGCGCATCTTTGAGCAGTTTTAGAGACCTGCATGCTCCCTATACAGGGAAGGCTTGTGTTGGGACCGAGGTCTGCTTCCCAATAAATGCTCTTCCTTGAGCACATTCAGTCACGGCCCAGGGGCGCATGGTGAGACCACCTTGTCAGCTGACATTTCCCACATCTCAGGCCTCAGACTGACCATTCCATTTGCGGTGTAACAGTTCGCCCTGGTGATACAGACTGACCTCTTTATGACTAGGTGAGTTGTTAATGACATTTTAGGATCCTGTAGGATCAACAGCCCTCTAATAGCAAAATATATGTTTTTAAAGTTACACTAGGACCTGGGGGTTACACCGTGAGCCTGAGGCAGTTTCTGCCGGATTTTTCTGTTCTGACATCAAGGCCCTCCCCCAGTTTGATGACAGCACTTAGAAGGGCTCCGTGCTTCGTTTAAGGCGGGCTGTCACCATCCAAATTCCTAATAATTCTTACACAAGGATTCTGACATTTTCATTTTGCGCTGATCCCTCCCAATTATGTAGCTCATCCAGTCTCTGGCAATTGTGCTGTCATCACATATACTTTGCTATTAGAGGGCTGTTGATCCTACAGAATACTGTAGGAGGGACCACTCCATACGGGCCACTTCCCAGCTCCTTCCACCCTGTAATCTCTTCACTTTGCGGATCCCAGATTCCTAATAAGGCAACACAGGCGCACTTTAGGATGAGAGCAGAAGGCTTTGGGGCTAATAGCTTCACAAGAGACTTCCTCTCCAATGAGAATTTAACACTGAGAGATGAAGTACAGCACAACTTTTTAAAAAGTTGCTCAGTTACACTGTTTATAATAGCCAGGACATGGAAGCAACCTAGATGCTCATCAGCAGACGAATGGATGAGGAAGCTGTGGTACATATACACCATGAAATATTACTCAGCCATTAAAAAGAATTCATTTGAATCAGTTCTAATGAGATGGATGAAACTGGAGCCCATTATACAGAGTGAAGTAAGCCAGAAAGATAAAGAACATTACAGCATACTAACACATATATATGGAATTTAGAAAGATAGTAATGATAACCCTATATGCAAAACAGAAAAAGAGACACAGATGTACAAAACAGATTTTTGGACTCTGTGGGAGAAGGCGAGGGTGGGATGTTTCTAGAGAACAGCATCGAAACATGTATATTATCTATAGTGAAACAGATCACCAGCTCAGGTTGGATGCATGAGACAAGTGCTCGGGCCTGGTGCACTGGGAAGACCCAGAGGGATCGGGTGGAGAGGGAGGTGGGAGGGAGGATTGGGATGGGGAATACATGTAAATCCATGGCTGATTCATGTCAATGTATGACAAAACCCACTATAATATTGTAAAGTAATTAGCCTCCAACTAATAAAAATAAATGGAAAAAAAAAATGAAAAAAAAAAAAATAAAAAGTTGCTCAGTTAAAAAGAAAACCCTTGGTAATGTGATCTTAGTACCTGTTATACCACGTGATATTGCCAGCAGAACAATATTGCTCCTGAAATAGCTACAATTAGTGACAAGAAAGGTTAAAGTTAAAAAAACCTTTGCCAGCTAGAGACTTCTTGGAAAAACATGGTGACAAAATGTGCTTACTGCCCTTAGCTTGGGAAGTTTTAGTGTTAGATAGATTAATTGGCTTGACTGGACTAATAAATTCCTGGAAAGAATTAAAACAGTAGATCTATTTTAGGTGAATTTTTAAATTCTCATCAAAATTAATTTCTTGATGGAAGCTTCCATTTTTAAAAATTTCCCATTTTTATTTCACTTATTTTTTTATTTTTGACTATTGTTTTTGTAGATAGCCATCAACAATTTTTTAAGTTGAAGTAGTTTATTTACAATACTATATTAGTTTTGGGTATTCAACATAGTGATTCAATATTTATATGGATTATACTTCATCTAAAGTATTACAAATAAAGGCTATATTTCCTGATGCTGTATAATGTGTTCTTATGCCTTATGGATATTATACATAGTAGTTTCTATCTCTTAATCCCCTACACCTATCTTGCCCTCCCACCGCCCTATTCCCACTGGTAACTGGTAACCATGAGTCTGTCTTCATTTCATAGATAAGTTCATTGGTGTTATACTCTAGATTTTACATGTAAGTGATATTATATGGGATTTCTCTTTGTCTTTCTTACTTATATACTTACTATGATAATCTCTAGGATTATACTGCTGAAAATGGCATTATTTTAATCTTTTTATTAGTTGAGTAGTATTCAGTATATATTTCATATATGAAAACCTAGGTATGTATTTCATATAAGAAAACATAGTGGAGAAGGAAATGGCAACCCACTCCAGTTTTCTTGCCTGGAGAATCCCATGGACGGAGGAGCCTGGTGGGCTACAGTCCACGGGGTCACAAAGAGTTGGATATGACTGAGCGACTTCACTTTCACTTTCACTTTCAACCCTCAGCTGAGAAGACTTCAGCTCTTGTGTTTGCTATTGATTGTTTTCTTGAGTTCTCAAAGACCTGTGACCATTTTTTTTTAAGTTGCCTGTTTTCTAATTGCATCACTTTACACACTGTTGTCTAATAATATGTGGTATTTAGAATGCCTTCTTAATTATTTTGAGCAGCCATTGCCTGTATTTTCTTAGCACCTCCTTGGTTTTCTTACGTGAACTCCTCTGACAGGGAAATGCAGCTTTTTGTTTGCCCTCTCTGCATACTTGAGCGTCTGCGTCAGTGTTCTAACTAATCCCTGATGGTCTCTGAGCTACTGTTCTACCAGACTCAGTAGTTATGTGCTTCAGGAATTTTTCGGTAGAATTGGTCCTATTAGGAGACTCTTGGTGTCACCTTTGTTACCTTAAAAGCTGGTCCCTTCACTGAGGCTCTTAATTTTTTGAAAACTTGATTCTATTTCAGCTGAAAATTGGCAAGGCTATTTAAAAAATTGATGGAATCCATTTAAGAAATTGAAAACTAATCGCAAACAACATTGGGTAGTTGTGACTTTCAGTTCTGTATCAGTTGAATTTTTGTGCTCTTTTCCCTGTGTACATGGTGGTTCTATTTTTCTCCAATAAAACTTTTTATTTAAAAAAAAGGAAAAAAGAAAACATAGGTATATATTTCACATATGAAAATATATGTACATATATTTGCAGAGTGCACTCCTTTGCTATTGTTCTTTAACCAAAAGGATGAAAATTTTACTATAACTTCTTTTTTTTTTTTTCTATAACTTCTAATGATACTAATTCTTACAACTTGGGCTTTGTAAATGTGTATTTTGCCAGGATTTTCAGGGCAAAAACTGAAAACTGAAGTTCTCAAAAGTCAGTTTGCTTCAGTGCTTCAGATTCACCTGAACGGCTTATTTACTAAAATCGTCAGACGGCAGTTCCAGAGCTTCTGATTTAGTAGATTTGTAAATACCAGTCCATGGACCATAATGAAAATCATTGTGCTTTTTGAGTAATACTTTTAGAGACTTAAGATAACCCTTCCAAATGAAGTATACTGTCTTCCATCTTAATACATACAAAAATCTTAATCTGAAGCTAGAAGATTCCTAAATGACTTCTACTTATAGGGCATTCTGAACTGAAATCAATTTGTAGGCATGAAAAATAATGAAAATAAAATGTTTTGTCAGAGAACATTGACAGAAGCAACTTAAGTTTAAAGAAAACATATTTATCCTGTAGTTATATTAATTGGCTTGACTTGACTGATAACTTCTTTGTAAAGCAAAAATCAAGAGTAAAACAATTTTATGTGATTTTTAAAAATCTCATCAAAAGCTGTTTATTGATGGCATCTCCTATTTTTAAAACTTTCCCATTTTTATTTTGCTATTCTGCTGAGTAGTATTCCATGTGTACTTCATATATGAAAATAAAGTTATATATTGCATATATGGCAATATAGGTATGTATGTCATGTGAAAATATTAGTATATATCTCTTATGTGACCATGTAAGTACCTATCTCGTATGCAAAAATATAGGTATATATGTCATAAAATATAGGTATCTCTTTTTATATCATAAAATTAAAAGCTTTCATAAACTTAAAACTTAAATTAAAAAAGAATTAAAGCCTTTGATTATGAATCACAAAATACTGGAGAATTCTTAAAGAGATTGGAGTACCAGACCACCTTACCTGCTTCTTGAGAAACCTGTATGCTGGGTCAAGAAGCAACAGTTAGAACTGGATATGGAACAATGGACTGGTTCAAAATTGGGAAAGGAGTATGTCAAGGATGTGTCTTGCTACATGGCTTATTTAACTTCTATGCAGAGTACATCATATTAAATGCTGGGCTGGATGAATCACAAGCTAGAAATGAGGTTGCTAGGAAAAATATCAGCAATGTCAGATATGCAGATGATACCACCCTAATGGCAGAAAGTGAAGAGGAACTAAAGAGCCTCTTGATGAAGGTGAAAGAGGAGAATGAAAAAACTGGAATAAATATAAACATTCAAAAAACTAAGATCATAGTATCTGGTCCAATTACATTATGGCAAATACACGGGAAAGAAATGGAAACAGTGGCAGATTTTATTTTCTTGGGCTCCAAAATCACTGTGGATGATGACTGCACCCATGACATGAAACATTTTATTCAGAAAACCAAATGATGAACCACAGATTTAAAGAACTATTTCCAAAACACATATCAGAGAAAGGATCTGTACTCAAATTGTACCAAACAGCTCCTTAAAATTTGATAAAGATTGAAAAACACATCTGGCCAAAAAATATAAACAGATATGTATATAGATATTTATATGTAGAGAATTGTTTATCTCTCTGTAGGTAGATATTTACTTGTCTAGGTAGATAGATATTTATATCTCTCAGTAGACAAATATTCCACAAAATTAAAACTTCCATAAAATTAATAACTTTCATAAATTGAATATCAAAATTTGCATAACTTCTATAATTGAACAAATTTATAAAATTATTAACATTCCTAAAATAAATGTTTCATAATAATGTTCATAGAACTACTCACTTCCATTCAATTACTCATTTTCATACAATTGAAAACTTCTTCAGAAAGTTAAAACCTTCCTCAGAAAATTAAAAATTATAAAATTATTTATAAAAATTAAAACTTCTACTCTATGTAACACCTTATTTAGAAAATCAAAAAATGAACCACAAGCTGGAAGAGACTGTATTCAGTCTGTATTCAAACCACATATCAGATAAGGGATCTGTACTCAAATTATACCAAACAACCGGAAAAAAATTTGGTAAGGATTGAAACACACATCTAGCCAAAAAAAGAGAGGAAGGAAAAACTAGGGTGGGGTAGAGACAGCCCCTTCAGACAGCTAACCCTAGGATCTGACGTTCCCACCCTGGGCTGATATCCTGAGAAAACCAACAGTCAAAAACGCACGTGCACCCCAACCTTCACTGCAGCACCCCTTACAATAGCCAAGACACAGGACCAGCAAGATGTCCACCAACGGGCTAAAACTTAAAAAAGGTGTGGTACATGTGGATAATGCACTGTTACTCCCCAGAGAAACTGCCACTGAAACTAAAGTAACTCCACTGCTAGCCACAGGGGTGGACCTTGGAAGATCACACACTAAGTGAAGTCAGCGGACAGAGACCATAGCAAATGAGTCCATTCACTATTGTCCAATAGCATTCTAGGCAAAATAAAAAAAACAGATACAGGGAACTAATTTACAAGACAAAAAGAGACTTTGAGATTTCCAACACAAAGTGAGCCAAAAAAATAAATAAGTAAAGGCTTTATCTCCTTCCTTCTGTACATTGTGCAGAAACTCTGTGTCTCTAATAGACACTCCACAAGGACCTGAGGAGCATCACATGGAACTTTGAGTTTGTGCAATATCCTCTAAGGAAAAAGAATTGAAGAAAACCACAGATAAGCTGTCTGTATATGTCACAACTGACTCAGGTGGCTGTACACTGCCAACAAGCACGAAACTGAAAACCGTCCCAGCACAGCATCCCATGAGATTAAAGAAAAGGAATTACTAGTTTATACCCTGCCACCTCCTTAACTTGGGCTGATATCTCATTCCTGGAACCTGAGTAGACTTGAGTCCCAGGGCTGGATTGGGGTGGGGTTGAGACAGGCCAGGAGGTGCCCTCATTGACACCCCTGTTAAACCTGCACTGTCTGGCTTGCCCTGGCTGGAGCCAGAATCCCTAGTGCCCCATAACGATGGTGCCTGAGCCTCTGGCCTTGAGGACCAGGGTAAAGTCACCAAGAATCCAGGTTCACTGGTGCTGGAGTCCCAGCTGAAGCCTCCTTCCTAAGAGTGCAGCCTCAGCAGGGAGCTGTACCCCAGGTTCAGATGAGGCTAGAGGGAAGGGGTGTAGCTTTAGGGGGAAGCAGTAGTGAGACACAAGCCTTTGGAAGTTTGCTCAAGCACATTTCACTCTCATTTAAAGACACAGGAAGCCCACTTTCCCTAAGGCTGGGGTTGCAGGTGGAACCAGAGTTGGGCATGAAGAAGTGCTGCCGCCTTGTGGACATTTCCTGTAACTACAACTTGCCCAGTCTACCCCATGGACTGCAGCACACCAGGCCTCCCTGTTCATCACCAACTCCTGGAGTTTACTCAAACACATGTCCATTGAGTCTGTGATGTCATCCAACCATCTCATCCTCTGTCATCCCCTTCTCTGCCTGCCTTCAATCTTTCCCAGCATCAGGTGGCCAAATTATTGGAGTTTCAGCTTCAACATCAGTCCTTCCAATGAATATTCAGGACTGATCTCCTTTAGGATGGACTGGTTGGATCTTCTTGCAGTCCAAGGGACTCTCAAGAGTCTTCTCCAACACCACAGTTCAAAAGTGTCAATTCTTCGGCCCTCAGCTTTCTTTATAGTCCAATTCTCACATTCATACATGACTACTGGAAAAACCATAGCCTTGATGAGACAGACCTTTGTTGGAAAGTAATGTCTCTGCTTTTTAAAATGCTGTCCAGGTTGGTCATAACTTTCCTTCCAAGGAGTAAGCGTCTTTTCATTTCATGGCTGCGGTCACCATCTGCAGTGATTTTGGAGCCCAAGAAAATAAAATCTGTCACTGTTTCCATTGTCTCTCCATCTATTTGCCATGAAGTGATGGGACCAGATGCCATGATATTAGTTTTCTGAATGTTGAGCTTTAAGCCAACTTTTTCACTCTCCTCTCACTTTCATCAAGAGGCTTTTTAGTTCCTCTTCGCTTTCTGCCATAAGGGTGGTGTCATCTGCATATCTGATGTTACTGATATTTCTCCCTGCAATCTTGATTCCAGCTTGTGCTTCCTCAAGCCCAGTGTTTCTCATGATGTACTCTGCATATAAGTTAAATAAGCAGGGTGACAATACACAGCCTTGACGTATTCCTTTTCCTATTTGGAATCAGTCTGTTGTTCCATGTCCAGGTCTAACTGTTGCTTCCTGACCTGCATACAGGTTTCTCAAGAGTCAGGTCAGGTGGTCTGGTATTCCCATCTCTTTTTCCAGAGTTTATTGTGAGCCACACAGTCAAAAGCTTTGGCATAGTCAATAAAGCAGAAATAGATGTTTTTCTGAAACTCTCTTGCTTTTTCAATGATCCAGCAGATGTTGGCAATTTGATCTTTGGTTCCTCTGCCTTTTCTAAAACAAGCTTGAACATCTGGAAGTTCACAGTTCGCACACTGTTAAATCCTGGCCTGGAGAATTTTGAGCATTACTTTACTAGCGTGTGAGATGAGTGCAATTGTGCAGTAGTTTGAGCATTCTTGCCCACTGCATGTTTACTAGCACCTCCAATTAACAAGGCCTCTGGAGCTATTTGTGGCTCAGCTGGTAAAGAATCTGCCCATGATGTGGGAGACGTGGGTTTGATCCCTGGGTTGGGAAGATCCCCTGGAGAAGGGAAAGGCTACCCACTCCAGTGTTCTGGCCTGGAGAATTCCAAGGGGGTTGCAAAGAGTCGGACATGACTGAATGACTTTCACTTTCACCTGGAAGTATTAATTACCCCTGCCCTCAGGAAAGGACCTGGGGAAGCTATTGCAGAAATAAATTTCAAACACAACTGACTTTCAAGAAGCCAACTGCAAAGGTAAATTTACCTCACTCCCTTTAAGAGAAAGAAATGAAAAAAAAAAAAAAAAAACAAACAAACCACAAACGGCCACAGGACAGAAAGCTCAGCATCCTGAGTTATTACAGGAAGAATGCTAATCAAAACGACAAGAAATCGAATCCCATCTGACAGAATGGGAATCTGACTGTCTACAAACAGGAAAGGGAGGAAAGAGCAGGGAGATGATGGAATCCCCCTACCCCTTCCCTAGGAACAGACTTTGGCAATAGCCCCTAGAAACGACAGCCTCCACAGTCCAGAAGAAAAAATTTCAAGAGAGCTAAGCCTAGGATTTTTATACCCACACCTGGGCTTATATTACAAAAAACCATAATTCAAAATGACACATGCGCCCCAACGTTCACACCAGTGCTACTTCAAATAGCAAAGACACAGACCCAAGAAATGTCCATGGACAATCAAATCTGAAAGAAATGTGGTATATATATATACAATGGGCTATTACTCAGACATGAAAAACAGCCACTGAAATTATGAAATTCTGAAAATGATTCCCACAAGGATGAACTTTGTGGATCACATACTAAGTGAAGTCAGCAACGGAGGAAGAAAATAACAGAAGATGTCCCTTCTAGGCAAAATTTTAAAAAAGAAATACAGAGGAAATAGTTTACCATACACAAAGAGACTCTGAGAATCGAAAAACAAAGAATTCCAAAAAAAAAAAAAAAAAGGAAACACCATGTAAGAATTAGGAGGTTGATACTAACATATACCCAAAAAAGCTGTATCTGTAATGAGTAATCCACAAGGACTATCTCCTTCTTCCTAATTCCACATTTACACAGAAATCTGTATCTCTGACGGATACTGCACAAACACCTGATGTTCACCACAGGGAACTTTGCTTGAAATTCTGCAAGAACCTTTAGGGCAAAACAATCCATAAAAGAACAGATATGCTGGATGCTAATGTATGTTGTACTGAATCAGGTGGCTGTATACTGACGACAAGCACCATATGGCAGGTCAACTATATCCCCGTATACCATCGCCATTAGATTAAAGAAAAGCAAAGCCTAGTTAATTTCCACCCACCTCCCGGACCTGGGCTGCTATTCCATCCCTGGAGTCTGAATGGCCTTGGATCCGTGACTGGCCAGGAGTAGGGTTGAACAGCCCGGCAGGGTGCCCTTAACTGAGCCCCGTCTTGAACCTGTACTGTGAGGTTTGCTCTGGCTGCGACCAGAGTCCTTCGTTTAACCAGAGGATGGTCGCCTGACCCTCTGGCCTTGAACTTTGAAAGGTAACCTAGACGACCTAGTCGACCTAGTTGCAGGTCGACTGGGGCTGGGGTCCCCAGCTCAATCCTCTGTCCTGAGAGTGCAGCCTCCTAGGCACCTCAGCAGGGCTCTGTGGGCGAGGCAGGGATGACTCGGACGGTGGAGAGTGAAGCGTTAGGGGGAAGAGGCAGGGGACACAAGCCCTTGGGTGTTTACTCAGGCACAGTCCTCTAACTCCCAGCCCAGGAAGCAGACGTTCCCTAAGGCTCTGGTTGCCCTAGAAACGAGAGGAGCGCGTGAAACAGTGCTGCCGACACGTGGACATTTCCTGTAAGTACAACCTGACCGGCTGTGTTTACCCACACCTCCAATGAACAAGGCCTGTGGGGCTGTGAATGACAGCTGCCCTCAGGAAAGGATCTAGAGCTGACATTGCAGACGTAAATTCCAAACACAACGGATGTTCAAGAAGCCAATTGCAACACGTAAATTTTCCTGACACCCTTTAAAGAAAAGTATAAGGGGGGAAAAAAATCCCCACCCTGCAACAGGATAAGATGCTGCCGCCACTGCGGCTATGTCACTTCAGTCGTGTCCGATCCCATAGACGGCAGCCCACCAGGCTCCTCTGTCCCTGGGATTCTCCAGGCAAGAACACTGGAATGGGTTGCCATTTCCCTCTCCAATGCATGCATGCATGCATGCTAAGTCGCTTCAGTTGCCTCTGACTCTGTGCAACCCCATGGACAGCAGCCCACCAGGCTCCTCCATCCACGGAACTCTCCAGGCAAAAACACTGGAGAGTGGGTTGCCATTTCCTTCTCCAGGATAAGATGCTGAACATCCCTAATTATTACAGGAAGATGCAAGTTAAAGTGACAACAGCAAATCAAATCCCACTGCTCAGAATGGCCATTCTCACATGTCACAAACAACAATGCAGGAGCGAGCCAGGAGAAGACCCAGTAGGTGGGAATGGACATTGGCAACGGCCACTAGAAAGGACAGCCTCCCTGTGCCAGAAAAAAAAAAAAAAAACTTTCTGGAAAGCTAAGCCTAGGATCTGACATTCCCACACCTGGGCCTATATCCCGAGAAAACCATCATTCAAAAACCCACATGCACCCCGACACTCACTGCAGCACTACTTACAGTAGCCGAGACACAGATCCAGCAAAATGTCTACTGACACATTAAAGCTGAAAAATGATGTGGTGCATACATACAATGGACCAAACTCAACCATGAGAGACCGCCGCTGCAATTGTGAAATTATTTCACTGGTCACCACAAGGATGGACCTTGGAGGGTCAGACATTAGTTAGGCAGACAGAGGGAGAAAATAGCATATGATGTGAATACTAGGCAAAATTTAAAAGGAAGTAGACAAACTACTTTACAGCACAAAAAGAGACTCTGAGAATTCAAACACAGACAGAGGGATCCAAAAAAGTTGAAAGAGCAAGGATGAATTAGGAGGTTGGGACTAACATATACTCAGAAATCTGTATCTAAAATAGATAATCCAAAAGGATTACCTCCTTTCTTCTTTCGTTTCCTTTTCCTCCCAGAAATGGGTTTCCCTGGTGGCTCAGGCAGTAAAGAATCTACCTGCGATACAGGGGACCTGGGTTTGATCCTTGGGTTGGGAAGATCCCCTGGAGAAGGAAATGGCTATTCACTCCAGTATTCTTGCCTGGAGAATTCCATGGTGAGGAGCCTGGCATGGGTGGCAGTCCATGGGGTGGCAAAGAGTTGGACAAGACAGAGCAACTAACACTTTCACTTTTTTACTACTTTCCTCCCACAAATACAAAAATTTTAGAATATCTAAGATTACACAGTAATCTGTATCACTAACATAAACAGAAATCTATATCTGTAATAGATAATCAGCAAGATTATCTCCTTCCTTGCTTCCTCCAGATATAAACAAAAGTCTGTATGTCTAAAATATATAACAAAATCTGTATCTTTAACATATACACAGAAATCTGTATCTCTAATAGATACTCCACAAAGACCTGATGTTCAGCATAGGGAACTTTACTAGACCTGCAATTCCTCTATGGTAAAAGAATCCAGGAAAAGAGAGATGCTGTATGTGTGCATGGTAAGTGAATCAAGCAGCAGTATAATGATAACATTAAGAAGCAGAAACATTACTTTGCCCGCAGAGCTCCCTCTAATCAAAGCTATGATTTTCCCAGTCATGTATGGATGTGAGAGTTGGACCATAAAGAAAGCTGAGCCCCAAAGAATTGATGCTTTTGAACTGTGGTGTTGGAGAAGACTCCTGAGAGTCCCTTGGACTGCAAGGAGATCAAGCCAGCCAATCCTAAAGGAAATCAGTCCTGAATATTCATTGGAAGGACTGATGCTAAAATTGAAGCTCCAATATTTTGGCCACCTGATGTGAAGAGCTGACTCATTTGAAAAGACCCTGATGCTGGGAAAGATTGAAGGCAGGAGGAGAAGGGGATGACAGAGGATGAGATGGTTAGATGGAATCACTGACCAAATGATCATGAATTTGAGAAAACTCCAGGGGAAGGTGATGGACAAGGAAGCCTGATGTGCTATGGTCCATGGGGTTGCAAAGAGTCGGACACAACTGAGTGACTGGCCAACAAAGATAAAGATCCCACCTTATTAGGGCTCAGTATTAAAGAGCTCACCTGTCAATGCAACAAATTCGGGTTTGGGTCCCTGGGTCAGGAAGATTCCCTAGAAAAGAGAACGGCAACCCACTCCAGTATACTTGCTTGAGAAATCCCATGGACAGAGGAGGCTGGCAGGCTACAGTCCATAGGATTACAAAAGCTTTGGACATGAGTTAGCAACAGATTTTCAAGATAAAGATCCAATTATAAGGTCAGATACTATGAAATTCTTGAGGAAAATATAGGCAGCAGAAACTTTGTCATTCATCACAGCAAGTTCTTTTGGGACCCACCTCTTAGAACAAACAAAAAGAAACCCAAAATAAGAAATTAGCCCACAAAGTGTGACCCCCTCACTCCTTCTCAGCAGACCAGCTGAGCTCCTGAGGGGCAGAGAAGATGGGGTCAGGTGCCGCCGCAGGCACTCTTGCTGCCTGGAGGGGGTGGCTTTTTTCAAATAAAAGTTGCTCAGTTGTGTCTGACTCTTTGCGACCCCAGGGACTGTACAGTCCATGGCCCGAATACTGGAGTAGGTAGCCATTCCCTTCTGCAGAGGATCTTCCCAACCCTGGGATTGAATCCAGATCTCTTACCTTGCAGGCGGATTCTTTACCAGCTGAGTTACTAGGGAAGTGGTGGTGGTTTAGCTGCTAAGTCGTGTCAGATTCTTGTAACCCCATGAACTGTAGCCTGCCAGGCTCCTCTGTGGAATTTCTCAGGTGAGATAACTGGACTGGGTTGCCATTCCCTTCTCCGAGGGGTCTTCCTGACCCAGGGATCCAACCCGCGCCTCGTGCATTGCAGGTTATTTCATTTGCCAACTGAGCCACCAGAGAAGCCCAGTGCCTGAAGGGGGTTGTTTACAAAGACCTCAGCCCAGGCGCTGCCGGGAAGGGCTGCCCGACTCGTCCAGGCAGCCAACCCTCGCCCATCGGGCGCTCACAGTTGCAGAAAATGGGTCTTGTTGTGCCGGCCAGGAGCAAGGAAGAGGTGTGGGCCTGAGGGTCAAGATGGACATGGGGCTGCAGCTCTGGTTTGATTTCTAATCATTTTTTCTGGCCCACGAGTGGGAGAGAATTTCAAGAAAATCTCCTAAAGAGAGGAACCCAGGAGTCAGGGAGAGGAGGGTTGGTGGGTGGAGATGGACCCAGGGTCCCAGGTGCATTTGAAGCTTCTGGAAGGCCTGCCAGAAGGAGGCCACACAGAGTGAAGCCCAGGGTCACTGCCCTGCCCAGGAGCGGCTGTATGTTAGTCCAGGTCCTGCTCAGGGCCAGCTCTGACTGGAGGAGGCCTGGGGGCGCTCTGCAATGAGGGTTACATGCACAGTTCCTGTGTGCTGAGTCCTGCCCAGACGGGCCCCTGCCTTGGGAGGGGTCTGCCCATGTGAGCCCCGTGCCCTGGGAGGGGCGTGTGAATAGCCTCCCTCTCTTAGCCGCTGGCACAGAGTTGCTTAGGATGCAGATTAAAATCAGCTGAGGACAGGGGTCAGGGGTCCAAGCTTGCTGTGCCCGCCACATGACACTGGATGTTGAGGCAAGGAATACGACTGCATCCTACGTGCCGGCTGACCAAAATTTTGATGATTAATGCCTCCAAATAACCCTCTTGTTGGGTTCTGGATGCCAGGTTCTTTTATGAATTAGAGGAGGAGGTGAGGAAACAAACCAAAAAAGCTGTTAATCTTGCAAATACCTTGGGAGAATGCCAAACCTCAGGCAGGGGGATGTGTTAATCTCTTCCTTCCTGGCATCCACAGGTGGACAGGGTTCTGAACAAAGGCAGTTTAACAGTCAGGCAGAGGGGCAGGATTCTCTGAGACAGGCCATTATTGTGTGATTATAGTAAAAAGTAATCGAGAGCAAGTCAAAGACACAGTTCCAACATGGAGTCAGAACTGGTTTATTCCTGAACATCCTAAAGGGCAGGGTTTATTCAGGTCCTCCCATTGCCCTTCCCCTCCCCCAGCGCCAGGCCCCACTTACTGACTCCCTGTCTCTGGATTTGCCTGTTCTGGATGTTTATTATAAGTGGAATTCTATAATTTGTGACTATTCTGGGCTGTATGTTAGTGTCCCCCTCAAAAAACACATGTTGAAACCTAACCTCTAAGGTGATGGCGTGAGGAGAGGGGGCCTTGAGGAGGTGATGAGGTCATGAGAGTAGAGACTTCATGAATGGGATTAATGCTCTTATGAAACAGACCCCCAAGGAGCCTCCTCAGCCCTTCCTCCATGTGAGGATGCAGTGAAGACCCCGGCCCCCACCAAGAACCGAGGTTCACTAGAACCTGACCATCCTGACACCCTGATCTCTGACGTCTGGCCTCCAGAGCTGTAGGAAATGCATTCCTCTTGCTGAAGCCCCCAGCCTTCTATTTTGCTATGGCAGCCCAAGCAGACTAAGGCAGCGCATCCTTCTGTGTCTGCTTCTCTCGCTGAGCGTTGTGTGTTCAAGTCCATCCACATTGTAGCCTGTGTCAGAGCTTCGCTCCTTTCATGTCTGAGTCATAGTCCACTGTGTGAAGGGACCACATTCTGTTTATGCCTTCTTCCATCCATCCACCCACCGATCAATCCATCCACCCACCTATCCATCCACCCATCCACCCATCTATCTGAGAGGGTAACAGGCAGGAAGGCCAGGGATCTCCAATGCCTTTTTCTTTCTCTTACAGATGGGAACTAGCAATTCCAGCCTCACTCCTTTGAACTGTATCCTGAAAACTGGGATAGATTTGATCCCCAGAGCTTAAAGAAGACCCATACTTATTTCCGTATAAGAAGCAGTATCCACTGAAACCTGAGGTTAAGGAAGGGTTAAAACCTATCATTGAGAATTTAAAGGAGCAGGGGCTATTAATTCCCTGTAACAGTCCATGTACCACTCCTATTTTGGGTATAAAGAAATCAACTAGTAAATGGAGACTAATTCAAGATTTATGAATAATAAATGAGACTGTAGTTCCTTTACACCCGTGGTGCCTAATCCTTATACTCAACTGTCTGAAATTCCTGAACGAGCCAAATATTTCTCAGTAATTGATTTAAAAGATGCTTTCCATTCAGTGCCTTTGGCGGAGGAAAGTCAATTTTTATTTGACTTTGAAGACCCTATGCAGCTAGCTTTTCAGTTAACCTGAACATTTTTGCCGCAGGGATTTCGTGACAGCACTCACCTATTTGGGCAAATTTTGTCACGAAATCTACAAAACCTTAATATCTTCAAAGCAGTGGTACTACAATATGTAAATGATATTCTGCTCTGTGCTGAGACAGGAGAAGCTTGTTCACAAGCCTCAGAAGATTTCTTAAACTCTCTGGCAGGCTGCGGTTACAAGGCATCAAGGGAAAAGGCTCAGCTTTGTCAACAATCTGTTAGATATCCGGGCCTAATCATATCAGAAGGGACTAGGGCCAAAGGCCCCGAGAGAATTAAGCCTATACTAAAGTATCCCCTACCTATGACTTTGAGACAATTCAGAGGATTTTCAGGAATCACAGGCTACTGCCACATTTGGATCCTGGGTTATGGGGAACTTGCCCGGCCTTTATATAAACTTATAACTGAGACTCAGCAGGCCCAAACCGACAAACTGATTTGGTCTCCAGATACTCAAAAGGCTTTTAAGCCTCTTCAGACTGCTCTCCTGCAAGCTCTCGCTTTGAGCTTGCCCATAGGGTCAGAATTTAATTTGATTGTTACTGAAAGAAAAGGTATGGCCTTGGGAGTTTTGACACAACCCCAAGGGCATCACCAGCAACCTATTGCTTATTTAAGTAGAGAATTAGATAATTTCACGTGGGTGGCCACACTGTCTAAGAGTAATTGGATCAATGGCTTTATTAACATCTGAAGCCCTCAAAATAATTAATGGACAAAATCTTAACTGTACTTCTCATAATGTGAGTGGAATCTTAAACTCTAAGGTTAATACTTGGATGACAGACAGTCGACTTCTTAAATATCAGTTATTGTTGTCAGAAGGACCAATAACAAAGCTTAAAGTTTGTGGAAATTTAAATTCTGCCACTTTCCTTCCTGAGAAGGAAAATGAAACACCTGATCACAATTGTTCCCAATGTCTAACTTTATGCAGCTTGGGAAGATATAATGGATACCTCATTAGACAATCCTGAAATGGAAATATTTACAGATGGCAGCTCTTTAGTTCAGGATGGGAAGCGTAAAGCAGGTTACGCCATGGTGATGGCTGAACAGGTTTTAGAAGAAAATCTCTCCCCCAGGGAACCAGTGCTTAGTTAGCAGACTGTGGCTCTGACCTGAGCTCTAGAGTTAAGCAAAGGGCAGCAAGCAAATACCTACACTGATTCTAAATATGCTTTCTTGACTTTACATGCTCATGTTGCAATATGGAAAGAAAGTTTAAAACAGTAACAGGAGAACCTATTAAACATTTCAGAGAGATTGAGAGACTTTTAACTGCTATATATTGTCCTAAAGAAGTAGCTGTTATGCATTGCAAAGGGCACAGCAGGGATGGGAGTAAAGTAGCCAAAGGTGACTGACTATCAAGCCAGAAAGTTCAGTTCAGTTCAGTCGCTCAGTCGTGTCTGACTCTTTGCGACCCCATGGACTGCAGCTCGCCAGGCCTCCCTGTCCATCATCAACTCCCGGAGTCTACCCAAACCCATGTCCATCGAATTGGTGATGCCATCCAGCCATCTCATCCTCTGTTGTCTCCTTCTCCTCCTGACCCCAATCCTTCCCAGCATCAGGGTCCTCTCCAGTGAGTCAACTCTTTGCATGAGGTGGCCAAAGTATTGGAGTTTCAGCTTCAACATCAGTCCCTCCAATGAACACCCAGGACTGATCTCCTTCAGGATGGACTGGTTGGATCTCCTTGCAGTCCAAGGGACTCTCAAGAGTCATCTTCAACACCACAGTTCAAAAAGCATAAATTCTTTGGCACTCAGCTTTCTTCAACGTCTAACTCTCACATGCATACATGACTACTGGAAAAACCATAGCCTTGACTAGATAGACCTTTGCTGGCAAAGTAATGTCTCTGCTTTCAAATATGCTATCTAGGTTGGACATAACTTTCCTTCCAATGAGTAAGTGTCTTTTAATTTCATGGCTGCAATTACCATCTGCAGTGATTTTGGAGCCCCCCAAAATAAAGTCTGACACTGTTTCCACTGTCTCCCCATCTATTTCCCATCAAGTGATGCCAGATGCCATGATCTTAGTTTTCTGAATGTTGAGCTTTCAGCCAACTTTTTCACTCTCCTCCTTCACTTTCATCAAGAGACTCTTTACTTCCTCTTCATATTCTGCCATAAGGGTGATGTCGTTTGCATATCTGAGGTTATTGATATTTCTCCTGGCAATCTTGATTCCAGCTTGTGCTTCTTCCAGCCCAGTGTTTCTCATGATATACTCTGCATATAAGTTAAACAAGCAGGGTGACAGTATACAGCCTTGACATACTCCTTTTCCTATTTGGAACCAGTCTGTTGTTCCATGTCCAGTTCTAACTGCTGCTTCCTGACCTACATACAGGTTTCTCAAGAGACAGGTCAGATGGTCTGGTATTCCCATCTCTTGAAGAATTTCCCACAGTTTGTTATGATCCACACAGTCAAAAGCTTTGGCATAGTCAGTAAAGCAGAAATAGATGTTTTTCTGAAACTCTCTTGCTTTTTCGATGATCCATCGGATGTTGGCAATTTGATCTCTAGTTCCTCTGCCTTTTCTAAAACCAGCTTGAACATCTGGAAGTTCACAGTTCACGTATTGCTGAAGCCTGGCTTGGAGAATTTTGAGCATTACTTTACTAGCATGTGAGATGAGTGCAATTGTGCGGTAGTTTGAGCATTCTTTGGCATTGCCTTTCTTTGGGATTGGAATGAAAACTGACCTTTTCCAGTCCCATGGCCACTGCTGAGTTGTTCAAATTTGCTGGCCTATTGAGTGCAGCACTTTCAAGGTATCATCTTTCAGGATTTGAAATAGCTCAACTGGAATTCCACCACCTCCACTAGCTTTGTTCATACTGATACTTTCTAAGGCCCACCTGGCTTCACATTCCAGGATGTCTGGCTCTAGGTGAGTGATCACACCATCGCGATTATCTGGGTCGTAAAGATCTTTTTTGTACAGTTCTTCTGTGTATTCTTGCCATCTGTTCTTAATATCTTCTGTTTCTGTTAGGTCCCTACCACTTCTATCCTTTATTGAGCCCATCTTTGCATGAAATGTTCCTTTGGTATCTCTAATTTTCTTGAAGAGATCTCTAGTCTTTCCCATTCTGTTGTTTTCCTCTATTTCTTTGTACTGATCGCTGAGGAAGGCTTTCTTGTCTCTCCTTGCTATTTTTTGGAACTCTGCACTCTAATGGGAATATCTTTCCTTTCTCCTTTGCTTTTCACTTCTCTTCTTTTCACGGCTATTTGTAAGGCCTCCTCAGACAGCCATTTTGCTTTTTTGCATTTCTTTTCCATGGGGATGGTCTTGATCCCTGTCTCCTGTACAATGTCACGAACCTCCATCCATAGTTCATCAGGCACTCTGTCTATCAGATCTAGTTCCTTAAATCTACTTCTCACTTCCACTATGTAATCATAAGGGATTTGATTTAGGTCATACCTGAATGGTCTAGTGGTTCTCCCTACTTTCTTCAATTTAAGTCTGAGTTTAGCAATAAGGAGTTCATGATCTGAGCCACAGTAAGCTCCTGGTCTTGTTTTTGCTGACTGTATAGAGCAGGTCCATCTGGTCAAGGCTATGGTTTTTCCAGTGGTCATGTATGGATGTGAGGGTTGGACTGTGAAGAAAGCTGAGTGCTGAAAAATTGATGCTTTTGAACTGTGGTGTTGGAGAAGACTCTTGAGAGTCCCTTGGACTGCAAGGAGATCCAACCAGTCCATCCTGAAGGAGATCTGTCCTGGGTGTTCATTGGAAGGACTGATGCTATTTGAGAGGAACACATACCTTAGTTAACAGTATTAGTGCTTTTCTAAGTATGGGAAGATGCAAGACCCTGAGTTCATAAATATTTCTCCTGTGAATATTTAATTGAGGGCTGGTTCTACCAGGTTTCCCAGAGAACAAAGCACCTCATCCTGATCTTCACTCTGAATTCCCTCCAGGATGGATACTCGGTCAGCAACAACAGTGGTTAATGACTTGATTCTTGTCGACCTGAGTGGTGGGCAACATTCTTTATTACATAATCCCGTCCATTTTAGTTTTATTTTCAATAAAATTTGGGAGGCATCTTTAACCATTTTGTCTCAAGAGTTAATAATTTCACTGATAGACCACTCAAAATGCTCTTATTCACCCGGTCCTAGAAACAGTAGCAAGTTCCTCTGGGTCACACAGCCTCCTGCAAATGGTTCCCTCCCTGTTGCTTCTTCCCATATCTAGAGTCACACTGTTACAATCATGGATCTTTCAGACTATCCATCAGGTCAATTTTTTCAAGTCACTTGGTCATCATTATTTTTATCATAGGCTCTGTTAAACATTTGGTAATACAAGAAAAAGTCATATAAAAGTAAAATAGGCAGAATACAAGTAATAGAACCTGTGGTACTGATAAAGTCATAAGTAAGCATTGCTCTCTCCTAAGGACTTACATGGCTACATCAGAAGAAGAAAAATTCATCTTTATGGCTGAGCAGGTATTTCTGCCCTTAGGGAAGATTAGTTAACATATAACATGGATGCACAATCCACACTAGAGGTGAGGGAGGAGGCCAAACAAGCAGAGAATAAATTTATATTTTCCTTGTCTTCCTAAAAATATGGTAATTACTACATTACTTCTTAATACTGTTCTGCCATGGGAATCACCTCCTGGGAGCCCTCCGCACCTATGCAACCTGCCCCTGGGTGAGGATCACATACTTCATCCCAGAACAGGAGTGAGGGGCCGCAGAGGGGGTCCTCCCCCTCCTCTCCCCCACAGCTCTGCTTGCCTGGCCCCTCTGGCCCTGGTGACACTAGGATGCTGGGCTCTGAGGCTCTGTGGCTGAGAGCACACACACACACACACACACACACACACACACACTCAGCATGTACAAAGACACACACTCACGCCTTTAAAAAGAGGCACCCGGGAGCTGGCAGGGCCCCTTTAAGAGCTAGGGGACCAGATGCTGGGCATTATGGTGGGGCCCACCTCTTCTTTCCTAACACTGGGCCATTCTCTAGGATTTGGCTGGGGTGGTAAATGGTGGGCTGGAGGGGTGGGGCCAGGGGACTGGAGACTCATGGAGGGTTTCCTTGAGAGGATGGTTTGCTTGCGTGAGGAGGAAGTCTGCTTGGCAGCTTTGAGCTCCAGGCAAATTTGGGGTAATTAGGATCTGTGGATTTCGTGTGTTTTCTTACTTTTATCTTGTGTGTGTGCTAGTTGTGTCCGACTCTTTGCGACCCCAGGGACTGTAGCCCACCACGCTCCTCTGTCCATGAAATTCTCCAGGCAAGAATACTGGAGTGGGTTGCCATTCCCTTCTGCAAGGGATCTTCCTGACCCAGGGATCAAACCCGGGGCTCTTGCATTGCAGGCAGATTCTTTACTCTCTGAGCTAAAGGTTTAAAAGCTAACATTATAGATGTGGTACAAGGGAAAACACCTCTGGACAACGCTTCTCTCTATGACTGACTGCAGGGGCTGATGGGTACCCAGAGCTCCAAGAATTTTTAAAAATGATGCACCTTTACCTGGATCTCAGTTTTCTTGAGACACAAAGAAACAGGACGCAGCATCAGAAAGCAGCTGGCACACAGAAACACACGTGTGTGCTGCATACATTCAACAAATTCAGTTTCCTTGACTATGGCAGCAGCAATCCCCATCCCGTTCAAACCACGCCAGAAAAAGTAAAATGAAAAGAACATTCTCCCTTAAGAATAGGACCACCCAGTAACTTGTGCCCTTCTAACCAGAAAAGAAATCCAGCTAACATCAGCTTTAAGGCTGCAGTGGCCATGCTCTTCTCCCTGCAGAGGCAGGACCTGATGTTTTGATCACGGAGGCAGGGGGACCACATCGCTTCCCCTCACAAGCACTGCAGACAGGTGTCTTTAAGACACCGGGTTTCTCTGCCAGCTCCTACTTTGACTCCTCAGAGAGTAGTTGGGATGGAAGGGTATCTACCCCTGGCTTCCTCTAAGAGGCCCTCGAGGCAGTGGGTGTTCAGTGAGCCTGCAAAAATTCTGGAACCACTCTCAGGTGGAGCTGGAACACCTGGAGCACCAAGTGGGACCCAAGGACCCAGGGTCTCTGTTTTAATCCTCTTGCTGCTGGAAATTATGGACCTCCAGAGATTTATTTTTTAACTTAAAGGAGAGGTGGAGTGGACACCTCCCTCCACTGGGAGAAAGAGGGTCCAATCCCTATCCACCGTGCTCCCCAACTTCACTGACCCATACTCACCCACATCAACTAAGGCATTGCCAGGGGTACAGACATGCTTTGCAATGAGGCCCCTCCGGAGGCCCAGGGTGTGAACAGCTGCCCAGAAGGCTGTGTGCTGTGGAGTCAGCACCTTAGGAGGTGGGACGGGGTGGTGGGCAAAGAAGAAAGGAGTCTCAGGTCCTGATGGATCAGAAGAAGGTAAATGGGGAGAGGTGGTCAGGACACAGGAGATGAGAAAAGTAAGAAAGATCAGAAAAGGGACAAAGAGTAGAAAATGTAGGAAAGATGGAACAGCAAGTTCAGTTCAGTTCAGTTCAGTTCAGTTGCTCAGTCGTGTCCAACTCTTTGTGACCCCATGGACTGCAGCACGCCAGGCCTCCCTGTCCATCATCAACTCCTGGAGTCCACCCAAACTCATGTCCATTGAATTAGTGATGCCATCCAACCATCTTATCCTCTGTCGTTCCCTTCTCCTCCTGCCTTCAATCTTTCCCAGCATCAGGGTCTTTTAAAATGAGTCAGCTCTTTGCATCAGGTGGCCAAAGTATTGGAGTTTCAGCTTCAACATCAGTCCTTCCCAATGAACACTCAGAACTGATCTCCTTTAGGATGGACTGGTTGGATCTCCTTGCAGTCCAAGGGACTGCATTCTCAAGGCACTCTCAAGAGTCTTCAACATCAGAGTTCAAAAAGATCAATTCTTCGGTGCTCAGCTTTCTATATAGTCCAACTCTCACATCCATACATGACTACTGGAAAAACCATAACCTTGACTAGATGGACCTTTGTTGGCAAAGTAATGTCTCTGCTTTTTAATATGCTGTCTAGTTGGTTATAACTTTCCTTCCAAAGAGTAAGCATCTTTTAATTTCAAGAGAAAGAGGCAGAAGAGAATGTGGGCAACCACACAAGACAGGAAGGAGACAGAGCAGGAGGGAAGGGAACAGAAAAGAGCGTGAGATGAGTGGGGAAGGATGTGAGGAGGGAGAGAGGGAGCCAGGAAGAGGACATCAGGGAAGGCAGAGCTCAGTAATGAAATTTCTGTTAAGAAGAAGAATCAAAACTCGTGGGCAGAGTGTTGCTTTACAAAAACCAAGGCCATGTATGCGCTGTCAGCCACATAAGCTAGCAAGTTCATGGCTGTCAGAATGGCGACAGCCAATCGTTGGTCCCAGACACACAGAGTGGGGGGAAGTTCAGCATTGCAAGTCATATCGTTGGACCTTTGAGGCTGGCCCCCAAAATTCTCGTCAAACTGGTAGAGTGGCCAGAGGACCACAGCGGTGGTGTAGAGGAGGATGGAGAGCACTGTCTGCCCCACCAGGAAATCAGGGTAGAGGGTGGGCAGCCTTCTGTCGTCGCTGTCACACCCGTTGATAAAGAAGTTCACGGCCCCCAGGATGAAACAGATGAAGTACACAACCACACACCAAATCAGGGCCGGCTGGTGCTGGTACAAGTCAATGTTAGTGATGAAGCCAAAGATGACACAGGCCACGGCCTTCTCCAGTCTTCTGATCAAGCCTTGAAAGGTGGGCACAAAGCAGTATATATTGCCAGGCCGGGCACACACCCAGGCCACTTCCATGGCATAAAGCACAGAAGCCATGACTGAGAAGGCAGTGGCGGTGATGGCATGATTTTGGACAGGACCCTGAGGCAGGTATTGGATGTAGGTGATGCCAAAGATGATTGAGGCTGAGAGGCAGATGAAGGTAAAGTAATAGGCGTAGACATGGAGAAAACCATCCCAATAGTGGGGAATGCGGGACCGGAATATACATAACTCAGTTAGGAGGATAAGGAGGGATGCAGAGAAGCAGAAGCACCAGACGATGAAGCACCCGTTACCTATGCCCTCCTGCAGAGTGTCCTCGATGGCCACCAGCGAGAAGGGCACGCAGGTGGAGAGCAGCTGCCCCAGGCGGAGGAAATAGCCCACGATGGTCACAGAGTCCAGGCCTGAGAACAAGCTCATGGTGCTATGATGGTGGTGCAAGTATATGTCAGCAATATGGCTGTGGTCTTCACTGCGGGACAAAGGTCCAGCTGTGGAGGTGGATTAAGTCAGATGCCTCGAAAAGGCTCAGGGCCCTTTGAGGACTGAGGCTCAGGATATGTGGAGTTTGAACCAATGACTCAGACCCCTGATAATAGCACAGCTGCTCTGCAGTTTTTTCTCCCAACCCATCACCCTTGGTCTTGTCAGACTTCTCTTATCCTGAAGCTGCCAGCTGGGTTGAGTCTGGCCTCAAATTATGAGCATTTTGGGTCTTCCTATGCTATGTGCCATTATCTACAGAAATACAGAATAGTATGGTCTCTACCTACAACCCCAAACCTTTAAGTCTCTGAAACTGGAAAAGAAATAAAAAGAAAAAACTCATTTCATAAGAAAATTTGACCTGAACAGACATGAGACCATTTGTGGTCTATATTTATTTCACTTAGTGTAAATTTTCAAGAGTTCAGTTGTAGAAATACTAAGATGTTTGATAAAAGGTGCTTGTAGACCCCATTGGGTATTATGGCATGTAGGGAGATGCACCAGGTTACATGACTGAAGCTAAAAACTACTGAGTCCTGGAGCAGATCTGACCTAGGGATTTCAGAAAAGGGATTATGGATAGTACTGCTCACTCCATGTTGCATATGAGAAGACTAACTCTTGGGAAATCCAGTGCCTTCCTTAAGGTGGCATGACTAGGACCTGGGAATCCCAGATAAAAGTATCAACTGTGGGTTTGAGTGCTTTGATCTACAGCCCACATGGTCAGCAGGTACCCCGTGGGTGGGAGCTCTGGGACCCAGGACCCGCCTTCAGGCCACGGCCTCCTTCCACAGCAACCTGAAAACACACATGTCCCGGCTCTCCTCCCTGCAGCATCACTAGAAGGAGCTGTCATCTGGGGGGACACAGCCCCACCCAGAGGAAGGCAGCTTCAGGGGTGAGCAGGGAGGAGACATGGGGTGAGGGCAAGGCTGTGGGGATGAGATGACGTGGGAAGTAGGGAATATTTTGAATTCTTTGCCCAATTTTTCCTTAACTTGTGATTCTTCCTCATTGGGGAAGTGGGACCACAACCCAGCATGACTCACAATAGGGCATCACGGGGGAACCTCAGAATAATTGACATAATGTTTGGCTCTTAAGCTCCAAATCTGCCATCTAGGTGTAGGTCAGGAAAGATCTAGGAGTAGTCTTACCTGAGTGAGAATTTTCCTGGCCTGGGAGACTGGTTAGCAGCTTCGAAGCTGGGAAGAAAGGATTGGAAATGAACAAGGATGCTGTGTCTGATGCTGATGGGGAGCCTTTCAGGCATCCCAGGGAGGGGGAAGGGATAGATGGATGGTCGGCCCCCTTTAAAGGGCAGGAGCTGAAAGAGGAGGCCACCTGCAAGACCCTTGGGAGGGGGCTGCCCTGAGGATGCATCCGAGACTGGAGCGGGGGTGAGGGGGCAGAGTGGAGATGACTTGGGGGCAATTCCAGGGTCCCAGTGGCCCTGAGGCAGCCCAGTAGGTGTCTTCTGACCCAGAAGGGATGCAGGCATGGAAGCAATCTTCCCATGGAGGAGGGGCCTGGACTGGAACTGAGAGAGGAGAACAGGGGCCTAAGGGGTTTCAGGGCTGTGACAGGGACACGTGGTGAGAGTGGCAGGGACCCTGGAGACCATGGAATTGCCCAGGTCACCTGCCCAAGACAGTCCCACCAGCCAGGGCTGCAGTCCTGCTCACACAGGGGCTCCTCCAGGGTCCAGTGTCGGGGGAGTGAGACCCCTCCCAGCCCGCCCCCTCCTGGGACAGCTGCCCTGTTTCCAAGGGACTGTTTGCTGAGAGGCCCCCAGGGCTGAAGGGCCAGCACACTGAGCCCTAGCCCGCTTCCTGCCATCGGGGGCCTGGTCACCTTTGCTGATAACAAACCCTGGGGCAAGCTGAGGCTGGAAAGAGAGACAGAGCAAACCTGAGAACCACCCTGGACTCCCAGAGCTCCTTGAGCCCCAGTTGCAGGGGAGCCCTGGAGCCTGCGGCCTCCCCGTGGGCACTGCCGGGGTGGGGAGGGGCACTGGGTGAGGGAAGCTGGGGTGTCTGTCCCCAAAGCTGTTCCCAACTTACCTAGACAAAATGACCATGCAATTTACACCTAAGGCTAAAAGACAACTTTAGATCCATTTAATAGCATAGAGGGAGGACTTGGGGAAAGAGAACCATGGGGATTCCTGCTGTGTGACCCTGGGTCAGGCCTGTGCCCTCTCTGGGCCCCTGTTCCCCCACCTGGAAAGCAAGAGGTTTGCCTGAGTCTCCCCACACTAATCTGTGAGCCTGGACATGGTGTCCCCGTCAGAGCACAGCCTGGGTGTGGCTGCCCAGCAGCCAGGCATGTGGACTGGAAGACAGGGAGCTGGGAAGGTCACGGCCAGGACAGAGGAAGGAGGAGGAGGTGAGACGGACACTAAGAGTGACAAGGAGGCTGTGGGGCTTGGAGGGGATGCTTCATAGATGAATGACCTTGGGCAAGCTTATTCATCAGAGCCTCAGTTTCCCCATCTGTGCAATGCTCTTAATATTGACTTCATATGAATTAAATGTATGAAAGCATGTGAAGGGCTCATCAGAGGGCCTGGAACATGGCACACTCAATCTGTGCCAGTTACCTGTCCCCCTCCTCCTCACAGAGAACGCAGAAGGCCCTGGCTCCACTCTGGACATCAGCACACGCAAGCTTGATTTGTTCCAGATTAGGGGCTGCAAACCAGTTTGTACTGCAGGTGGTCCAGAGGCGTGTTTGGTTTCCCTATGCAGTGTTTTCTAGAAGAGATCATATAGAATCGGTGTTATTTTTTTCTTAAGTGTTTGTTATCTACTCAACATTTTAATTTCAGTGAAAATCTCCATTTCCAGCTTTCTTGGACTCCTCAGGAGATCTGGTGTCACTGGGCTGTGTGCCCTTAGGAAGCAGTGGGGGTGGGTGCCTGGAGCTGAGCACTTACTAAGCCCTTTACTTTATGTTGTTCCTCAGGCTCATCTTTGCTTAGTATTTTCTGTGTTTTTCTCATTCTCATGTCTGATTGATATAAGGCAGGACTATGATCATCTCCCATGTCCTGGTTTACCCTCTTGGGCATGGCCAGGCTTCCTGCCTGCTCACAGGAGCATCCACCCCTCCATCCCGGGAGCATCCATGTCCTCAACCTCGTGTATAGCCTTCAACATATTTCACATGCTCTGAAATCATATGTAGATATGTGTGTACAGACATGCACACATGTTGGTAGGGCATATCTGTAACCTTTTTTTCCTGATTTATAAACACAAGATCTTATGCACACGGCATCTTGCTTTTAAACCACCCCAGACAGAGGCGACTGCCTCTGTCCTCTCCAATAGCCCTAGTCCTCTCCATCCCCTTTACTTATTTCCTTCACTCCTGGCTCCTGTGGGTGTTTGGATTGACCCTCCTTCTCTAGATCAGTGGACCCTCCCCTGTGAGTCTCAGACACTGGGGGACAGACCCTGGGGGATATGACCAGGGGTCCTGGGATCCATGTGACCACCATGCTCTAGGGCAAGAGGTAGGCAAGCATTTCTGGAAAATTTTCTAGAAATTTATCTTGGTTTTGTAACAAATTAGTTGTACAACAGACTACTATAAGCTTGGTATCTTAAAACAACAGTAAGTTATTCTCTCACAGTTCTAGAGGTCAGAAGTCTGAAACAAGGGGTCAGCAGGGCTGTGCTATCTTTGATGCCCCAGGGGACGATCTGTCCTTGCCTCCTTTAGCTTCTGGAGACCCCTTAGCTTCTGGCTACCTAACTCCCTCTCTGTTTCCACCTTCACGTGCACATCTTCTCTCAACTACATGTATGTGAATTTATCTGTCCTTTCTCTTGTAAAGACACCAGTTACTGGACTGTGGTCCCACTCTCTGTCCAGGACCATTTCCACGCTGGAATTCTTAACTAAATATGTCAGCAGAGACCCTACTTCCAAATAAGGCCACATTCTGAGGTTCTGAGTAGACATGACTTTTTTGGAGGACACTCTTCAATTCATATGCTCCTTGCTCCCATCTTCCTGTCCTTTTCTCATGGTGACTTTTTCTAACGTGATTAATTGTATTAACTGTATTTATTTGCTCTTTCAGATTGGTGTCTGTTCACTGGAGTTCTTTGGACTCACAGTGGGTTGATCCCTTGTGTACTTTGTCATTAAACTGTGAGCCCCCTTTTACAGGACCCCCTTTTTCCTAGGAGGATCCTGGCACCTGGATTGGGAGCTTCACCCAGAAGAACTGCTCTTGCTCAGAATCCTTCTGGCCAATCACCTGTTGGACAAAAATTGAGTTAATCTCCTAGGTTGGAGTTTTTAGAGCTCAGGGATCAAGAATATTTTGGCTCAAACCCATAAGAAGAGAAGATTTGAGATTTCTATTTCTCTTGTGGTGACTTTAAAAAAAAAAGTACAAGCTCTTGGAAGGTGGATGTCAGCCTTATCCTTCCCTCCAGCTGGAGCCCGTAGTTTCCCTTGTCTGCCCTTTCTCTGACCCTGTAGGCCACGTGGCCCTGGCTTTAGGGAAGTGTCTCAGCTCCAACTCAAGGTACATCAGATCAGTTCAGTTCAGTTCAGTTCATTCACTCAGTCATGTCCAGCTCTCAGCGACCCCATGGACTGCAGTACGCCAGACTTCCCTATCCATCACCAACTCTCAGAATTTACTCAAACTCATGTCCATTGAGTCGGTGATGCCATCCAACCATCTCATCCTCTGTTGTCCCCTTCTCCTCCCTCCTTCACTCTTTCCCAGCATCAGGATCTTTTCAAACGAGTCCGCTCTTCACATCAAGTGGCTAAAGTATTGGAGTTTCAGTCTCAGCATCAGTCCTTCCAATGAATATTCAGGACTGATCTCCTTTAGGATGGACTGGTTGGATCTCCTTGCTGTACAAGGAACTCTCAAGAGTCTTCTCCAACACCACAGTTCAAAATCATCAATTCTTCAGCACTCAGCTTTCTTTACAGTCCAACTCTCACATCCATGCATGACTACTGAAAAAACCATAGCTTTGTCCATATGGACCTTTGTCAGCAAAGTGATGTCTCTGCTTTTTAATATGGTGCCTAGGTTTGTCATAGCTTTCCTTCCAAGGAGTAAGTGTCTTTTAATTTCATGGCTGCAATTACCATCTGCAGTGATTTGGGAACCCAAGAAAATAAAATCTGTTGTTGTTTGGCCATTGATGACTAGTAATTTTAATAGTGGCTCAAACCAATAAGATAAAAGAGATGCCCCCAGAAGAGGATATAGCCTTCACAAGATCTAGAAAGCTTTCTTTCAAAAATAGTCTAAGAAAGTAAAGGGCCTTCACTATATAGGCAGACACCTATACCTAAAAGGTGAAGGTGACAAAGGCCACTTATGGGCTAGGAGTATTGAGGCTAGGAGTGTTGACACAGCCAGACCAAAAAAATCTCCTTAAAATTCTAATCTATTTGACTGGCTGCCATGTGTTTCTTCTGGATGGTAGAGCCTCTTAAAATATAGGAAACTCTTAAAATACAGGGGGAAAAAAGCCTCAGAGGATCAGTTATGTTTACATATCAAAGACAGCAGGAAGAGAAATGCAAGATCCCTCTAAAGGGCTTTTGATCCTTTAAGGTCAGAATTCTAAAAATGTATTTTATCAAGCTGGTTTTTCTAGCTGCACATGCAAAACTAATTAATTTTGCAAAGTCCAGTGAACACCAATTTGGCCGTTTTGGGGTGATGTTTCCTTTAATTTCCAATTAAGCAAGACCTTTTTTTTTTTTTTTAGTTCTACCACTTTATTGCTACCAACCCATCTCCCTCCACCCTCATGCACACATGCTCAGTTATGTAACCCCATGGACTGCAGCCCACCAGGCTCCTCTGTCCATGGACTTTTCCAGGCAAGAATACTGGAGTGGGTTGCCATTTCCTTCTCCAGCTAAGCAAGACCTTGTAAATATAATTCTGTAGACACTTCTCTGTGTCTTTCATCTGAGAATAACCCATTGTGATGAAAAAAATTAATCGACAGACAGTCTAAGAAACAAGTGGAAACTTTTATTTGGGCCAGTATGGGAATTATAACCTAGGAGACAGTCTTTCAGAACAGTCTGTGAATGTTCTATCTATGAGGTCAAAGCACAGTTATATAAGCTTTTGAGACAAAGGGTTATCCATCAAGTGAGGTATTACTGACACTTAGCATGATCCATATCAGCTCAACAAAGTGTGTGGTGCATACAGGTCATTGTGGCCCCTTAGGAGAAGAAAGGTTATCTCCTAAGAAGCCGTGATCCTTGATATGATAAAGAAGGAATGTTATCTACTTAGGAGGCATGGTTAATGCAGATGCACAAGACCCAATAAGGGGAGGGAGGAGGCCCAAACAGGGAAAGGAAAATTTTGTATTTAATCTTTTCTCCTCTTGCCATTAAAATATGGATTTCATTTCAAATCATTTCATTTCAAATCGGTGTGTTTCCACCGAGCAAAATCTTCCTAGTGTCTTTCTCCTGAGAATAACCCAGGTACTGCTTCTTGAACTAAGTGTCGAGGAAAACCTACCCCTCCAGGGAAGAGTTTAATAGCACCAAATCAAACTTTGCATCAGCAACCAATAACAGGAAATCCAATAACCTCCCCCATATTCATCTGGACTCTCTGAGGAGGCAGATGCACACAAAAGGTACCCAATCTCCAGTGCCTTGTAGAGTTAGGAGAAGTCTGCTCTGGTTTCCTCCTTCATCAGTCACCAAAACTGCTCACTGAAGGGAAAACAAGAAACCTCACAATCTAAGTTGTGAGTTACATTCTATTTGAAGACCTCACTAGAGACTATAGCTTGGGAGACACATCACAGATAGCTCTGCGGAACTGTTCCAAAGAGGTGAGGAAGGGCCAGGATACTTGGGAGTTTTTGCTGGAAAAAAAAAAGAAGGAAACATATAGTCAAACATCAAAGGATTATTAGTAACCACAAAAACAGAAATCTCAAGGTTTAGTGTTTTTCTTGGGACCAGAAAGTGCATTAGAATCATTCCTTTCTTATGCATTATAATGATCTAAAGCCAGTGCCCTGTCTTTCTCCATCGTGAATTCCCCTCGGGCTGCCCCCACTGGGGGCTGCTGCAGTGGCTGAAGTCTTGATGGCCAGCAGCATTCATTGTTTACAGAAATGACTCACAATATTTTTTTGTCCACAAGGCCTGTAGACAGTGGGTTTTAGTAAGACAGTAAAAATTCCAGAGCCAGTCTCAGGTGGGACGGAGCCCCGTGGGGGGCCTAAGGATCCAAGTCTCTGCATTAGCACTCCTGCCCAAGGGAAATTATTGACCTCCAGAGATTTTTTTTTTTTAACTTAAAGGAGAAGTGCACTATACCACCCCCACCGCAAGGAGGAAGTGAGGCCTGATCCTTAGCTACCAAGTTACACCCCAAATCCACCCCACACACTAACTAAGGTACCCCTAGGGGGACAGACACGCTTTGGCAATGAGGCCCCTCCAGAGGCCCAGCGTGTGAACAGCTGCACAGAGGGCTGAGTGATGTGGAGTCAGCACCTCAGGAGGCAGGAGGGGTGGTGGACAGAGAAGGAAGGAGTCTCAGGTCCTGATGGATCAGAAGAAGGAAAATGGGGAGAGGTGGTCAGGACACAAATGAGAAAACCAAGGATTATCAGAAAAGGGGCAAAAAGTAAAAAATGTAGATAAGATGAGAGAAGCAAGAGAAAGAGGCAACACAGAATGTGGGAAACCAAAGAAAACGAGGGAGACAGAGCAGAAGAGGGGAAGGGAACAGAAAGGAAAGTAAGATAAATGGGGAAGGATTTGAGGAGAGAGAGAGGGAACCAGGAAGACATCAGAGCCCGGTAAAGATACCTCCTGTGAGCAGAGGTGTTCAGGAGTCCCTGGGCTGGTCCTCAGTCCCTACAGAAAACTGGCGGGCCCAGTACACCAGGTCGGCCACGTAAATCAGCAGGTTGATGGCTGTCAGGATGGCCACAGCCAGTCGCTGGTCCCAGATGCACACATAGTTGGTAAGTCTATGTTGACAGCTCACATCCCTGGACCTCTCGGGCTGCCCGCCAAACTTTTCGTCAAATTGGTAAAGTGACCAGAGGACCAGAGCCCCGATGTAGAGAAGGACGGAGAGCAGGCTCAGCACCAGATGGAAGGTGGAGGAGGAGATGGGCAACCTGTTCTCATAGTCAGCCAAGTTCAACAGGATGGTCACGATCCCCAGGATGAAGCAGATGGAGTACACGGCCACACACGACACCAGCAATGGGTGGTCCATGTACAGGCTGGCGTTGCTGATGAAGGGTAAGATGACACAGGCCACCAGTGTCTCTAGCATCTTGAGCAGGAATGGCAAGCTGCCTATGTAGCCAGTGAAATCATCCATCTGGGGCCAGCCCAAGATCCAGATTGCTTCGGTGGCATAAGCCACAGTAGAGATGAAGCAGAACGCAGTAGCAGCGATGGCATGGTCCCAGGAGGGGGTGTAAAATAAGAACTGAACATAGGTAGCGGGGTAAATAATGGAGACCAAGAGGCAGAAAAGGGCGAGGTAGCAGGCATGGCAGAGAAGAAAATCCCCCCAAGAGAAGGAGAAGCAGTACTGTAGTGCCAGTGATTCGATTATGAGGATGATGAAGGTCACCACAAAGCAGAAGCACAAGATAACAAAGGACCAGTTACTTGTGGGCACCGTCCAGCTGTCCAGGCTGCCCACTAGTGAGATGGCCACGCAGGTGGAGAGCAGCTGCAGTGTTCGGAGGAAGTAGCCCATGATGGCCCAGAGGTCCAGGCCTCAGGACGATCATGTGGAGGTCACGATGGTCATGCAGGCCACCTTCACCAATATGAGAGTGGTCTTGGCTGAGGACCCACCGGAGAAAGATCCAGCTTCAGAGGTGTATTAAGTCAGATGCCAGGGAAAGGCTCAGGGCTCTGTGAGGGCTGAGGCTCAGGATCTGTGGAGTTGGAACCAATGTCTCAGACACTCAGGTAATAGCACAGCCGCTCCAGAATGGTTCTCCCCACCCACCACCCTTGGCCTTGTCAGGAGACTTGTCTTATCCCAAAACTCCCAGCTGGGTTGGGTCTGGCTTCAAACCATGAACATATTTTTGCCCTTTGAGCTGTGTCATTATCTATAGAAACACAGAGTAGGATAGCCTTTATCTGACATCCCAAGCCTTTAGGCTCTGAAAATTAAAAAGTATTAAATAATTCATTTGGTAACAGAATTTGACCTAAACATACACTAGATATTTAATGATCTTTATTTATTTTACCTGGGGCTTCCCTATTAGCTCAAGAGTAAAGAATCTGCCTGCAATTCAGGAGCCTCAGAAGACACAGATTTGATCCTGGGGTTGGGAGGATTCCGTGGAGCAGAGCATGGGAACCCACTCCAGTATTCTTGCCTGGATAAGTCCATGTGTTGCAGGAAGGGGGACCCCTTCCAGGGCCCAAAACTGGGCTTTTGTCTAACACTTGGAAATGAATTGTCCGAGGAGACACATGTGCTGACAAAGCAAAAGATTTTATTGGGAAAGGGCACCTGGGTAGAGAGCAGGAGGGTAAGGGAACCCAGGAGAACTGCTTGGTCACATGGCTTGCAGTCCCAGGTTTTATGGTGATGGGATTAGTTTCCGGGTTGTCTTTAGCCAATCATTGTGACTCAGAGTCCTTCCTCGTGGTGCACGCCTTGTTCAGCCAAGATGGATGCCAGCGAGAAGGATTCTGGGAGGTGGTCGGACAGATGGTGTCTCCTTTTGACCTTTCCCAAACTCTTCTGGTTGGTGGAGGCTTATTAGCTCCCTGTTCCTTACCAGGACCTCCTGTCCTAAAACAACTCATGCAAATGGTTACTACAGTGCCTGGCCAGGGTGGACGGTTTTAATCAGCGTGCTTCCCCTAACACTTCCTCACAGCCTGCTTTCACTTTCTGTTGAGAGAAGGAAACTGGCCTCTGAAGGAGCTGTGGAGCTGTTGACTGAGTGAGTAGAGGGGTGTAGAGGTGGAAGCCCCCTTCCCACCTGTTTGGGGATGTTCTTTGCCCTTTGGAACTTTGGGGTCAATCTGACAGCACAGGAGTGGGACCTGGCTCTGTACCAGTCTCTACGCAAGGGGGAGTTTGTATGTTTGTTTGTTATCTGTTCCAGGGGAGTGGGTGAAGTGAAGTGGAGGGGCCTACATCCATCCAGTGGACTTCTAGACTTTGTAGAAGTCCACTGGACACATCCTGGAAGGTTGGCAAAACTAGAGCTATGACCTTGTTTTTAAAAAGTTTCTTTTTTTAAATTGCAATACAGACTGGCCCAGTTTCTGAAGAACGGTGGCCCCTGAATGGGTCTCTAATTCCTCCACGGTTTGGAGTTAGAATTAATTTGTCAAAGATCTGGTAAGTGGGAGGGAACTCCATGTACAGGTTTTCCTGTTACTCTATAGTTAACAGTAACAGGGCAGTGAAAGGCAAAATTCTTCCAACAAGGGCACTAAATTGAAGCCAAAAGGGAAACAAAAGTGTGAAAAGCCTGCCCACTTTACAGAGTTTTGCAGGCAAGGGAGGGAGAAGAGGGGATCAGCTTCTTATGGAACTGAATCTCCCTCACCTCAGTGGTTCCTATCCTAATGCCCCAGGCAGGGGCTGCCTAGGTCTGCACCCCCCTCCCCCAGTCTCTGGACGGAAGAAGAGTTCTATTGTTCTAACACAAGGGGAGTTCTAACCGGGGTAGAGCCTGAGTGCCCCCACCCCCACCACCCCCACCCCCCCACCCCCCAGCATGAGAAAAGGAGAATCTGAAATAGTTTCTTCCTTTAAGACCTGACAGGACACTCAGTTTGGCCAGGGTGTGTCCACTACAAGGGGAGGGGGAGGGAGAGGGTAGATTTCCAATAAGGCGATTCCCTGCAGGAGATCTGAGTGCCAGAGGACAGCCAGTTGGCTATTATTGGACTTTGCTTTCCACCTCAAACCTACTAAACCACAAAAACACCAGTCCTCCGTACACAGGTGATCCAGAAAAAATGGTAGAAACGTTCATTAGTATTTTTTTCAACCCACCGCCCGACGTAGGCTGATGCACAGAGGTGGGTGATGATTGTGTTCACAGCGGAGGTGCAGCACCTTGTCCCAGACAAAGCCCGACACTCCTCTCTCAGTGTTTGGCTTCTTGAGGGATAAGCAGACAAGCCTGAGTTGGTAACATGGCTAACCGGCTTCCAGAAGCTAAAAAAGGTGAAGAGGGACCCTCCCCTGGGGCATCAGAGACAGAGCAGCCCCGCTGACACCTTGTTTCAAAACTCTGACCTCCAGAACTGTGAGAGAATACACTGCTGTTGTTTTAAGCTATCAGGCTTGTGATGATTTGCTGCAGTAGCCCTAGAAATTCAAGAGAGTTTCCAGAAATGAAAAATAAATTCTTTGTCATTTTTTTTTTTTTTAAGTTTTCAGAAAAACTTGCTGACCTCCTACTCTCGAGCATGGTGGTCACGTGATCCCAGGACCCCTTGTCATATCCTGTGTCCCCCAGTGTCTAAGACTCACAGGGGAGGGTCAACTGATCTAGAGAAGGCTGGTCAGTCCAAACACCCACAGGAGCCAGGAGGGAAGGAAATAAGTAAATGGGCTGGAGAGGACTAGGGCCCCTGGAGAGGACCAGCTGCATCTCTCAAGGGTGGTGAAAAAACAAGATGCCGTGTGCATGACACACTCTCATGTGTATAAAACTGGAAAAGATATACAGATATACCTTATAAACTTGTGTGCATATATGTACACACATGTCCAAATGTAATGTCAGAGCATGTGAAATGTGCTGAAGGCTGTACACGAGGTTGAGGACATGGATGCTCCCTGGATGGAGGGGTGGATGCTTCTGTGAGCAGGCAGGAAGCCTGGCCACACCCAAGAGGGGAAAATAGGCACATGGGAGATGATCATAGTCCTGCTTTATGTTCCTCAGTTCAGTTATACATGAGAAAAAGAAAATATAGAAAATTAAATGGAGAATGAAAAACAACATAAAGGACATAGCAGCTGCTCAGCTCCAGTGACCCCCTTTTTAGGGAATGCAGCCCAGTGAAACCAGATCTCCTGAGGCTTGAAAAGGAGCTGGAAATCTGGATTTTCATGTGAAATTGGAGCACTGTGCAGCTACCAAATACTTAAGGAAAAAAATAATGTTGATTCTCTACCATCACTTTCTGAAAACACTGTGAAGGGAAAACAAATACATCCCTGGACCACCTCCAGTACAAGCTGTCCCTGATCTGCAGCAAATCAAGCTGCATGTGCTGATGTCCAGAGTGGGTCCAGGACCTTCTGGGTCCTTTGTGAGGGGGAGCTGCTGCTGCTGCTGCTGCTAAGTCACTTCAGTCGTGCCTGACTCTGTGCAACCCCATAGACGGCAGCCCACCAGGCTCCGCTGTCCCTGGGATTCTCCAGGCAAGAATACTGGAGTGGGTTGCCATTTCCTTCTCCGATGCATGAAAGTGAAAAGTGAAAGTGCAGGCACTCAGTCTTCTCCGACTCTTAGCGACCCCATGGACTGCAGCCTAGCAGGCTCCTCCGCCCATGGGATTCTCCAGGCAAGCGTACTGGAGTGGGCTGCCACTGCCTTCTCTGTGTGAGGGGGAGGGAGACAGGTAAATGGCATAGATTGAGTGTGCCATGCTCCAGGCCTCTGATAAGCCCTTCACATGCTTCCACGCATTTAATTAATGTAAAGTAGATACTGAGCCCTCTGCACAGATGGGGAAACTAAGGCTCTGGTGAGTAACTTGCCCAGGTTCATCCAGCTCTGAGGAATCTCCCACAATTTCTCCCTTCCACCTTCTTTGCCCTTCTGGCACTTCCTCCTCCTTCCTCTGTCCTGAACATGACCTTCCAGGCTCCCTGTCTTCCAGTCCACACGCCTGGCCGCTGGGCAGGCAGGGCTCAGCCACATCCAGGCTGTGCTCTGACGGGGGCACCACGTCCAGGCTCACAGACGAGAGTGGAGGAGGGGCTACTGGGAGACTCAGGCAAAGCTGCTGCTTTCCAGGTGGGGGAACTGAGGCCCAGAGAGGGCACAGGCCTTACCCAGGGCCACACAGCAGGAACCTCATCCTCTCCTTCTCCAAGTCCTCCCTCTGTGGCATGAGAAGGATCCAAAGTTGTCTTTTAGTCTTAGGTGGAATCTCAGGATGAGTTCAGGTAATTAAACCGGGATCAAACGGGGGTACATCGAGCAGGACACCCCAGCCTTCCTCACCCAGTGCCCCTCCCCACCCCGGCAGTGCCCACGGGGAGGCCCGCAGGCTCCAGGGCTCCCCTGGCAACTGGGGCTCAAGGAGCTCTGGGAGTCCAGGGTGGTTCTCAGGTTTGCTCTGTCTCTCTTTCCAGCCTCAGCTTGTCCCAGGATTTGTTATCAGCAAAGGTGACCAGGCCCCTGATGGCAGGAAGCGGGCTGGGGCTCAGGGTGCTGGCCCTTCAGCCCTGGGGCCTCTCAGCAAAGAGCCCCTTGGAAACAGGGCAGCTGTCCCAGGAGGGGGCGGGCTGGGAGGGGCCTCACTCCCCCCACACTGGACCCTGGAGGAGCCCCTGTGTGAGCAGGACTGCAGCGCTGGCTGGCGGGACTGCCTTGGGCAGGTGACCTGGGCAATTCCATGGTCTCCAGGGTCCCTGCCGCTCTGGCCACGTGTCCCTGTCACAGCCCTGAAACCCCTTCAGGCCCCTGTTCTCCTGTCTCAGTTCCAGTCCAGGCCCCTACTCCATGGGGAAGGTTGGCTCCATGCCCGCATCTCTTCTGGGTCAGAAGACACCTACAGGGCTGCCTCAGGGCCACCGGGACCCTGGAATCCCCACCTAGTCATCTCCACTCTGCCCCCCCACCCCACCCCCACCCCAGTCCCGGGTGCATCCTCAGGGCTGTCCCCTCCCAGGGGTCCAGCAGGTGCCTCCTCTTTCAGCTCCTGCCCTTAAAAGGGGGCTGATCATCTATCCATCCCCACCCCCTCCCTGGGATGCCCTGAAAGACTATACATCAGCATCAGACACAGCATCCTTGTTCATTTCCAATCCCTTCTTCCCAGCTTCGAAGCTGCTAACCAGTCTCCCAGGCTGGGAAAACCCACACAGGTAGGAGTACTCCTAGATCTTTCCAGACTGCACATGGATGGCTGCTTTGGAGCTTAAGAGTCAGACATTATGTTAATTTGTTCTGTGATTTCTCCAAGACACTCCTCCTTGGAGTCACACTGGGTTGAGATCTCCCCTCCCCAAGGGAGAAGCATCACATGTGAAGGCAAACTTGGGTGGAGGGGATTCACAACAGCCCCTACTCCCATGTCATCCTGTCCCCACGGCCTTGCTCTCACCCATGCCTCCTCCCTGCTCACCCCTGGAGCTGCCCTCCTCTGGGTGGGGCTGTGTCCCCTCAGATGGCAGCCCCTTCTAGTGATGCTGCGGGGAGGAGAGGCCGGGACACGTGTGTCTTCAGGTTGCTGTGGAAGGAGGCCATGGCCCTGAAGGTGGGTCCTGGGTCCCAGAGCCCCGAGCTTTGGTCCTGGGCTCCCACCCACGGGCCCTGCTGTCATGTGGGCTGTAGAGTCAAGGGTTCAAACCCACAGCTTTGGCATTTTTATCTGGGTTCCCATTCCTAAACTTACAATCTTAGGGGAGGCCCTTAATTGCCTAAGTCTTACTGTTTTCATTGAAAATGAGGTTAGCAGTACAATCCACAGTCTTTTTTCTGAAATCCCTTTGGGACAGATATGCTTCTGAGTTCAGAAACTTTCTGCTTCCGACTAGTAACAATGTGCATCTACTCTATATGACATCACACCCCACTGGGGTCTAAAAACAATTTGTGATCAAACACATTCATTTCGGCAACTGTACTTTTGAACATTCACTTTCATTGAAATAAACAAAAATCGTTAATTGTCCTAGGTCTGTTCAGGTCAAAATTTGCTACCAAACTATTTTTTTGTTAATTCTTTTTCAAGAAACATGAAGGTTTGTGATTGTAGAAAAGGAGCAGCATACTCTATATTCCTTTAGATAATGGCACTTAGCACGAAGAGATAAAAATATACACACAGTTTTGATGCCACCCTCAATCCAGCTGTGAGGTTTAGGATAAAACAAGTCTCCTGAAAAAGCCACCAGTGATGGGTGGGGAGAATCATTCTGGAGTGGCTGTGCTGTTACCCAAGTGTCTTAAGTCACTGGTTCTAACTCTACAGGTCCTGAGCCTCAGCCATCACAGGGCCCTGGGTCGTTTTCAGGACGGTCCTGAGCCTCAGCTGTCACAGGGCCCTGGGTCATTTTCAGGATGGTCCTGAGTCTCAGCCGTCACGGGGCCCTGGGTCGTTTTCAGGCATCTGACTCAATCCATCTCCAGATCTTGCTCTTTCTCTGGTGGATCTTCAGTGAGGACCATTGCCACAACCAGTGACCGTGACCTGCCTGACCATCACAACACCATGTCCACCTGGTCCACATCCCCAGACCAGGACTACTTGGCCTTGGTGTGGCTCTGCCTCCACCTGCTGCAGTTGTTCTCCACCTGTGTGGCCTTCTGGCTGGTGATTTCTGGCCTTCAGAAGTGGAGCGTAGGTGCCAGGGCCGTAAATATCTGGGCCTTGCTCATCTGGTTCCTCTCTTTGCCCATAAGCCTCATTGTAGTCATAGTTGAGTTATATTACATCCAGTTCCACTTTCATTTCTCATACCACATGCCCCTCACAGATGCCTGCTTCGCTGCTCATGTCTGTTTCTCACTATACGTGGTCCAGTCTATACGGAGCCTCGGGTTTTCACTGTATGGCCCTTTCATAGACCGGGTCAACGTTGCCCTATCATTCACCTACATTACGTGCTTCTTTTATGGTGTAGAACTGTCCTGCATGTGGAACTGCTACAAGCTCAAGGACCTCACCTGCAGGGCGTGCTAAAGGTGCTGGAGAGCTTTGTGGCCTGTGTCATCCTCGCCTTCATCTTCAACACCTCCCGGCACCCGAAGGAGCCAGCTTACTGGTGGTGTCTAGCCATCTATTACTTCTGCTTCGCCCAAGCGACCGTGGCCATGCTGCTGGGCCTGGGCAACTGGGAGTACCGGCTGCCCGTCCAGGTTGTGCTGACCCTGCTCTCCTCCTCCTCTACTCCTCTGCTTTGGTCCTCTGGTGGCTCACCCAGTAAATGAGGAGACTGAGATCAAGCCCGAGGGATTCTGGCACCTGTACATATTGGGGCTCACCCACTGCTCGAGTCGCAGGGACTGTCGACTGGCTGTGGCCATCCTGACAACCATCAACCTGCTGATTTATGTGGCTGACCTGGTGATTTCAGCCCGCTAGGTTTTTGTCAAGGACTGAGGATCAACCCTCTTGTCAATGGAGGTTTCTACACTAAGCTCTGATGTCATCTTTCTAGCTCCCCTTCTCACACCCTTCCCCGTTCTTCTCTCTATTTTTTCTTCTTCCTTCTCTCCATCTGCTCTTTGTCCTGTTTTATGTGTTTGCCCACACCCTGTTTTGTCTTTCTCTTGCTTCTCTGATCTTTTCTACATTTTCTGCCTTTGGCCCTTTTCTGATCATCCTTGGTTTTCTTGTCTCCTATGTCCTGACCATTTTCCTGCTGATCCATCAAGACCAGACTTCTTCCTTCTCTGCCCACCACCCCCTCCCACCTCCTAAGGTGCTGACTTCACAGCACACACCTCTCTGTGTGGCTGTTCACACCCTGGACATCTGGAGGGGCCTCATTACCAAAGCAAGTCTGTACCCCTGGCGGTGTCTTGGTGTGTGTGGGTGGGTTTGGGAGTGGGGCGGGTAACTAGGCATTGGGTCCCAATTATCCGAGTGGAGTGAGGGGTGTACTTGTGCCCTCCCTTCAATTAAAAAAAAAAAAACTCAAGAGGTCAATTATTTCCAGTGGGCAGAAGTCTTAAAACAGAGGCCCTGGATTCCAGGGCCCCACCTGGTGTTCAGCTCCTCTGAGATTGGCTCCAGAATTTTTGCAGACTCACTAAACACCCACTGCCTAGAGGGCATCTTAGAGGAAGCCAGGTTAATGCCTTCCATCCTAACTACTCTCTAGGGAATCAAAAAGAGGGAGCTGGTGAAGAACCCAGGACCTTGAAGACATTTGTCTGCAGTGTTGGTTGAGGGGCAGCGTTGTGGCCCTCCTGCCTCAGTGTTCAAAACAGCAGGCCCTGCCTCTGCAGGGAGAAGAGCATGGCCACTGCAGCCTTAAAGGCGATGTTAGGCTGAGATTTTTTTTTTCTATCTTCTGATCAGGAGGGTAAAAATTATTGAGTAACCCTGTACTTAAAAGGGGAAGTTTCTTTTCAGATTTTCTTGGGCAGGTGGTTTGTGGGGGTGGGGGTTGCTGCTTCCACTGTCAAAGCAACTGCAGTGCTTGAGTGTGAGGGGACACACACTTGTGTGTTGCTCTGTGCCAGTTGCTTTCTGCTGTTGTTTCTTGCTTCTCTGAGACTCAGGCATAATGTGATCTAGATCAGTGTATATAATTTTTAAAAATTCCCTGGAGCTTCTGGTTCCCATCAGTCCCTGATGTCAGTCATAGAGAAAAGGCTTGTCCCTTTGCCTATATTCACAATGTCCCTTTTTAATCTCAATATAACGATGAGAGAAGCAAAATTAAAAAAATGAGAAAGATATTCACATATTCTAATTGCCCCAATTTGTCTAGAGTGCAGAAGAGTCCAGCCAATTTCCACCCTCACCCAAATCTGTTTCTGGAAGCCCTTCCCACTGACTCCCCATCCACACCTGGATCAAAGCCTTGGGGTGTGGCCCAGCCTGTGACACAAGACGTGGGGTCCCACCTCAATGACAACATCCCATCCCCCTAACTCTTAAAGGGGCCTTTGCAGGAAGGTGTGTCCTTGTATGTATGCATAGTGCACATGTGTGTGCATGCTGTGTGCCCATGTGCTCCCCTGTATTGAGACCAGCAGCCCTTTGCAGTAACCGGTGGTTGTGAAGGCCCCACAAGTCTCCTGTCCTCAGTCACAGAGCCTCAGAGCCCAGCATCCTGGTGTCACCAGGACCAGAGGGGCCAGGCAAGCAGAGCTGCGGGGGAGGGGAGGGGAAGGACCCCCACTTCTGCCCTTCACTCCTGGACTGGGATGAAGCCATGTGTTGTTCACCCAGGGGCAGGTGGGATGGAGCAGGGGGCACTCCCAGGAGGTAGTCCCTATGGCAGACAAATCTTAAGAAGCATTGAAATAAAATTAACATTTTAAGGAAAAACAAGAGAAATTTAAACATAAACTTTTGGTTAAATACTGTAGAGATCACATGAAATAAGCACTGAAAAGTGTCCACTGGATGTGACCATTTGAAAGTCATTGACAGCCTTGCTTAGAGCTTTTTCATGAAGTCCTCAGGACAGAAGCCAGTGCATTGGAGACAGAGAAAGAGAAGGAAAGACAGTAAATATAGGTTTCTCCTGGGGTAGCTAGTGCCTATGAAGGGAAAGAGAAGGTCACAGTTGGAGAGGAGCCAAGGGTCAAGGGAACCTAGATGATAAGTTTGCAAAAGGCCATTTACTATTGCTTGACTTCAGCCCAAAGGAACATCCAAATACTGACCCAAGGTCCAAAGGGGGAAAATATTTTTTAATGCCCAGAACATGATAAAATGTGAATCAGGGTGACAGTGTATGAAACCATTTATGTAAATAGTAAATTTGTTAACTTGTTATCAAACAGTCCGAATGGTCCAACTTTTTTGGAGTCAGAACAGGAAATAAAGAGAAAAAGGGTAAAGGTTATTAATGTGAAGAAACTTGTGATTATCACTTCAGGGTTACTTACTTCATGAACCCAGTTCTTCTGTACAGTATATTGGACAGTAGATGCATGCGGCTATTTAATTTTTTTTAATCATATCCTTTTGTTTTATTTATTTATTTATTTTAGCCAAGCCATGCAGCATGTGGGATCTTAGTTCCCCAAACAGGGTCTGAACCTGTGCCCCCTGCAGTGGAAGTGCAGTCTTAACCACCAGAGAAGTCCCCTTATTTTTAACTAAATAAAATTCAATAGATTGAGACATGCAAGTCCTCAGTCTTACCAGCCACATTTCAAGCACCATATACCCACTTGTTGGAGGCTACTGTATTGAACAAGGCAGGTATAGAATATTTCTATCACTGCAGAAAGTTCTACTGGGGACTTCCCTGGTGGTCCAGTGGTTAAAAATCCACCTTGCAATGCAGGGAATGTGGGTTCAATTCCTGGTTGGGGAAGTAAGATTCCACATGTCATGAAGCAACTAAGCCTGCATGCCATGACTACTGAGCCCATGTGCATCAACTAGAGACTCCATGCACCACAGCCAAAGGTCCCATGTGATGCAACTAAGACCCGACGAAGCCAAATAAGTGAATAAATAAATATTTAAAAAGTTCTACTTGACTGCCCTGTTTCATATATTCCAAGCCTATATAGTTAGATGCATTTATGTTTGGGCTTGTTATGTCTTCTTGTTTACTTTCTCATAAACTATTCATAAACGATCTCCTTGTCCCTTGTGATGTTTATTACCCCAAATTCTGTTTCTCAGAATTTAAATTTGCAATCCGGGCTTTAGATAATTTACATTTACCTAAAGTATCTTTTTTCCACATTGTTTCCTTGCCACACTTAAACCTTACACAATCTACACAGATATTTCAGTGTTTTTGCTAATCGAGGTGATAAGGGAATAACAGAAAACAAGCTTTTGACACAAAATTGGCCTACCGACTTTCCTGAAACAGTCCACTAAAAATTCATACAGGTTGATTCAGGTCAGTTTCATTTTTATCTAGCAATTTCTTTTCTGCTGTTGTTAATTTCTTACTGAATTTCCCCTTGGGGAATAGTCTAAAAATACATATTTCCTTAAAAACAATCAGCCCCTCTGGTAGGCTGGAAAAATATTTCTTGGAGCGATAACCTTGTCAACTCCCATATCCTGTGAATGTTATTTATCTGGAAAAGAAAAAGATCTTTGCAGATGTGACTAGATTAAAGTTAAAGTGAGCAGAGAAGGGAGGAGGAGGCCAATATTGGGCCGGGTGGTGGGGCAGAAGGAAATAGGGTCAGATTCCACATATGGGGAAAGTATTGAAGAAACTGGAGCCTTGTAACCTGGACAGTCAAGAACTCAGGGTTGAGACAGACATGAGGATGAGGTGAAGATGGGTGACAGGTCGCCATGTGGAAGTGACACTGGATTTATCCTGGCTGGAAACTTCAGTGGGGAAAGTCCTGTGAGTATAAACCAGGGACCCAACCCTCCGAGCAGTGCTTCCCAGACAGTGACTCCTCTGTCCTTGGGCACATCCAGGCCAGCGTCCATGGCCCAGGTGAAAGCAGTCAGGTGGCAGGTGGGAGGTGGGCTAGGGCTCAGGGCTCAACCTGGTGCCCTGTGGTTCAGACACAGCCCTGAACATGTTCCCATGGGTCAGTGTTTATTCACAGACACCATCAGCTGGGCTGAGAGGCACCTGCCCAGTGCAGCCTGCATTCTCAGTCCTGACAAGCATCAGGCCGGGGTCACTCGCTTGTTCCTGGACCAGCTGCTTAGGCACTGGGGTGGTGAGACTTGGAGCAGAGGTCCTGACCACACTCATCATCCTCCCCGTTTCTAGGTTCACACGCAGCCCCCCCCCCCCCCCTCCCCCCGGGGGCAGGAGGGGACGCACAGTGTCTTCCCACAGGCTCAAGTGAGAGCACATCCCAGCCAGGACTGCCATGCCAGATGCACTCCCCCTCCACAGGCTGTTCCCCCTTCCTCTCCTCCCGCTGCCATCCTGCTGGGTCTATCCTGGTCTCCAGGGGCTGGTTCCTACCACCCAGGACAGCAGAGGCACTCGTGGAGCCTCCTGGCCTGCAGCAGACTGTCCCCAGGGTGTCGAGGGCTTAAGAAGGGCACAAGGGCAGGTGTTCTGTGAGCCGAGATGAAGGACAACGTGGCGACGCGCACCCTCCCCCCGGCCCAGGACAGGATGGCAGAAGCAACGAAGCAGAGAGAAGGTAGGGGGCGGATGGCGAGAAGAGGGGCTGGGGAACTAACCTGGAGAAGCAGAGTGGGGCAGCTAAAGGGCTTAGGAAGAAGAGACCGAAAGGCGAAGGTTGTTGAGAAGCACAGCTCTCCCTTCTCCCTGTTGCCTGGGGTGGACCCTGACCTGCTCTTTTCAGAACTGAGGGCAGAAGAGCAGGAGGCAGTGACCTCCACGCGGATGCCTAAACAGGCTGGAGCAGAGTTCACCGTGAGCCCACTTGTTTCCATGATGGCTACAGAGTCGGGACTATTATCCCCATTTCTCAGACGAGACGACTGAGGCGGGAGTTGCCCAGATATGCATAGAGCCATAGGTGACAGCAGGGCTCCTGGGTTGTCCCAGGTCTGCTCTCTGAGGAGTTGCTCCCAGTGGCCTGCTGGGGAGGACAGAGCCGGGGCTCAGAAGCCAGGCTGGGGTCACTGGAGGACTGTGAAAGATGACATGTGTGACGCACAGAGCCCGGAACCAGTGACAAAGCAGCCCCTCGACAAACATCACCTCCTATGCCTCCTTCCATCACAACCTCGGTGAGAAAACCCAGCATTTGCAGCATCAACACCAGGTGTGTGGGGACCCAGCTAGGTCAGGGGTCCAGAGGGGCAGCAGGGGCAGCTCTGCCTTTATTAAGATCAGGGGTGATGGTGCTGTTCATGGATCCCCACCACCCCCAGCCTGGTGCTGGGCACCCTGCCTATGGGGGACCTCAGCCCCCTCCTCAACCCTTTGATGGACGGGACCCTGAGCTCACAGAGGTAGACACGGAGTCAGGTGGACTGACTGGGGTCTGTCCAGATCATCAGCCTGTGCTTCCCACGTGTCAGCGCTTCCCCCAGAGAGCTGGCTGTGCAGGGGGCACAGAGCTCGTGTTTGAGAAGCGCTGCCCACATCAGGCGACTGTGCGGTGCAGCCACGGATGAGCCACTGGCCTAAGGGCTGAGCACCTCCAAGGGAACTCCAGTCACTGGTCCAGCCTCACCCCATCATCTCCCTGGGCTGCCTGTTCATGCAGAGAGAGGACATAGCCCCGCAGGACATGTCCTAAATAGCCCACTGCAGGGATGAGGGGCTCCAGGTGAGGTTAAGAACCCAAGGGATTGAAATCCAAGTTCAAACCTTGGAGAAGGAAATGGCAACTCACTTCAGTATTCTTGCCTGGAGAATTCCATGGACACAGGAGCCTGGCAAACTACAGTCTATGGGGTCACAACAAGTCAGACACGACCGAGTGCCTAACAGTTTCGTTTTCACTTTCATGACACCAAACTACTGTGCTTTTCACTCAAGGACGGGGGAGGGGAGGGAGACGCTGCTTTACAACAGCAGTGCCTGCTATTTGTACCACTGAACCAGGTGATGTAGGTGGTACCACCTGGGAACCGCGTCTGGGAGAGCGGGGATGTGTAGCCTGACCTCTCAGGGTTCTCTCCTGCTCTGGCTCTAGGGTTTAGGGTCATGACCTCTGTTGTTGTTGTTATTATTATTATTATTTTAATGGACTTTGGAAGCTGTTGGGTTGGGTGGGGCTACCCATCTGGCTGTGAGTGGCCACCGGGGAGAGCACTTGGTGATAGGTTGTTGCTGAACCATGAAAAGACACTGGGATTCTTGGCCTCCAGAGAAGAATTCAATCCTGGGCCAGAGACAAGGCTTGATTGCTCAGAGCTTTTGTGTAATAAAGTTTTATTAAAGTATAAAGGAGATAGAGAAAGCTTCTGACATAGGTATCAGAAGGGGACAGAAAGAGTACCCCTTTTTAACTTCATGTTATATAGCCACTAGAAGTCTGTTAATGAAAGAAAGGAATGCCTTAAAACTGAGAGAATGGTACCAGGCCCCTCATCCATAAGATGTATTTGGGGATAATCTTGGCACCAGACAGGTCAGACCGGGCCATAAAACGACTGACTTGAGTCTTGTAGAAAGGCAGATTACCATATAAATAGTTTAGTTTATACAGATTAGGGGAACAATGTCTGAGTATAACACAATGGTTTGTCAAGTTGGTTCTGAGCCATTAGGCGAACTGACTTGAAGACAGAGTCTGGGGTAAATGCATTATATATTAACATAGCTTAAGACAAACATTTCTGTAAGAAAAATGCATTGGTTAACTCAAGGTTTCAGAATAGTTAACTTCAGGTGGAACCGGGTGTCATTATGGCAACACAGTATTTTAAGAGAAGCCTCCTTTTAAATTGGTATGGAGAAGGGAAAAAAATATCGCTAGTTTGTTTCCTCCTGCCACTTAAGAGAGAGATAAAAAATGTCTGACACTTGAGCCCATGTCCTCCATTTGGAGACCCCGGCCTTCCTGCCTGTTACCCTGTCATTGAGTCTTCTCTCCCCAAGGCTGACTTGCAGGTAGAGCCAGCCAAGGGACATTCTGGCAGGAGGTGTGAGGGGCTGCGTCTTTAACACGGGTAGGGGGTGTCTCTAAGGAGCCTTAGATGCCCTCACTCGGCCACTGCGCTGAGGCTCAGGGCAGCCAGGGCGGTGCTGCGGCCTGGCCTGGAGGCTGACCCCAGGCTCCCTGACTCCTAGCCCCTCGTTCTTTCCAGGGCTTCAGGCTTCCTCGAAAGGAGAGGCACCAGGATTCCCAAAGTAAAACCTTTCCCGAAGGAAATCTCTAACTCAACCTCCAGCTTTGGCTCTGGGGGTTGGATGTCCCCAGGGGAGGGAAAATGCCTCCTTGCCTCCCAGGTAGGTGCTGAGGTGAGCGAGCGTCAGGATCCAGAGGGTGGCATGTGTCGTGGCACCAGCCCCGTCTCGAGCTGCATGCCTCCTGCACAGCCAGCTCTCAGAGGAGGAAGCACGGTCGTGGGGCAGGGACAGAGGCTTCCATCTCCACGTCTGAGTCTCCAAGACTGGCAAGTCCAGGGGCCCCGGGAAGAGGGGGGCTGGGAGGGAACAGGGGTCTCTGGCACCCAGCCCCCATCTAGCAGATGAGGAAACTGACTCAGCAGCAGTGAGTGCCCTCCTCGGGGGGATGGGGCAGGTTTCTGCAGAACGAGGGTGGAAGGGGCAGAATCCCAGCCTGGAGGATGCTGCTGCCACACTTATCACAAGCAGCGTGGGGCTGTCGACAGCCAGCCAGCTTGGGGACAAGACACTTGGGTCCTGACTCTGACTCTGCCACACACAGGGTGACTCTGGACAAGTCCTTCCCCTCCCTGGGGTCCAGCTGCTCCTTCTCTATGACAACAGGGTTGGGCTAAGCAGAGGGCCTTTACACTCTCTTTTGAGCTCCACCGTGAGGGGACTGGACCAGCCTTGAAATTGTGACAAATGACACTTAACCCCCCAGCAGGGGGGATGGAGCAGCTGCCCTCATGAACCACAGGCTTGGACAGTGAGCCCCTCAGGTGAGCCCACCCTGGGCAATTCTTTTACTAAAGCAGAGAGGCACCTTCATCTTCCTGGGAAGTAAGGTCCCAGGGTTGTTTTCAATTTGATTTAGGAAAATAGAAGAATATGAAAATCCTGTACCTAGACTTACAGGGGTAAATGCATACTTGTTTTTCTCAATGAAAAAAAAATTAATCACTAGTCAATCTAAGAAAGAAACTGAAAACTTTATTCAAGCCAACCTGACAACTATAACCTGGGTCCCAATTTTCCAGGAAACTATGAGAACTGTTCTGAAAACATAAGGCAGGAGACTAGTATGTATGTGACTTGGGGGAAGGGGAACATGCAAACAAGCACACAGCTTGGTAGAGGCTTACTGCTCTTCCCAGGGAAAAATACTTTAGCTAATGGCTTTCATGCTTTTCTAAGTATGAGAAGATGCAAGAACAGAGTTCTTAAAAATTTCTCCTAAAAAACTATCGCTATCTGAGGGCAGGTTTTCCCAGAGCACAAAATGCCTCATCCTGAGTTTCCCCCCTGAATTCCTTCCAGGATCGACTGTAGGTCAGTGACCGCAGTGGCTAATGACTTGATTCTTGTACAACTGGGTGGTGGGCGACATTCTTTACTGCACAATCCCCTTCCTTTTGATCTTAATTTCAAACAAGGTTTGGGAGGCTTTTTTGGCCAGTTTGTCCCAGGGTTCTAGGAATGTGCATTCCAAAATCAATCCAGGATTTTGTTGTTAGGCCACTGAATGTACTGTTACTCACCCAGTCCTGGTAACAGTAGCCAAATCCTCTGGACCACCTGCTTTACTAGTCTGTCAGCTCCAGGAAACGGCTTCCTCCTGTTGCCTCTTTCCCTCCCGTATCCAGAGTCACACTATTACAGTCATGGATCTTATAGAATTTTACATCAAATCAATCGTTTCAAGTCACTTGGTCATCATGATTGTTTATTATAGGCTCAATCACTCATTTGTTAATTCAAGAAACAAGAGTCTTGTAAAATAGGTAGAATAAAGTAACATAGCTAGTGACGTTAATAAGGTCCTAAATAAGTAAGTAGTGTTGCCTTCTAAGGAGTTACATGTGTGTACCAGAGAAACTCATCTTTATGTTTGAGTAGGTATTTCTGCCCTTGATGAAGGCTGGTTAACACATAATACAGATGCACAAAGTGTACTAGAATGGAGGGAAGAGGCCAAAAAAGAGAAAATTTTTATCTTTAAACTTTTCTTATCTTGCTTTAAAATAAAAATTTTATTTCAGTCCTTCTTAAGATTTCCCTGTGATGAGGATGGCCTCCTGGGAGCCCTCCCCCTCCACCCCACCTGCCCCCGGGTGAAGATCACACGCTTCATCCCAGTACAGGAGTGAGGGTCAGCAGAAGGGGTCCTCCCCCTCCCCTCCCCTCCCCCACAGCTCTGCTTGCCTGGCTCCTCTGGTCCTGGTGACTCTAGGATGCTGCGCTTGAGGCTTTGTGGTTGAGGACAGGAGATTGAGGGGCCTTCACAGCCATCGGTTACTGTAAAGGGCTGTGGTCTCCATGCAGGGAAGCACATGGTCACACATGTCCACACACATACCTGCACTGAGCATACACACAGGCACACATCTTTCTGGAGAGGCATCCAAGTGCCCTCATGGCCCCTTTAAGAGTTAGAGGAAAAGAAGCTGGCACTGGGGTGGAGCCCAATCTCTTGTGTCACAGGCTGGGCCACACCCCCAGGATCTGGTCCAGTTGTGGATGGGAGTCAGTGGGAGGGGCTCCCAGAGACCTAGCTTTGGTGAGGGTGGGAATTGGCTAGGACCTTCTGAGCTCTAGACAAATTGGGTGTAATTAGAGTATGTGGATTTGGTTCTGGAGTTTTTTGTCTTTGTCTTTTTCTTTCACTTTTATTATGAGATTAAAAATGAATGTGGAAGAAGGGACAATGCTATTCTCAGCGATTAACAGCAGGGGCTGATGGGAACCAAAAGCTCTGGGAATAAAAAAAAAATTGTATGCATTTTATAGATGGCATTATGCCTGAGTCCCAGAAAATCAGGAAGCAGCAGCAGAAGGCAACCAGCACACAGAAACACACATGTGGACTTCCCTGGCGGCACAGTGGATGGAGTACACCTGCCAGTGCAGGCCACATGGCTTCAATGCCTGGTCTGGGAATATCCCACATGCAGCATGTGACTAAACCCATGTGCCACAGCTACTGAAACCTGTGTGCACTATGGTCAGTGCTCTGCAACTAGAGAAAGCCCACTCACAACAGTGAAGTCTCAGCACAGCTAAAACTCAACCAATAAATAATTAAAAAAACCTCTTTATTAAAAAAAAAAAGAACTGTGTGTCACTGCACACTCAAGCAATGCAGTTATTTTGACGATGGGAACAGCAACTCCCTCCCCTCTCCAAACAATCTGTCCAAGAAAATTTGAAAAGAAGCTTCCCCTTTAAGAACAGGGTCACCCAGTAATTTTTGCCTTCCCAATCAGAAAAAAGAAGAGGACAGAAAAAAAACAAAGCAGGCTACCACAACTTTAAGGCTGGCAAAGGCCATGCTTTTCTCCCTGCAGAGGCAGGACTGCAGTTTTGATCACTGAGGCAGGAGGGCCACATCGCTGTCCCTCACCAACACAACCCTAGGGTTCTTCGGCAGCTCCTTTGGTGATTCCCCAGAGCATAGTTGGGATGGAAGGTATTGAGCCCTGGCTTCCTCTAAGATGCCCTCTAGGGAGTGGTGTTTAGTGAGCCTGCAAAAATTCTGGAGCCAGTCTCAGGTGGGGCTGAGCACCAGGTGGGGCTCCGGGGCCCAGGGCCTGTGCTTTAAATCTCCTGCCAACTGGGAATTACTGACCTCCAGAGACTCCAACGCTCCACTAGGAGAGAGTGTCCAGTGACTTACCACCTACCTTCACCCTCCAAAAATCACACAGACAATTACCAGCTAAGGCACCCCAGCGGGACAGACAGCCTTTGGCAATGAGGCCCCTCTGGAGGCCCAGGGTGTGAACAGCTGCACAGAGGGCTGTGTGACATGGAGTCAGCACCTTAGAAGGTGGGAGGGGGCGGTGGGCAGAGGAGGAACGAGTCTCAGGTCCTGACGGATCAGAAGGGAGATGGGAAGAGGTGGTCAGGACACAGACGGTGAGAAAACACACTCAGAATGGGGGTAAAGGCAGAAAATGTAGAAAAGATGAGCAAAGCAAGAGAAAGAAGCAAAAGAGAACAGGGGCTATCACATAAGACAGGAAGGAGACAGCAGAAGGAGGGAAGGAAACAGAAAAGAGAGTGAGATGAATGGGGAAGGATGTGAGGAGGGAGAGACGGAGCCAGGAAGAGGGCACCAGAGGATGTCGGAGCTCAGTAGAGATCTGTGAGCAGAGAGGATCAGGAGTCTGTGGGTTGACCCCCAGCCCCTACAGAAACCTGGTGGGCCCAGTACCCCAGGTCAGCCATGTAAATCAGCAGGTTGATGGCTGTTAGAATGGCCACAGCCAGGCGCTGGTCCCAGGTGCACATGCCATTGGTAGTTCTATCAATGCAGTTCACATCACTGGACTGCTGGGGCTGCCCACCATACTCCTCATCAAAGTGGTAGAGCAGCCAGAGGACCAGAGCAGTGAAGTGGAGGAGGATAGACAGCAAGGTCAGTCCCAGATGAAAAATGGGAAAGGAGACGGGCAGCCTGCTCTCCCATTCATCCCGGTCCATCAGCATGGCCACAACTGCCAGGATGAAGCAGATGGAGTACACGGCCACGCACCACTCCAGGGCTGGCTGGTCTGTGTACAGGGAGGTGTTGCTGATGAAAACAAAGATAACACAGGCCATGAAGGTCTCCAGCACCTTCAGCAGGCCTGGCATGGTGTGCACGTAGCAGGGGATCTCCTTGAGCTTGTAGCATTCCCATAGGCAGGCCACTTCCATGACATAAACCACACATGCAATGCAGGAGAACACAGTGGCGGCAATGGCCCGGTTTCGGCTGGCATCATAAGGCAAGAACTTGATGTAGGTGATGGGGTAGAAGATGGCGGCTGAGAGGCAGGTGAGGGCAGCATAGCAGGCATAGGTGATGGAGAAGTTGTACCAGCAGAAAGGAAAGTCAGTCGGGAACCTATATAATTCCAGTATGACGATGGTGAGGGTACCGATGATACAGAAGCACCAGCTGAACATGATCCGATTACTTATGTCCCCCCACCGAATCCCCTTGTCGAGCACCAGGAAGAAGGCCGAGATGATGCAGACCAGCTGTGGCACGCGGAGGCAGCTGAACACGATGTACAAGCCACACTTGTCTGGAGATGTCCTACCGGTGGACATGGCGTTGTGACAGTCAGGCAGGTCACTGTTACCAATATGGCAGTGGTCTTCACTGAGGACCCACCAGCCAACATGCACACCCTGGAGACGGATTAAGTCAGATGCTTGGAAAAGTCTCAGGGGGCCTGTGACTGCTGAGGCTCAGGATCTGTGGAGTTAGAACCAATAACTCAATCACTTGGGCAACAGCACTGCTGCTCCAGAATTATATTCCCCACCCATCACCCTTGACCTTGTAACAAGACTATTCCATTCCAAACCTCACAGCCTGGTTGGTTTTGCCTCAAGCCGTAAAGACTTTTTATCTCTTTGGCTGTGTGCCATTATTTTTGGAGACACAGTGGAATATGGCCCTTATCTACAATTCCAACATTTCAAGGCTCCAAAAAGAAAAGAACTTTTATGAATTCTTTTGGCTAGAGAATCTGACCTGAACAGACATGAGAAAATTTATCAGTTCAGTTCAATTCAGTTGCTCAGTCGTGTCTGACTCTTTGCAACCCCATGGACTGCAGCATGCCAGGCCTCCCTGTCCATCACCCACTCCCAGAGCTTACTTAAACTTATGGCCATCGAGTCTGTGATGCCATCCAACCATCTCATCCTCTGTTGTCCCCTTCTCCTCCTGCCTTCAATCTTTCCCAGCATCAGAGTCTTTTCAAATGAGTCAGTTCTTCGCATCAGGTGGCCAAAGTATTGGAGTTTCAGCTTCAGCATCAGTCTTTCCAAAGAATATTCAGGACTGATTTCCCTTAAGACTGACTGGTTTGATCTCCTTGCGGTCCAAGGGACACTCAAGAGTCTTCTCCAACACCACAGTTCAAAAACATCAATTCTTTGGTGCTCAGCTTTCTTTATAGTCCAACTCTCACATTCATACATGACTACTGGAAAACCCATAGCTTTGACCATATGGACCTTTGTCAGCAAAGTGATGTCTCTGCTTTTGAATATGCCATCTAGGTTTGTCATAGCTTTTCTTCCAAGGAGAAAGTGAGGCAATATCATGCACATAGCATCTTGCTTTTTCACCATACCAGATGGGTGCAGCTGGGCCCCTCCAGGGGCCCTAGTCCTCTCCATCCCCTTTACTTATTTCCTTCCCTCCTCGTTCTTGTGGGCATTTGGACTGACCCCCCTTCTCTAGATCAGTGGACCCTTCCCTGTGAATCTCAGACACTGGGGGACACAGGATACGACAAGGAGTCCTGGGATCCATGTGACCACCATGCTCTAGGGAAGAAGGTCAGCAAGCTTTTCTGAAAACTTAAAAAAAATATGACAAAGAATACACTTTTTATTTTTGGAAATTCATCTTGATTTCCTAGGGCTACTGCAGTGAATTATCACAAGCCTGGTGGCTTGAAACAACAGAAACGTGTTCTCTCACAGTTCCGGAGGTCAGCGTTTTGAAACAAGATGTCAGCAGGACTGTGTTGTCTCTGATGCCCCGGGGAGGCCCCTTTGTCTCTTTTAGCTTCTGGAGGCGCCTTAGCTGTGTTAGCCAACTCAGGCTTGTGTGCTCATTCCTCAAGAGGCCGAACACTGAGAGATGAATGTTGGGCTTTGCCCGGGACAAGGTGCTGCACCTCCGCTGTAAACACAATCATCACCCACGTCTGTGCATCAGCCCATGGTGGGCAGCGGGTTGGAAAATATACTAATAAACGTTTCCACCATTTTTTGTGGATAATCTCTATAAAGAGGATTGGCAATTGTCCAGTTTAGTAGGTCTGAGGTTGAAAACTGTAAGTCCAATAATAGCCAACTAGCTGTCCTCCTGCAGAGAACTGTCTTAGTGGAAATCCAACCCTACCCACCCTCGAGGACACATTGAGGCCAAGCTGAGTGACCGGTAGGTCTTAAATGGAGAGACTACTTCAGACCCTCTTTCTTATTCATGCTGTGGTGATGCTAAGGGTGTGCCCCGCCCCCATTCTAGAAGCCCTTCTCCTTCCAGAGACTTGGGAGGGGGGCACAGACCTTGGGGCAACCTCTACCTGGGGCATTGGGATAGGAACCACAGAGGTCGGGGTGAATTCAGTTCCCTAAGAAGCTGACCCCCTCTTCTCCCTCCTTTGCCTGCAGAGACTCCTCTGTAAAGAGTGCAGGCTTTTCACACTTTAGTTTCCCTTTTGTACAATTAATTTAGTGCCCTTGTTGGAAAAATCCTTATTATAAGTAACAGGAAGGCTCAAATATGGCATATCCTCCCACTTAACCAGATCTCTGACAAATCAGTTCTAACTGCAAAAAGGGGAGTAATTTAGAGACCTACCCAGGACTACTGCTTTTCAGAATCAGAAACATATCTGAGCCAGGCTGTATTATAATTTAAAAACCATTTTTTTCTTGGTTACAGGGTTATAGCTTTGGTTTTGCCAATCTGTCAAGATCCATCCCAGTGAGCTTCTAGAAGGGATGGATAAAGACGCCCCAGCCCCACCCCCCAATGCACTTCACATCACTTGCTCCCCTAGAGCAGATTACAAATGAACAGACTAATTCTCTGGGAGAGACTAGTACAGAGTGGCAAGCGAGTCATTTCCCACTCCTGCGGTGTCCAAAGTGAAAGTATTAGTTGCTTAGTCGTGTCCGACTCTTGCGACCCCATGGTCTGTAGCCTGCCAGGCTCCCCTGTCCACGGGGTTCTCCAATAAGAATACTGGAGTGGGTTGCCATTCTTTTCTCCAGGGGATCTTCCCAATCTGGGGATCAAACTCTCGTTTCCTGCATTGCTGGCAGATTCTTTATGTCTGAGTTCCATAGAGCAAAGATTATGTCCAAATGGGTGGGAATGGGGGGCTCCCAGGGTGCACGACCCTCTACTCACTCAGTCAAGAGCTCAGCTGCTCCTTTAGAAGCCAGTTTCTTTCTCTCAACAGAAAGTGAAACAAGCTGTCCACAATGAGTGGGGAGGGATAGGGAAATTCCAGAAATTAACGAGTTTAGCAGCTGTAAAACTTAACTGTAGATCCTCCCCACCTTCCCAGCAGCAGCCCCCTCATCAACCCAAGTGTAGCTAGAGGGCAGAGACTAGGGGACCTGACTCCTACCTGGTGCACAAAGGCTCTGACTGTCACCAGGCTCTGATTAGTCTGCTGAAAAGTCAATACAGAGAGGTAAGTGTTGGATGAAAGAGAAGTAACTTTATCTTAAGGAAGCTGGCAACCAGGGGAGAAGGTGGTAACCAACGCCCAACACCGCAAGGTTCAGCTGGGATTTACACAAGAGAAACAGGAAATGGTTGTAGGTTGTGTGCTGGGGGTGCGCTGTGCTTCTAGTTTTGGACACTTTGCATTAAACATAAGGCACCTTGGTGAAAGGAGAACCTGAATTTGTGGTCATTACATTGTCCAAATCAGCACATCTTCTCTAGGGGTGAGTGGTCATATATTCCTGGAAAAATGAAAACAAAGAAACAACAAAACAGGCAAAGTGAAACTGAACCAGTCCATCAAAACCCAGAGCTGTGTAGTTCAGAGATTTTATCGTAAAATAAGCAAGATTACAATATCAGTGCTGGCGACCTGCCTGACCATCACCATCACCATGAGAACCTCCTCAGGCCTGGGCTCCAGCACCTCCGTGGGCTTCTTCCTCCACTTGGGGCAGCTGCTCTCCACCTGCGTGCCCTGCTTGCTGGTGGCCAGCATGGACACTCGGAGTGAGTGCACAGTTAACTGGTCTGTGTTCCCATGGTGCTTCTGTTTCAGTGCGACCCTCACTGTCTTCATGGTGGAGTTGTGTGTCCTCCAATCCCACTTCCCCTTGATCTGCTATGACCTTCTCTACCACTATGCCTTCTATTTCACCCTTTGCTGCCTCGTCATTTTTGCCATCAACTATGTTCAGCTCTTGCTCCAGGGTCCCACCTGGAACCAGGCCATCACTGCCACTGCCTTCTCCTTCGTCAGTTCTGTGCTGTATGCCACCAAAGTGGCTTGGACCTGTGCCCTGACTGGTGATACATTCTGCTTTGTGCCTACTGGTCCGGGTGTGCTTGGGAGTCTGTTGATCTTCCTGGTCTGTGTCATTCTTGCTTTCACTTATAGCATCCTTATCAACTGTGACACCTGTTTCCAGTATACTTCTGCCATGGTAAGACAAATGATCCTGTGCTCCACCTGCTTCTACCTAGGGACCGTATCCACCCTGTTTTTCAAAGATGACAATGAAACACACTTATTTGTGTACCATCCTTTACTATAGAGGGAGACCGTGCTCTCCATCCTCCTCTATACCAGCTCTCTGGTCCTCTGGCCGTTCTACCCCTTTGAAGAAAAGCTGGGCGGGCAGCCCCTGAGGTCCAGCGATGTGAGCTGCTGTGATTAAAAACCTCACCTGCTCTGTGTGCGTCTGGGATGAATGTTGGACTGTGGCCATCTTGACATCCACTGACCTGCTGATTTACTTGGCTGACCTGCTGTACTTGGCCTTGGAGGCTTTTGTAGTGACTAAGGATGGGCCCCAGGGCTCCTGATTTCTATTTTCACCTGCAGTTTCTTCACTGAGCTCGGGATGTTCTCTTCCTGGTTCCTTCTCTCCCTTCTCACATCCTTCCCCACTCATCTCCTTCCCTTTCCATTTCCTTCCCTCCTTCTGCTCTGTCTTCTTGTTTTCTTTGTTGGCCCAAGCCCTGTTTTACTTCTTTCTTTTTCCTCTCTCATCTTTTCTACATTTTCTGCTTTTTGCCCCTTTTCTGGTCATCCTTGATTTTCTCGTCTCCTGTGTCCTGACTACCTCTCCCCATTTTCCTTCTTCTGATCCATCAGGACCTGACACTCCTTCCTTCTCTGCTCACTGCCCCCTCCCACCTCCTAAGGTGCTGACTCCACAGCACACAGCCCTCTGTGCAGCTGTTCACACCCTGGGCCTCTGGAGGGACCTCATTGCCAAAGTGTGTCTGTCCCCCTAACAGTGTCTTATTTGGAGATGTGGGGGGGAAGGGCTGGGGGTGAGGGTGGGTAGCTAGAGATTCAGGCCCCCATCTCCCATGGGAGAGGAGCATTCAGTGCACTTGCCTTTTAGCTTAAAATCTCTGGAGGTCTATAATTTTCACTGGCAGGAGTCTTGAAGCAGAGACCCTGGGTCCCTAGACCTCACCTGGTACTCAGCTCCACCTAAAACTGGCTCCAGAATTTTTGCAGGCTCACTAAACACCTGCTACCTAGAAGGCTTCTTACAGGAATCCAGGGATGAATTCTTTCCATCCCAACTACTTTCTGGGAAATAAAAAAAGAGCTGGTGAAGAACCCCAGGGTCTTAAAGACAGCTGTCTGTAGTGTCAGTGAGAGGCAGAGATGCGGCCCTCCCGCCTCAGTGATCAAAACAGCAGGTCCTGCCTCTGCAGGGAGAAGAGCATGGCCACTGCAGCCTTAAAGCTGATGTTAGCCTGGGATTTTTTTCTTTTCTATTTCACTCTCTCAAAGGCAAAAGTTACCAGGTGACTATATATTTATACGGATATTTTCTTTTCCAATTTTTATTGGGGGGTGGTGTTGGGTGGGTGGGTATTGCTGATGCCATAGTTGAAGAAACTGCATTGCTTGAATGTGTACTGCATACACGTGTGTTTCTGTGTGTCAGTTGTTTTCTGATGCTGCTTCCTGCTTCTCTGGGACCCACATATCTTTTGATCTAAATAAATGTAACTATACATATATTTTTTAATTCTCTGGAATTTCTGAATGCCATCAAACCTTGCTGTTCATAGAGAGAAGCCTGTCCTTTCTCCCATATTATAACGTTCTTTTTAAAATCTCAATACAAATATAAAAGAAAAAAAAACAAACCAGCCATAGCCTAATTGTCCCAAATGTTCTTAGAACTCAGAAAAACTGAGCAGATTTTTATTCTTACCCAAACCCCCATCTCTGGGAGCCCTTCCCAATGTGTCTGCACTCCCACATTTCCTGAGAACCTAGGGACATGGCCCAGCCCAAAATGACTAGCAGTTGTGCCCCCAATACTAGACTTTCTGTCCCCTTAGCTCTTAAAGGACCCCACCCTAGGTGACTGTATTTAAAGATGTTGTCCCTGCATGCATGCCCAGTGTGTGTGTTTGCCTGTATATGTGCCTGTATGTCTGTGCTCACATGTGCATTGGGACCAGCAGACTACAGTAGCTGGCGGCCATGAAGACACCACAATCTTTCTTCCTCGCCTGCTCTCAGCCACAAAGCCCCAGAGCCCAGCATGCTAGTGTCTCGAGGGCCAGAGGGGCCAGGCAAGCAGAGCTGTGGGGGAGGGAAGGGGAGGACCCCCACTGCTGCCCCTCACTCCTGTACTGGGATGAAGCATGTGATCTTCACCCACGGGAAGGTGGGGTGGATGGGCAGGGCTCCAGGAGGTGGTCCCCATCGCAGATAAATCTTAAGAAGCAATGAAATAAAATTAATGTTTTCAGGTAAGACAAAAAACATTTTAAAGGCCTTCTCTGCCTGTTTTGACCTCCCCCCTCCCCTCTAGTGTGCCGTGTGCATCTGCGGTATGTGTTAACCAGCCCTCCTAAGGGCAGAAATACCTGAACCACCATAAAGATCTGCCGAGGTCCAGCCCCGGCAGGACCAGGAATACCCAAGGGATGAGTGGCGTCAGCATGGAAGAAGACAGACACACACACACACACACACAGACGTTGCGTAGAAGAGGTAGCTTTTTTTTTTTTTTTTTTTAGGATAGCTCAGTTTTTATAGAATGAATGTTACCTCCCCCTTAAGTCACCACATATTACATCAGATATTGGTTTGTGCTTCCGTCAATATTTTTTTTCCCATGTTTTTCCCCTAAGCATTCATCTAGAACGTTTCCAATTATAGGGTTTATACTTAAATGTCCCACACATAGTCTTCTTGCCTCAATGGCCTAATATTCTCACTCTAACAAAAACAACGTTATACAAATCTCAGGTATAGTGTAAATTCTTTGGACAATAAAACAATACATGGGAAGGGTCACAGTAACATGTTTGACATTTCTGAAAATAGTACCATGAGAAAAACCTGATATTTTTCTTTACCTGAAACTACAAAATCTCAATTTACAATGATTAACTATTAAACAGCAAAAATACCTCTAAAGCAGCAAAACACCTCTATTAATAGTAAGATAATGGCAGTAAAGCTGGTTAATATGATAAATATTCTATTAAAATCCTATATACCCCATTTTCTAATTTTACAAAAATACCCATAATATCTCATGTTGTTTAAAGAAAGGGAAACAATGAACAAATAGCAGCAAGGAAATAGCAATAGTAAAAACCCTCTCAACCAAGGAGCAAGTAAACTAAAGCAGTATATCTACTTCTAAATCTAAATACCTCTACTTTTCTATTCTAGAACATTATAATCTTTTAAGCAAGCAGCCAAACTATACCTGTGGTCTTTTCTTTTATGATTTGATGTTTATGGTCGTGTCCTGAGCCAGAGCAATCTTGAGCTTTTCCAAAAAGGCTTGGACTTTTCCAGTGAGGCCTTATTACTATATATTATCATTTCCAAAAACTAATAGAAAGCCCAACAACAGTAAGACAGAAGGAAGAAAGGGACATACTGGGCCCCTGGGACAACCTCGAGGGGAAGAGCTGCCTTGCAGGTTCCTTTCTTATCCCTGCAGCTCCAGAGGGGACATATTGGGCCCCCGGGGCAGCCCCATGTGAGGGAGAGCTGCCTTGCAGGTTCCTCTCTCGTTCCATGACTACGGACTGGGTGCATCCCGGCGGCTCCCAACAAAGATCAATTTTTATTCCTCTAACCTCAGCCTTGTATCTTTATATGATACTGCCTACCTATGATTTTATTAATGTCATTAGCTATATTACTTGTATTCTCCCATTATAGAAGAGCATCGTTTCTTACATTAACACATGTGTCCCTGAGCCTCTGACAAAAATGATAATAACCAGCTAACTGAAACACTTGACCTCATATACAGTTCTATAACAACCATGATTGTAACAGTGTGACTAGACTGGGGAAGAAGCAACAAGAGAGAGCCACTTCCCAGAGCCTGGGGGACTAGTAAGACAGGTGGTCCAGATGATTTGGCTCCTATTAACAGGACTAGGTGAGTAATTGCACTTTTAGTGGTTTATCAATGAAATCCTTGCCCAACCTGGGAGTGAGCATTCCTAGCACCCGGGGACAAAATGGTCAAAATTTCTCCCAAATCTTGATTGAAATTAAGACAGAAGCAGAGCAGATTGCGTGATAAGGAATGTTACCCACCACCAGATTTTACAAGAATCAAGTCACTAGCCACTGCAGCTCACTGACCTAAAATCTGCTCTGAGAGGAAGTCATGGAAAAGGTCAGGACGAGGTACTTTGTGCTCTGGGAACTGGCCCTCAGAAACGTAGATATTTTCAGGAGACTTTTTTATGAGCCCAGTTTCTTGCATCCTCCCATACTCAGAAAAGCACTAAAACCACTAAGCAAGATATCTGTTCCTCATGAAGAACAGTAACCTGTACGGAGCTGTGTGCCGGTTGCATGTCCTCCTTCCCCCAAGTCACATACACACTGCCCGCCCCTCCTTATCTCCTCAGAACAGCCCTCAGAGCTTCCTGAGAGACTGTTCCAGGAGGAGGGAAATGCCTCTATGCTTTAGTAAAAGAATTGCTGAGGGCCAGCTCACCAGAAAGACTCGCTGTCCAAGCCTGTGGTTCATGAGGGCAGCTGCTCCATCCCACCCGTTGGAGAGTTAAAGGTCATTTGTCACAATTCCAAGACAAGGTCCAGTCTCTTCACTTTGGAGCACAAATGGAAATTTAAAGGTCTTCTGTTTAGCATAGCCCTCCCCTCGGTCTACCCTCTCAGCTTGTTTCTTTCCTCTTGGCTGCTGGGTTTATTGGTCAGTTTATTGGTTTATTGGTCACATCCTTCCTGATTACACAGACCCTCCTTCCCCACGACCTCTGCTTGGCGGTGAACATATTTCTCTCTCATAACATGGGTTTTCTCAGTCACTTCCCAGGGGTCCAAATCTCCAGCGATGCTTTTCAAAAATAAACTGCTTCCAGGAGCAGACTCCACTGCTTCCAGGAGTCTGAAGTCTCCCAGACTCCCTTGTTCCTGCACTTTCTTCACTTTCTCTCCTTCAAAATCCAGTTCAGCAGCCTGGATGCTCTCTTTCTGTTTACAGAGCTCCTGTTTCCTTTAGGAAACACACAGTCTTTCCTGCTGAGAGAACAAAGAGGCTGATCTCAGCAGGGGAAGAGGAAAGGGAAGCCCAGAGTGAGAGCGAGGTAGATCAGGGGCCACAGCCGGGCGACAGTCACATGTGGTTCTGACTCCAAAACAGAGCAGCTGGGGGCGTTGAGAGATGCCCGCATAGGCCTATCTCCAAAGGCAGAAGGAAGGGAGGGGCCTTGGGTCCAGGAATCTGGGGAGGGGGAACTGTGGCCCCCAAGCCCACCTGCTGTGTGATGAGGGCCTCCCCCAGCCCTTTAGCACAAACAGTTGATGGAGAAGATCCCCCATTTGCCCGGTGCCCAAGCTTCAGGCCCTTCCCTTGCTCCCTGCCTGGCCTGGGCTCCCTGTCTCCTGGGGCAGTGGCCAGAGTCCTCTCTGCACAGGATGACACCAGCTGATGCCCCGCCAGACTGTGTCCCGAGCCGCATCCAAAACAGAGCCCGGGACACAGCTGTTCCCATTCTCTGGCTTTTCATGGAAAATCATGGAGATGACTTCCTCAGTCCAGCTTTGAGTGGAGAGAAGAGGGACCCTTCTCTCCTGTGGCCTCAGGCACCTGGCTGTCCAGCCTGGTTGGGGGTGGTAGTGCTGGCTGCCAATCCATGTGTCCCTTGTCTGTGTGGCTGGCTCCTGTCTGAAGGTGCCTGTAGGGAGTCATGTGAGCTGAGGAGAAGGCAGTGAGGCTCTAATCAATGCCTATATAAGGTCTCCACACTCTCTGGCATGCTCTGGCTGGCTAGTCAACAGGAAGTGGTCTGGCCGAGATGGCAGCGCTGCTGCAGGACCTCTGAGTGGGGCACTGTGATCAGAGCAGGACAGACAGAAGCCAGGAGATGATTCTTGGACCCAAGAGTAGAGGGAAGGGACTCAGCATTTCCTGAGGTTCTATTACCTGCTGAGCTTTGCAGGCAGACACTTTTATTCAAATCCTGACACTGTCAGGGAGTTGCAAATGATGTATATATACACTCTGAGCCTCAGTTTCATCATCTTTTAAATGGGGATAATACTAATAATATCCCTTAAGATGAAATGATATGGAGGTAGTAAGTCAGCCAGTCAGTCTGTTGCTGCTGAGAAAATGTTGACTACTCTATCTTTCTTGGGTATAAGGTACAAAGTCAATGCCAATCAGAAATTAATATCCTGAACTCAAGTCCTTGGGTTCAAATCCCAGCTCAGCCACTTACTCAGTATATGATCTTGGCCAGTTAAGCTCTTTGTACCTGTGAAAATGGAGACAGTGAGTACAAACTTCATGGGCTGCTGGAAGGAACAGATGAATTTAAAGCTGGACCTGATATGCAGTGAATGCTATACCTCTTATAACTTTTGGGTCCATAACTACCCCATTGGCACATGACAAAGGTTTGTTAAATGAATATAATATAAGCTTACAGCTCAGGCTCCAGGATGAACCTCCTGAGTGGGAGACATTCCATCCTTCTGCCATCTGGGGACATTTTTGAGAATCGCTGAGTCATAGTTTGTCTCATTTAATATTCCTAACAATACTTGGCCTTGTGTGATGGATGTTGCCATAGAGGGGAACCACTGAGAATGTGAACTTCCTGCCATATTTGAGAACAAACTCATTGTGTGAGTCCTGGCGAGAGACTGGGCCTCACCCTCGATAAGAATCTTGAAAGGCCAGATAAATGTTTGACTTGCCCCATAAGTGGGGCCTGGACACACAGAACAGGTGATACACAGAAACAAAAACAGATCAGAATTCCTTCTGTGGGGCCTACAGTAGCATCCAGTGTGTGCTTCCAATGGCCACAGTGCCTGGACCCGCTGCCCTTGGCTGCCCAGCACCCCTCCTTCCTCGTCTCAGCCTGTAGTCAGGCTGGTCCCTCCCTAATCATTCTCCAAGCTATCCTGCATCCTTCTAGTACAGTTATTCTCTGCTTAAGTGGCCAGAGATGTTCTCTTCAAGGTGCAGTTAACAACCTTTATGACTAAAAGCAGGAGCTATGATCTCCATTTTCTGGATGAGCAAACTGAGGCTTAGAGTGGCATTGACTGGGCACTGGACTGACTACCGTGTGCCAGGCTGAGTTCTCATCTCAGTTCAGGTTTGGGTGGTGTGTAGACATGTAAGGTGAAAGGCCCTGAGATAACAAAGGGGAATCGGAAGCAGTTGTCAGTGGCTGGAGGGAGGGAGGTGAGGAGGCTGGAGAGGTAGAAAGGGGCCTGAACTTGCAGGGCTTTGGAGGTGATGTTTTGGAATCTGTGTTCCATCCTAAGAGAGCAAACAGAAGCCTTCAAAGTATCTTACTTTGACTTTACTCCAAATCAGACTTTGAGGGAAAGGATGGAAATAGAGAAAGCAACTAGAAGCTTATGGCAGGAGTACAGGTGAGGGGATGGATGGATCCCCTCAGGTGGATCTAGAGATGAAGACGAGTGTGTGGATTCACAAGTATTTTATGAAGAGCGTCTGTGAAGGTGGTGCTATTGACTGAGATGGGAAAGATGAGGAAGGATCAGTGTATGTTGGGGATGGGGCGTTGAAGAGGTGGGACTGGACATGTTGAGTGTGATGTGTCCTGAGACATCCAGAAGCAGAGATCAGGAGGCAGTTTGCTATGACTGTGGATCCCAATAGAGATCAGCTCCGGAGGCAGGGATTGGTGAGTTGTTGTTATACAGCCTATTCGCTTCATTCAGTACCTTCTTAAATATCTACCCTGCCCACGCACCTAAAATAACAGCCTTGCCCCTGTCCCCCGCATAGGCACTCCAATAACTCTTCTCACCTGTTTTCCTTTTATGTGGCAGTTATCACCCACGGACTTGACGTTATATATTGATGTGCACATCTCCTGTACTAGAGTGCAAGCTCCATGAGGGCAGAACTCTTGGTTCTGTTCTCTGCTCTCTGTCCAGTGTCTAGATCAGCGCCTGGCACACACTCACTCGGTGCACAATAGTATTTGTTTACCAAGTGGAATCTTAAAGTCATCTGACTGTGTATGAGGCTGAAAGGGCTCCCAGAGAAGAGGTGGTCTGGGCCCAAGTCCTGAGGAAATGCTTCCTTCCTGTTGCTTTTTCATATATCTGTAGGTTGTTGCTGTTGTTTAGTCACTAAGTCATGTCCAACTCTTTGCAACCACAAGCATTGTCGCCTACCAGACTGCTCTGTCCATGGGAGACTTGTGGGGCCTTCATAGCCACCAGTTACTGTAAAGGGCTGCCCATCTCAATGCAGGGGAACAGTGGGCACATATATTCAGACACACATACAAACACACACAGAAACACACATTGAGTGTGCACAGGCACACACCTTTAAAGAGAGGCATCCGGTGCTGCTATGGCCCCTTTAAGAGCTAGAGGGACGAGATATTGGCACTCGATGGGGTCCAACCTCTTGAGTCACAGGCTGGGCCACAACCCCTGGCTGTGGTCCAGGTTTGGGTGGGGAATCAGTAGCAGTGGTTCCCAGAAACCTAGGTTTGGGTGAGGGTGCAAAGTGGCTAGGACCCTTCTGACCTCCTCTGTCTCTGCTGTGAGCAAATTTGGGGCACTAGTATAGGTGAATTTATCTTGTAGAGTTTTTTCTTCCTTCCATCTTTCTATTGAGATTACAAAGGACATTATCAATATGGGAGAAGGGACAAGGTTTTCTCTGTGATTAACTGCAGGGGCTGATGGGAACTAGAAACTTCAGAAATATTTTTTAAATAATATACACTGATATAGATTGTACTATGCTTGAGGCTCAGAGAAACAGGAAGCAGAAGCAGAAAGCACCTGGCATACAGAAACACGTGTGTGTCACCTCACAGTCAGGCGCTGCAATTCCTATTACAACGGAAGCAGTAAACTTCACCCCCTAAACCACCTGTCCAGGAAAATTTGAAAAGAGACTTCCCCTTTACAAACAGGGTCACCCAGTAATTTTTGACCCCCTGAACAGGAGATAAGAAGAAAACTGCAGGCTAGCATCACCTTTAAGGCTGCAGTGGCCATGCTCCTCTCCCTGCAAAGGCAGGACATGATGCTTCCATCACTGAGACAGGAGGGCTACAGCACTGTCCCTCACCAACACTGTGGACAGGGGTCTTCAAGACCTTGGGGTTCTCTACTGGCTCCTTTTTTTTGATTCACCAGAGAATATTGGGGTGGAAGACATTCACCTCCAGCTTCCTCTAAGATCCCCTCTAGGCAGCCAGTGTTTAATGAGCCTGCCAAAATTCTGGAGCCAATCTCAGGTGGGGCTGAGCAGCAGGGGGCGCCCAGGGACCCAGGGTCTCTGCTTCAAGACTCTCACCCACTGGAAATTATTGACCTCCAGAGATTTTGTTTTAAATTAAAGGGGAGACACACGATACATCCCTCTCCTCTGAAACAGGGCCCAATCCCTATATATCCATCCCACTCCCAAAGCCAGACACACACACCAACTAAGGCACTGTCAGGGGGACAGACACACTTTGGCAATGAGGCCCCACTGTTGCAGCCACGCGTTCCAGGAACCTAACTCACTCAGAAGGACAATGCAGATAGTGGAGTGCAGTTTATTACACCGGTAGGCCCAAGGCAGAGTCTCCTCTTAGCCAAGGACCCCGACCAGCATTTGTGAAAATCTTTTATACTCCATGTGTACATGTCCGAACCCACCACCCCAAATTCCTTGAGACTTACATAAACAAAGGAAGGGTAAATACAATCCCAATAACCCCATCATTCATGTGCCATGTGCTCAGACAGTTAAACAATTAGCCAATAATCAATAAGCCCGAGGTTACACTCTGATAGGTACAGAAAAATTTATGGCCTGTCTGGAGGAAGAGGTGATTAGTGTATGTGTTCTCTTAGGCGATCAGAAACCTGGATACAATCTTCACGTTTCCCCTGTCTGGAGGGTGTCTTATGCTTCTGTTGTGGTTTCCATAGGCACTAAACACAGAGTTCAGAGTCCATTGGAGAGGTGGCCGAGCATGATCAGAATGAACAGGCCTAAGATGGGGTCCAGGCCCTATGAATTCCTTCTTCACCACCAGAGGCCTAGGGTGTGAACAGCTGAACAGAGGGCTGTGTGCCGTGGAATCAGCACCTTAGGAAGTGGGAGGGGGCGGTGGGCAGAGAAAGAAGGACCATCAGGTCCTGATGGGTCAGAAGAAGGAAAATGGGGAGAGGTAGTCAGGACACAGGAGACGAGAAAACCAAGGATGACCAGAAAAGGGGCGGAAAGCAGAAAATGTAGGAAAAATGAGAGCAGCAAGAGAAAAAGGCAAAACAGGATGTGGGTAACCACAAAAACCAGAAGGAGACAGAGCAGAAGGAGGGAAGGGAACAGAAAGGAGAATGAGGAAGGGTGAAAGGAGGGAGAGAGGGAGTTGTACTGGGAATTCCTAATTATGTGCTTCCCCAGCCTTGAGAAATTCCACAGAAATAGAATATGGAAAAATAGCATATATTAAGAAACTATGTTAATGATTATCTTTCATGTTTTTCTTAGAATAATAGCCTTGTTACAAGCCCCAAGGCCAGACACAGAAGGGAGTATGACTGGGATCATGAAAGCATGGACCTTGGAATGCCGGGTCAGCGCCAGGCATGAACGCTGCCTACGCACTTGCTGACTGTTCCCAAGACTGGCCCGGAAGGGAACGGCCTGGGGTAAAAACAAGGATATCTGGACTATGTCAATGAAATCCATGACATCTAGGAGTACGTGCTTAAAACAGCATGTGTCTTGAGAAGGATAAGATCAAAGAAAGTCTTGTAGTCTGCAATTTGGAATAAAAGCTGGACTCAGAGTGGACTCTGCACCTCAGTCTAATAGAGGATGCAGGTCCCCTGACACATTGCCCCAGATTTTGTGTTCTGTCTTCATTCTCGTGGCTCGCTCCCGGACCGTTAAGGCAAAAATTTGCACCCAGCGTGGGGCTGGAGCAAAAGACCTCTACGAGTGCAAGTGAAACTACAGGGACGCAGAACCTGGGACGATTGAGAGGCCTCTGGAAATCTCCATTGGTAAGTCTTTCAGGCATTTAATCAGGGTTAAAATGGGAAATGTTGAGAGTGCAGAACACTATTGCCCATATATTTGTTTATTAAGACACCTCTTGAAGGTGGGAGGAGTTTCTATTAGTGAAGGGCAATTATTAGAATTGTTACAAGCAGTGGATAAATACTGCTGCTGGTTCCCATCAATAGGGACCTTAGTTTTAAAAGCCTGGGAAAAGGTTGGAGCTGAGTTGAAGAAAGAACATGCAAAAGGAACTCCGCTCCCTGTTTCTATTTGGAGTACGTGGGCATTAATTAAGTCAGTACTGGAACTTTTACAGGCTTCTGATTCTTTTGATGAAAGTGATGATGACTCTTTTGAAAAGCCTCGAAGTCCAGAGTATGTGAAGCCAGAGGGCAAGGGCAAGCCATTTGCAAAACCTGCTCCCTCAGCTCCCAAGGAGGGTGATGAGGGATTTTTTCCTCCACCTCCTTCCCACTGTCCTCCACCCCTACCACCTGCTTTTGCAGGAAACATTTTCAGTCGAGAGTCTATGCCCACTCCTCACCTTTCATCCATACGGAAAGGAATTTTACAAGCACAACGGGAAGGAGATTTAGAGGCTTTTCATATTACCTTTCCTATGACTGTTCATGAGAGTGTAGCTCTTGGTGTCGATCCTAACAACCCTAATGGAGTCTATGAGGCTGTTCGTGAGCCTTTTCCTTTTAAAATCCTAAAGGAATTAAAACAAGCAATACAAAATTATGGTGTAAATTCCCCATTTACGGTAGAAATAGTTCAGAGTGTGGCAGAGGGCAATCGTCTCATTCCAGCAGATTGGTTGGCATTAGCAAAAACAGTCTTGACCCCAGGGGAGTTTCTTCAATTCAGAACTTGGTGGCAGGATCATGCTGAGACTCAGGCTGCACACAATCAGGCTCATAATATCCCTATTTCCTTGGAACAACTTATGGGGATAGGTCCATGGGGGAGAGTGCAAGATCAAATACATATGAAAGATCAAGCCATAAAACAATTGCGAAGGTGTTGCTTGAGGGCCTGGGAGAAAATAGAGTCAAAAAGCCAGACTTCTGTTTCCTTTCAAAAAATTGTCCAGGGGCCTAAGGAGCCCTATACTGAATTTATTGCCCGATTACAAAAGGCAATCCGCCAGCAAGTCACAGATGCTGAGGCAGCAGAAGTCCTATTACAATTGTTGGCTTATGATAATGCTAACACTGATTGCAAAAAAGTAATGAACCCTTTCAAAGGAAAAGCTAGTTTAAATGATTATGTTAAGCTATGCCAGGGAGTGGGAACCGAATCCTTTAAAGCGGATTTATTAGCTCAAGCTATGGCTAGATTACAACTTCCTAAATTCCCCAGCACTTGTTTTAATTGTGGGAAACCTGGACATACTAGGGTTGAGTGTAAGTTCAAAAAAGGGAACTTTCAAAAAGGTAATTCACAAAAGGGGAATGTCCCCAGCCTCTGCCCAAAATGTAAAAAGGGAAATCATTGGGCAAATCAATGCCGTTCTAAATTTCATAAGGATGGCACCCCGCTTTTGGGAAATGGCTCCCAGGTTAAGCTCCCAGCCCCATCAAACAAGGGAGCCTGTCCTGTTCAGACTCCACAGATGTCTTCCCCAACTACTCCTGCCAGCAACAATAACAGTCAGCATTGTGGTGACCCAAGGATGAAAGAGCAGATGAAACCAAGGAGGGTCTTGCAATGCAGGAATGGAAAAAGCAGACCCTTGTCATCCTTCCCTCCTCCATCTTGTAACTATTAATGGATTTCAAGTCCTCCTGAGCAGTATAACCTGTCTCCCCTCCTACCCTATAGGAAGAAGGTATTTGCCTTACTCTTCCCTCCACCCAGTATACGTGCCTCATCCAATCAGCAAATGACCCACAAGACCCCTATCCCACTCCCTGTACCCTGGGTAAAAAAGTGGACTGAAGACCCCTCTTCAATATTGGTTCTCCCTTGAGCTGGTCCACTGTTCTAACAGTGTCTCCCAGTCTAATAAACTTTATTTCCCTCTCATTCTGTCTCATGTCTGGAAATTCTTTTCCAACCCACACCAGACCACATTTTTGGTGGCCTATATGGGGACTTGGGGTCTCTTCCCCACCTCCTCATTTTTCCTTTCTCATAGGGACCCCCTGCGAACAGGCAAGTGCTGTGGAAGCAACTGAGGAACTCTGGCCAGGGTTACCCTCTGGTGTGTTCCAAAGGCCCCGCAGCTCACTGAACCCCAGTAGCTGCCACCCGAATGGGTGAGGGTCTCTCCTTTGTCTTCTTTCCAACTGAGGACTAGGCCAACCAATATTGTGTGGGCATGGCTCAGGCACTTAAAAGGCATTAGGATGCCTGCCACATGAAGACTCCTGTGTGAGGATAAGGGGGACGCAGAACGGATCAGGCCACAAGGGCATCCGCCCCCAGCAAGACAACTTCCGTGCACCATGTCAGGCACATAGTGGTTGAAGCAAAACAGAGACAGACCATTGTCCCCTGGCCACCGCCTCCCCCAGCGCATTGTACGGCGGATTCCTCAGCCTTCTCCCCTGTCACTTTCACTTCTTTCCCTTTCGGTCCTGATTGATTTGCCTCTGAGCCATCCCAAGAGTGCCTTCCATGTTTCAGGGAATCCCCCAGTGGTGAGTCACGAGCTGCTCCCTGGGATCTCTATCTTTCTCTGCCCAGGTCATGTGTTGCCTTAGCTGAACGGTTCTCAGAGGTCACCTCTCACTCTTGTACACGACTATTGGGACGGTCAACCATTTTTGTGCTGATAGTTGCACGGAGACGTCACTGAGACAAAAAGGGACGACTTTTTGCCAGTCGGTGGCTCTCAGTACCCCCGTTCTACTGCATAGAGGCTAAGGGTGGGTTCTGGTATGTCTTGGGAGCCTCTCTCAGATTCACCCCTTGGCTACATTCTCAGAAACTGGAAAATTTTGACCCTGCAAAAGTCCTGGCCCCAATACAAACTGGGGACCCCCCCCCCAAAATGGCCTCTGAACGGCACACTAGCTTTTGTCAAAAGCAGAGGAAGGACTCAGAATTTCCTTACAGCCCTTCCTTCAGAATTTGGATTTGAGCGACTCAGGCCACATGTGTCTTTTTGCCTCCCTATCTCCTTCCCTCTCTGTCTGTCTCCATCAGGTTTCCTAGACAACCCCTACTCCACCTTTCATATCCACATAATCTCTAGGAAAGAATTCTGAAGTTCCCTTTGGTCCAGGTCTTTCTCCTATATTCAAAAGCCTGAAGGATCAAAAACTCTCCTCTATGCTTCTCTCTCAGGTGGGGAGGGAACCAAGTTTCTCCCACTCCTAAACATCCTAACGAGTTCCCTTCTAACTATTCCTGTTTCTCAGGGTGGAGAAGGACCAAGCTTCCCGCACTCCTGCAAATTTCCTTAACCCTTCAGACTCTTCTGATGGGACAAACACCTCACTTCCCACCAGAAGGACAATCCAAGAATTTTATCAACTGATCTACCCCTGATATCAGAGTCAATTTGAGCATATTTGGTCTATAATTTAGGTGTAAAACTATGACTACAGAAAGGAAAGATGACTTTTTGACACAGGATGGCCATGATATTCTTTAGACTCCGGAGAAAACTGGTTGAAATGAAATTTTTTTTTTCTTGGACACTGCAAAACCGGTTCTTTTTGCATATGCAATTAGAAACAACTAGCTTGTTAAAAGCCCTGCCTAGGGAAAAGCTTGAAGTTAACTCTTTCTACATCCCTGAAATACACAGCTCACTTTGCCTGAGACCTCAGCCTTGGGCAAATTAGAACTTCAAGCAAAAAAAGGGGGGACGCTGGTTCTAAGAGATATTTTAAATCTCAGGCAGAAAACTATGAAATCCCTGTCTGTCTGTCTGTCTGGATTTATGTATGTCTCAGTGTGTGTCTTTTGTTTTTTTATAATATTGCTGAAGTTGTGAGTTCTAATTTAATTGGCCTAAAGAAAAGTAAGCGCTTACAAATCAGACAACTTCTAAGTAGAAGAGAAATTCACCTAAGTGTATTTCAGATTCACATGAACTGGGAAATATTCAATATTAAATATCTAGTATTAATGTTTGTTTGCTAATCTAATATAGACATGTCAAAGAGTCATTAACATTAAGCATATTTTCATTGTACCTAGGTTTATTATAAGTTAAATATTGTTATATTGTTATATATGTCACAAGTTTGTCAGCAAGGAAGCTACCTCAAGTGAAAAAACTTAAAAAAAAATGTAAATGAGATATGAGCTTTTAAACTCTATTAAGATTAAAAATGTCTGTCTAAAACAGTTTCCCTAGATTTTGGTAACCTGAATTTCTAGGGTTGTGATAAACTAATAACAGAAGTTTATTGACTAGCTAGGTCATTTCCAAATAAAATAAGATTCTGAAACATTCATGACTGAATACTAACTTACAGAGAAACGAAAGATTTTGGACTATTAATAAATAATATTTGATGCCATCCTGAGATGTTTGCTAGAATTTTTTTAGAAATTATCACTGGTATTTATGTTCACCCATCTATAGAATGCTAATATAAAGGTCAATTCTTGGTTGCTTAAGGAAAGTAGGATGTGTGTGTTCAGTAAAGAAGGTATGAGGAATGAAGTTACATTTTATGAAGGGAAAAGGAAGTAGGTCTGACTTACAGTTGGCTGTTCCAAGATGGGAGAACAAACGGGTACAGAAAGTGATAAGAAGGTTTTATAGAAACTGGACCCCAAGGGAAGAGTTTTGTGTATAAACAAAAGTTTTCTTGAGATGTTGAACTGCTTCTTTGATAATGGATTTTAAGTTTCTTTACCTCTGAAGTGATCTGTTCTATGTTTACATTTGAAATCTTTTTTACTTTGGCTAAGTGAATATATTATTTCACAGTGATCTATATGATTCTATCTGACAGAGTATTATAAACCCTTTTGATATTTATTGACAACATTGCCTAAATAGCTTGACTTCTAGCTGACTTTGGGATGCTTCAGAGGGCCCCTGACACATCCCAAAGAGCTATTAAACTACCTGAGTTCATTTGACATATTAAATTGCATGGGAAGTATTGTTGGAGGAGTGATGAATCTTCTCAGGTTATATTGTATGGTTGATGTTTCTTATATAGATATCCTAGAAATTATGTGAAATTTGTGAAAATCTGATATGTCCTGGTAAAATGTTGTCAGTTATAATTTTAGTTATCATGTTAAAGTGTTACAAGTCACAGCAATGACCAGGCTACTTTGTTAATTACAATTTAATTAGATTTTAAACATGCCTTGTATGGTTTCACTCTCATGCCTTTAGAAAAATACTGCTAGTTCTTCAAGATTTATGGAAAAGACTTTTCTAAGATTAACTGATAAATTTGGTTTGTTTGCTATCTGGTAAATTGGTAACAGACTGGAATTTAGTCTACTCTCTATGTTAAGAGAACAAAGTTTTCTTAGACTGAATCTTTCAATAACAGATTATTAATTTCTTTGCCTTTAAGTGATTTATATTTGTTTTTAAAATCTTTTGTTACTTTAGTAAAGTAAATAAGTGCTATTTAAGATTATGGTGCATGTAAAAGCTCATTCTGCTCCTACAAAAGATAACCCCTCACTGTTAGACTTGTGCTATCCTAACCTCCTTAAAACATGGCAACAGTCTACTCCTAAATTGGGGAATTAAAAATGGGTGAACAATAGCTGAAAATCAAAGAGTCAGGGCTATGGGAAATCCAAGACGGCCGCTTGGCTTTTCCCAGCTCCCTGACAAACCTCATTTTTATTTGATGGGTTAAAGCCTTCCCTGGCTACAGGGTTAATGTCTCCATAATGAAAAAATCACTGAATATTAAGTTTTGTAAATTGTTAAACTAAGTTTCTAGTTTTGTTAATTAAGGTCTAGTGTTTACTGAGACTCACTTCTGAAATAGTTACTTGTTATGTTATATTGCTAACAGATTTAATTAAGTTATTAAAAATGACACTCTAAGTTGTTTCTAAGGCTTGTCTCAGTAACCAATCTTTAGATAAAGATCGGAGGCTCCATGGTGTACAACCAGGAGATTAACACTAGGCTGGAGAAAGAAATGGCAACTCACTCCAGTATTCTTGCCTGGAGAATTCCCTGGACAGAGGAGCCTGGTGGGTTGCTGTCCATAGGGTCGTGCAGAGTCGGACACGACTGAAGCGACTTAGCATGCATAGCATAGTCATTTAACAAATGAAGTCAGATGACCTGGGGTATACCAGGCTCTACCTAATGAAAGTTCTTGACTTATAATTCTTACTTATGACTTTACTAATAACTGCTGGCTATAGTTATATTATTTTCACATATATATATGTCACTTGTTTCAGAAGATTATTTCTTATGTTAACAAATGTGTGACTGAGCCTGTGATATAATGCTGATATGCAGTTCCATACGAGATCAATGATTGTAATAATGTAACTCTAGATATGGGAAGAAGCAACAAGAGGGAGTATTTTCCTGGACCAAGAAGCTAGTAAGACAGTGGTCCAGAGACTTTTGCTACTTGCAAGGCCTGGTCCAATAACAGCACACTAAGTGGCCTATCAATGGAATCTTCCCTAGACCTGGGAATGAGCCTTCCCAGCACCGTGGGACACAATGGCCATGAAATGCCCCCCAAACATGGTCAAATATGTGGCTATGAAGGGACCCTGCTGACTGGAAGTTGGCACTTGCCAGCTGCCTCTACAAAGATTACATCATGACCACTGCAAGTTGCTGACCTTCCACACCCCCTGAAAGGAGTTCAGGGTGGAGATCAGGAATAAGGCACTCTGTGCTCTGGGGAAAACCCAGATGAACCGGCCTTCAGATAGTCAGATGTTTTCAGGTAAAGATTTTATGAGCCCAAATTCTTGCATCTTCTCGTAGCTAGAGAAACACTGAAGTCATGAACCAATGTCTGGTCCTGGTTCTCCTGGTAGCCCCTGGGCAGCTTTTCTACTTCTATTAATCTTTGGGCCACATAACTCTAACTTTCTTGTTAAGTTTGTTTCTTCCAGAATACAACAAACCTCCAAGTGGTAGTATGACAAGAATATTCCCTGACCAACACCTAGACAATGCTGAAACAAGTCACCTTATCATTCCATGGACTCTCATCTCCCTCCATAAATGCACCCTGACAGAGTAGGCAAAGGGAACCCAGAGCCCCACGACGCCCCTGCACAGCCTGAAGAAGCCAGAGTGGTCATCGCCCCTTTTCCCCTGAGACTGGGTTCCCAAATGCCTGAGAAGGGAAATAGGTAGACAGTTAGACATGAGCAGGGTATCAAGAGGCCAAAGAATTAGCCTTAAAAATAAAGAGAGGGAGGAATGAGGTGACCCAAGGACAGAAGAGCGGATAAAACCAAGGAGAGTCTTGCAATGCAGGAATGGAAAAACCAAACCCTTGTCGTCCTTCGCTCCCCCTTCTTGTAACTATTAACGGATTTCAAGTCCTCCTGAGCAGTATAACTTGTCTCCCCTCCTACCCCATAGGGAGAAGGTATTTGCCTTACTCTTCCCTCCACCCAGTATATGTGCCTCATCCAATCAGCAAATGACCCACAAGACCCTATCCCACTCCTTGTACCCTGGGTAAAAAAGTGGACTGAAGACCCCTGTTCAATGTTGGTTCTCCCTTGAGTTGGCCTGCTGTTCTAACAGTGTCTCCCATTCTAATAAACTTTATTTCCCTCTCATTCTGTCTTATGTCTGGAAATTCTTTTCCAACTGGCACTCAGACCACAACAAGAATTACCATGCTGTGTCATGGAATTATCCCCAGCAACCCAAGGAAACACAGTCGTTGATATAAGTAGTAGTCAGGATACTATTGTTACTTCTGGAGAGACACCAACTGTTATTTCCAGAGGAATTTTGGGACCGCTTCCACAGGGGATAGTTGGATTATTGTTAGGAAGATTAGTGCTGAATTCCCGGGGAGTTCCAATTCATACCAGAGTTATAGCCAGTTATTATGAAGGAGAATTGAAGGTTATGGTCTCTACCGTTCTTCCCTGGAAGTTTTCTAAAGGGAATAGAATTGCTCAGCTTTTAATTCTGCCTTACGTGGGTATAGGACATTCAGACAAAGAGCAGAGCTCTGGGGCATTTGGAAGCACAGGGGAGGCTGGTATTTTTCTCACTGAAAAAATTTTAGAATCCAGACCCATGTAACAACTCAATATAAGTGGCAAGAACTTTCAAGGTTTAATAGGTACTGGAGGCAATGTTTCTATCATCATTTCTCAACATTGGCCTAAAGTATGGCTGACTAGGCCTGCTGCAACATCTATTGTATGTCTGGGACAGGCACAAGGACTAAAGCAGAGCACTATGGTATAGTCTTGCTCAGGGCCTGATAAACAACCAGCTTTATATTGCTGATACACCTGCCAATCTATGGGGTCGTGATCTCTTGGAACAATGACATGCTGAGATACATATTCCTCCAAATCAATATAGCGAGGCCAGTTGCTGAATTATGTTCAGTCAAGGTTATATACCAGGATTGGGACTGGGCACAAATCGACAAGGAAGATTTATCCTTTGACTACTCAAGATTTCAAACCGCCCCCTATTCATTAGTGGCCACTGCTCATATTAATCTTCCTCCACCCACACCCATACATCTTAATTGGAAAACTGATCAACCTGTGTGGATAGAGCAGTGGCCTCTAAAATAAGGAAAATTGGAGGCTTTACATGAATTAGTTAATGAACAGCTTAACAAGGGACATATTATTGAGTCCTTTAGCCCTTGGAATTCTCTGGTGTTTGTTATACAAAAGAAATCTGGTGAATGGAGAATGCTTACTGATCTGAGAGCTGTTAGGGCTATTATTGTTCCAATGCGTGCTTTGCAGCCTCACCTACCTAATCCTAGTACAATTCCAAGAAATGGTCATTTTTTTGTTACTGACCTCAAAGATTGTTTTTTCACTATTCCTTTACACCCTGATGATCAACATAGATTTGCCTTTTCAGTTCCTTCCATTAATTTAAAGGAGTCACATAAAAGATTTCAATAGACTGTATTATCTCAGGATAGGCTGAACAGCCCCGCTATTTGTCAAAATTTTGTAACCAAGGCTTTACACCTAGTGTGACAACAGTTCCCTCATGCATATATCATTCACTATATGGATGATATATTATGTGCCTTACCTGAAGTTGATAGCCTAGAGGAATTTTTTTTAAAGCTAAAGGAATGCTTGGAGTGTGCTGGCTTGTATATAGCTTCTGGTAAATTACAATACGCTGAACCTTTTCAGTTACTTAGGAAATATAGTCACCCATACTACAATCAAACCACAAGAGGTGCAAATACGCAGAGACTCAATTAAAACTCTAAATGACTTACAAAAATTACTAGAAGATATTAACTAGATTTGGCCTAAGTTAGGGATTCCAACTTATTCTTTATCCCATTTATTCTATTAAGAGGGAAATCCAGAGTTTAATAGCTCCCAACAGCTAACTCCTGAGGCTGAGAAAGAACTATCAATTACAGAACAAGCTGTACAAAAACACCAAATAGACAGAAAAGACCCTTTGGCGCCTCTCCAGTTGTTTGTCTTCCCTACCCCTCATTCCCCTACTAGGTTGATTATGCAAACTCCTTTAATAGTTGAATGGATATTCTTAGCTAATTCACAAACAAAATCTATTACCCCTTATTTAGATATGATAGCCACTATAATTCTCAAAGGAAGAAGGCGTGTTCAATAGCTTACTGGACGTGATTCCTGCCTTATTTGCACTACACTAGCTTCCAAAGAATTAAAACATTCTCTTCACAATTCATTATCTTGGTAACTTGCTTTAGCTGACTATGTTGGGCAAATCGACAGCCAATATCCTGATTTACCTATCTTATAGCTTTTAAAACAAACAAGATGAATTTTGGCTAGAATTACTAGTATCAACCCCATTCCCTCAGCTCCTCCTATTTTTACAGATGGCACTAGCCAAAGAAAAACAGGATATACAGGCACATTTATGCTAGTTATTGAAACACCTGGATATTCTACACAACAAGCAGAAATTTTGGCTATTACACACACATTACAAAATATTCCCCAAATAGTTAACATCTTATCTGATTCTCAATATTCTGTACATGTCACTAAACATATAGAAACAGCAACTATTAAGGATACTATCCCATCCACATTATATACACTTTTTACAAATTTACAAAAGGTGATTAGATTAGATGCCAACAGTTTCCATTCTACATTACTCATACTCCAGCTCATACTAATTTACCAGGGCCTTTAACAGAGTTCAGTTCAGTCGTTCAGTTGTCTGTGACTCTGCGACCCCATGGACTGCAGCATGCCAGGCCTCCCTGTCCATCACCAACTTCCGGAGTTTACTCAAACTCATGTCCATTAAGTCGGGGATGCCATCCAACCAGCTCGGAAATGATCAAGCCAATGCCCTTTTATTTCCAGCCTTTCAGAGGCATCAGCCTTTCATGATCTGGCACACTGTAATTCAACACTAATTCAAATGTTTAAAAACCAAGTTTCACATCCCTTGGGCTCAAGCTAAACAGATTATATGGATTTATCCTACATGCCAGACAGTTGCGATAACCACATCTCCAACAGAAGCCTTGGGAGTTAATACCCGTGGCCTGAAGCCAAATCAGATCTGGCAGATGGACTTAACTCACATTCCATCATTTGGAAAGCATGCTTATGTACACATCATGGTTGATACTAACTCTAAGTTTATCTGGGCAACTGCTTGCTCTGGGGAATCTACAAAACATGTTATTTCACATTTGCATAGTTGCTTTACTACTATGGGCCTCCCACAAAATATAAAAACAGACAATGGCCCGGCTTACACTAGTTCTACTTTTAGGGATTTTTTAAAAAGTCTTGGTCTATAAAACATCATACATGAACTCCCTATAATCCCCAAGGACAAGATATTGTAAAATGAGCTAACAGATCTCTTAAAGAAATGTTACAAAAACAAAAAGGTGGGAAATGGAATGTCACTTCCTCCACAGCAAAAAATTATATAAAGCATTTTTTATTTTAAATTTTTGCATCAAGATAATGATTTCACTGCTGTAAAGTGAAAGTGAAGTCGCTCAGTCATGTCCAACTGCAGCCTCCCAGGCTCCTCCATCCATGGGATTTTCCAGGCAAGAGTACTGGAGTGGGTTGCAATTGCCTTCTCCAGGAGATCTTCCTGACTCAGGGATTGAACCCGGGTCTACCCGCATCGCAGGTGGACGCTTTACCCTCTAAGCCACCAGGGAAGCCCTTTCACTGCAGTAGAATGACGTTTTTAAAAGGAACAAAAAGAAATTCACCCCAAACCACCTGTTGGTGGTGTTATCCAGTAACACGCTCATGGCATACAGGGACTCTGACAACTTGGGGAAGGGGTTTTGCTTGTGTTTCATCTGGTGATTCAGAAACACCCCTTTGGATCCCTTCACGTCATCTGAAACCTTATCACAGGTGAACTCCCACGGAAAAGACGCTTTGTGTGGGATGTAGAGCCCCCAGTAGAGTTTCAAAGGCCTAAGTCTTAAACAGACAAAGATAATGATTCCTCTCCCGTTGACTTATCAGAACAAGATCCCCACTTGAGGATAAAAAATTAAAAGATTAACATAGAAATCAGATGAGATCTTAGAAAATGAAGGGATTGCTGTCACTCCTAACAGTCTGGCTGTTGCCATGTTTGCTCTTATCACCACCACAGTGAGTATACGCTTAGCAACAGCTGAATCTAAAAATTATACTTATTGGACATATAAACCTAGCCCCCCATTACTAAAACCCGTTCATTGGGGGGATTCTCTTTTTAAACAAGAGGAAAGGACTCCCTCCAATGTTACTTAATAGTTGAATGGATATTCTTAGCTAATTCACAAACAAAATCTATTACCCCTTATTTAGATATGATAGCCTCAATAATTCTCAAAGGAAGAGGGCGTGTTCAATAGTTTACTGGACATGATTCCTGCCTTATGAATCCTGGCCAACTCGTTTAGGACCAGCTACAAGATGTCTTAAATTGTCTATGCAAGCCTGGCTGTCCACTAATTCTTTAAATAGTAACTATACTAAGGTTCAGCTACATCTTCTCTCTGGTCTGAGTTTTGCTTATAACAACTCGGAACCCAATAATGACACCAAATTGGACAGAAGTTGATGCAAGCATCGCAAGCTGTGGACTGAAAAACAAGATCGTATTCAGTGGGATAATTGCCATGGGACTGAGGGAATAATTTTGATTAATGGTTCCTATGGAATTGTATGGGATTGGTCCCCTAAGGGGTATGCAGTCTCTAATTGCTCTCATCAAAAGCAGTTCTACTGTCCTCACAAAAGGCTGTGTTGGCAGGTGCATAAAGTCTTTAACCATACTAATATTACCACTCTTCAGATCATTCAATTAGATGGCATGGTAGTGGCCTATCACCCCTTTCCCACAATTAGATCAAGGAAGAGGGCAAAGAGGAATTTGGAAATTAGCATTAAGTCTTTAAAGATTCCAAATTTGGGATGGATATTATTCCGATAAAACTAATTATTCATTGACATTTAATACCAGTACAAATTGGACATTTTATATTCAGGCTTGCATGAGAGGTCCTTATGTGCTCTTGAAAGGATTAATTTCTGCCAGTTCAAGTGTAGAGGATTTCTTGCTAAGATTGAAATTTATATAGCTGCTTAAATTCTTCCCTTTTTAATTCTAATCACTCATTTGTTATATTAAGAAGGAGACTGAGGATATGACTTCCAGTAAATCAAACCAGGGAGAAGGCAATGGCAACCCACTCCAGTACTCTTGCCTGGAAAATCTCATGGACAGAGAAGCCTGGTAGGCTGCAGTCCATGGGGTGTCGAAGAGTCGGACACGACTGAGTGACTTCACTTTCACTTTTCACTTTCATGCATTGGAGAAGGAAATGGCAATCCACTCCAGTGTTCTTGCCTGGAGAATCCCAGGGACTGTGGAGCCTGATGGGCTGCCATCTATGGGGTCGCACAGAGTCGGACACGACTGAAGTGACTTAGCAGCAGCAGCAAATCAAACCAGACCCTGGGAAGGCTCCCTTGAAACACATGCTCTTCTAAAGGTTATAAAGAAAGTACTGAAACATTCCGAAAGGTTTATTGGACTCCTTATGGCAGCTATTATGAGAATTGTTGCTATAGCCACAATCGTGGCAGTAGTTGGGGTGGCACTGCCTCAAACTATAAAAACGACTACATTTGTACAGCAGTGGAACCAAAATGCAAGTTCTGCCTGGGGAAGTCAAATTCACATAGACCAAGAAATTAATGAACAACTGATTGATTTAGAAAATACAGTTCTCCTACTAGGGGACAAAGTACAAAATTTAAAATTACAAATTCATCTTAAGTGTGATGGGAATATCTCTTCATTTTGTGTCACACCTCATAAATGTAATCAAAGTGCATATACTTGGGATCAACTATCTAAACATCTGAGAGGACACATTTGTAATAATCTATCCTTAGATAGTTCCCAATCACAGGCTACTATTTCTAATATGCAGAATCCTCACTTACAACTACTCCCAGAAACTTATTTGAAGAAATTGAGGAAGGCTTACAAGAACTAAACCCCATGATGTGGATTAAAAACTTTAGGAGGAGGATTGCTTGGTACTGTAATATCAAGATGTATATTTTTGACTGTTTTGTGTCTAATCCTCAGATGAAGGAGAGAAACCAAGAGAAAGCATCTGAGAACTGATGAAGAAAGAAGTTCCTTGATCAGTGTATCTACGCCTGCGAACACAAAAAGGGGGCGCTGTAGTGGGAATTCCTAATAATGTACTTTCCCAGCCTTGAGAAATTCCACAGAAATAGAATCTAGAAAAACAGCATATATTAAGAAACTGTTAATGATTATCTTTCATGTTTTTCTTAGAATAATAGCCTTGTTAAAAACCCCAAGGCCAGACCCAGAAGGGAGTATGACCAGGATCATGAAAGCATGGACTTTGGAAAACCAGGCAGGCGCCAGGCCTACATACTTGTTGATTGTCCCTAAGACTAGCCTGGAAGGGAATGGCCTGGGGTAAAAACAAGGAGATCTGGACTATGTCAATGAAGTCCATGGCATTTAGGAATATGTGCTTAAAACAGCATGTGTCTTGAGAAAGATGAGATCAAAGAAAGTCTTGTTGCCTGCAATTTGGAATAAAAGCTGGACTCAGAGTGGACTCTGCACCTTAGTCCAATAGAGGCTGCAGGTCCTCTGACCCATTGCACCAGATTTCATGTTCTGTCTTCATTCTCGTCACTCGCTCCTGGACCATTAAGGCAACAGGGAGCCAGGAAGAGAATATCAGACAAAGTTGTTGCTGTTCAGTCACCAAGTCATATCTGACTCTTTGTAACCCTGTGGACTGCAGCACGCCAGGCCTCTATGTCCCTCACTGTCTCCAGAGTTTGCCCGAGTTCACGTCCACTGAGGATGTCAGAGGACATCAGAGCTTGGTGAGGATACCTCCAATGAGCAGAGGGAATCAGGAGTGCTGGGCAGAGCCTTAGTCCCTACAGAGACCTGGCAGGCCCAGTACACCAGGTCAGCCACATAAAGCAGCAGGTTGATGGCTGTCAGGATGGCCACAGTCACTGCTCCCAGGTGCACATGTAGGCGGTGAGCCCATCAATACAGTCCTCATCACTGGACCGCTCGGGCTTCCCACCCAACTTCTCATAGAACTGGTAGAGTGGCCAGAGGACCAGAGCGCTGGTGTAGAGGAGGACGATGAGCAGGGTGTGCACAACCTTGACGGGCAGCTTGTATTCCATGCTGCACAGCTGGACGTGAACTTTTGCAAACTCCGGAGACAGTGAGGGACATAGAGGTCTGGCATGCTGCAGTCCACAGGGTCACAAAGAGTCAGACATGACTTGGTGACTGAACAGCAACTGGACAAAGGTGATGGACTACATGATGGAGGCTGAGAGGCAGAGGAGGGCAGCATAGCAGGTGTAGGTGTCAAGGAGGTGGTACCAGAAGAAATGAAGGGGGACTGGAGCTTACATAACTCAGCAATGAAGATGATGAGGGTCACAGCAAAACAGAAGCATCAGATGGCCATGGACCAGTTGCCTACACCCTCTCTCCCAATGCCCATGCTCGCTACCAGTGAGAAGGCCACACAAGTGGAGAAGAGCTGTGGCAGGCAGAAGTAGAATCAAATGGTGTCCAAAGAGGCTGAGATGGACAAAGTGAATGTCCTGTTTGTGGACATGGTGCTGTGATGGCCAGGCATGTCACCGACACCAGTACGTCAGTGGACTTCGCTGAGGACCCATCAGAGAAAGACCTAGCTCCAGAGGTAGACATCTGGAAATGACACGAGGCCCTGTGACGGCTGGGGCTCAGAATCTGTGGAGTTAGAACCAGACACCTGGCAACAGCACAGCTCCTCCGCAGTTATTCTCCCCACCTGTCACCCTTGGCTTTGTCAACAGACTTGTCTTATCTCACAGGTGGGTTGAGTCTAGACACAAAGCCACGCACATTTTTTAACTCTTTGTGCTGCATGCCATTATCTGCAGCCATACAGGGTACAAGAATGTGCTCAGTCGTGTCTGATTCTTTGTGACTCCACACGCCCACCAGGTTTCTCTGTCCTTGGGATTTCCCAGGCAAGAATACTGGAGTGGATAGCTGCTTCCTATTCCAGGATATCTTCTCCAACCCAGGGATCGAACCCTGTCTCTTGCATCTCTGACACTGGCAGGTGGATTCTTTACCACTATTGCTATCTGGGAAGCTCTGGTTACAGTGACGGTTTTCTACAATCCCAAATTTCAACTCTCTCCAAATTGAAAAAAAAACTTTTAATTGTTTAGTAACAAACTTCGACTTGAACAAAGTTGAGACAATTTATGTTGCCGAAACACTAACATGTTTGATTATAATCCAGTTGCCAAAACACTAATGTGTTTATTTCAAGGTGCTTTTAGACATAAGGCTGAGTGTTATGGCATAAAGAGTAGATTCACCATGTACCTGTCTGACTTAAAAATTCTGAATAATGAGCACATCTGAGCCCATGAGTTCAGAAAAGAAGTAGTGGATTGTATTGTTAATGCAATTATTTTTAGCTGTGCTGCATGGTATGTGGAAATTCCCCAACCTGTGTTTGAGCCTGTGCCCCCTTCAGTGAAACAATTACTGGACCACCAGGAAAATCTGATAATGCATTCATGGATGAGAAAACTAAGGCTGGGGGACCACGGTCTAGAAAGTGTAAACCCCAGATAAAAATTGCAAAGCTGTGGGTTTGAGCACTTTGCTCTACAGTCCACATATCAGCAGGTCCCTCGTGGGTGGGAGTTCTGGGACCCAGGACCCACCTTCAGGCCACAGCCTCCTTCCACAGTAACCTGGAGACACATGTCCCGGCTTGTCCTCCCTGCAGCCATCATTAGAAGGAGCTGCCATCTGAGGGGACACAGTCCCACCTGGAGGAGGGCAGCTTCAGGTTTGAATAGGGAGGAAGCCCATGGGGTGAGAGCAAGGCCGTGGGGACAAGATGACATGGAAAGTAGGGACTGTTGTGAATCCCCTCCCCCAATTTTGCCTTCACATGTGACTCTTCTGCATTGGGGAAGGGAGACCCCAACTCAGCATGACTGCAAGCATCATGGAGCATCATGGAAGAATCACAGGATAAATTAACATGATGTCTGACTCTTAAGCTCCAAAATTGCCATCCAGGTGGGAGTTTGGAAAGATTTAGGAGCAGTCCTACCTGTGAGGATTCTCCTGGCCTGGGAGACAGGTTAGCAACTTCTAAACTGGGAAGAAGGGATTGGAAATGAACAAGGATGCTGTGACTGATGCTGATGGGGAGCCTTTCAGGGCATCCTAGGGAGGGGGTGGGGATGGACGGATGATCACCCCCTTTTAAGGGCAGGAGCTGAAAGAGAAGGCACCTGCAGGACCCCTGGGAGGGGACAACCCTGAGGATGCACCCAGAACTGGGATGGGGGGGCTGAATAGAGATAACTAGGGGGGATTCTAGGGTCCCAGTGACACTAAGGCAGTCCAGTAGGTGTCTTCTGACCCAGAAGAGATGCAGGCATGGATCCAACCTTCCCCATGAAGGAGGGGCCTGGGCTGGAACTGAGACAGGAGAACAGGGACCTACAGGGATTTCAGGGTTGTGATAGGGACATGTGGCCAGAGTGGCAGGGACCCTGGAGACCATGGAATTGCCCAGGTCACCTGCCCAAGACAGTCCCACCAGCCAGGGCTGCAGTCCTGCTCACACAGGGGCTCCTCCAGGGTCCAGTGTCTGGGGAATGAGACCCCTCCCAGCCCGCCCCCCCCTTTGAAACAGCTGCCCTGTTTCAAAGGGACTATTTGCTGAGAGGCCGCCAGGGCTGAAGGGCCAGCACCCTGAGCCCCAGCCAGCTTCCTGCCATCGGGGGCCTTGTCACCTTTGCTGATAACAAACCCTGGGACAAGCTGAGGCTGGAAAGAGAGACAGAGCAAACCCTGAGAACCGCCCTGGACTCCCAGAGCTCCTTGAGCCCCAGTTGCCAGGGGAGCCCTGGAGCCTGCGGCCTCCCCGTGGGCACTGCCGGGGTGGGGAGGGGCACCGGGGTGAGGAAGGCTGGGGTGTCCTACTCACTGTTTGCCAGTCTATTCCCACCAACCTCCCAGAACTCATCTGCAATTTCCTTCTCAGGAGAAATGACAGCTTTGGAATCAGGGACAGAGGGGGTTCCCTGGTAGCTCACCTGGTGGAGAATCCACCTGCAATGCAGAAGACCCTGGTTCGATCCCTGGGTCAGAAAGACCCCCGGGAGAAGGCATAGGCTACCCACTCCAGTATTCTTGGGCTTCCCTGGCGGCTCTGATGTTTAAAGAATCCACCTGCAATGTGGGAGACCTGGGTTTGATCCCTGGGTTGGGAAGATCTCCTGAAGGAGGGCATGGCAACCCACTCCAGTGTTCTTGCCTGGAGAACCCCCATGGACAGAGGAGTCTGGCTGACTATATATAGTCCATGGGGTCACAAAGAGTTGGACACGACTAAGCAGCTGTGCACAGTGGCATAGAGTGAGTTCTTGGGAAGGAGAGGCATGGGTGTTCCTGCTGTGTAACCCTGGGTAAGGCATGTGCCCTCTCTGGGCCTCAGTTGCCCAACTGGGGAGCAGCAAGTTTGCCTGAGTTTCCCAGCAGCCCCTCCTCCACTCTAATCTGTGAGCCTGGACATGGTGCTCCCATCAGAGCACAGCCTGGATGTGGCTGAGCCCTGCCTGCCCAACAGCCAGGCGTGTGGAGTAGAAGACAGTGAGGCAGTTTGGTCATGGCCAAGGTGAAGGAAGGAGGAGGTGCCAGAAGGGCAGAGAAAGAAGAGGGGAGATGGTTACCAGAGTTACAAGGAGGCTCTTGACCTTTAGCAGACATTTCATAGCTGGATGATCCTGGGAAGTTACTCATCAGAGCCTCAGTTTTCCCATCTGTGCAATGGGCTCAATACCTAGTTTAATTAACAAAATCGTGTAAATATCTTATCAGAGGGCCTGTCACATGGCACACTCAATCCATGCCAGTTACCTGTTCTCCTCCCCCATCCCCCTAACAGAGGACCCAGAAGGCCCTGGCCCTATTCTGGACATAGCACATACAAGCTTAATTTGCTCCAGATCAGAGGTTGCAAATCAGTTTGTACTGGAGGTGATCCAAGGATGTGTGTGGTGTCCCTTCAGTGTTTTCAGAAAGGGATGGTATAGAATTGGTGTTATTTATTGCTATTATGTTTGGTAGCTGCAAAGTGTTTTAATTTCACATGAAAATCCACATTTCCAGTTCCTTTTCAAGCTGCGGGAGATCTGGTGTCACTGGGCTATGCTCCCTTGGGGGAGGGTGAAGCTGAGCAAAAGCTCTGCCATTTATATTATTTTTCGTTTTCATCTCTGTTTAGTATTTTCTACATTTTCTTCTTCTCATGTTTAATTGACATAGAGCAGGACTGTGATCATCTCAAGTGTGCCCCTTTCCCCTCTTGGGTGTGGCCAGGCTTCCTGCCGGCTCACAGGAGCGTCCACCCCTCCATCCAGGGAGCATCCAGGTCCTCAACTTCACGTACAGCCTTCAATACATCTCACAGTTTCTGAAATCACATGTAGACATGTGTGTACATACATTCACAAACGTTTGTAGTGAGTATCTGTATCTTTTTTTCCTGTTTTATAAACATGAAACCATATCACCACACACCACATCTTGCTTTTCCACCACCCCCAAAAGGGGCAGCTGGTCCTCTCCTGGGGCCCTAGTCCTCTCCATCCCGTTTACTTACTTCCTTCCCTCCTGACTCCTGTGGGCATTTGCACTGACCCCCCCTTCTCTAGATCAGTGGACCCTTCCCTGTGAGTCTCAGACACTGGGGGCCACAGGATATGACAAGGGATCCTGAGATCCATGTGACCACCATGCTCTAGAGCAGGAGGTTGGCAAGTCTTTCTGAAAACTAAAAAAAATATATGACAGATAATATGTTTTTCATTTCTGGAAATTCATCTTGGTTTCCTAGGGGTACTGTCCTAGGAAATTATCACAAGCCTGGTGGCTTAAAACAACAGTATTCTCTCACAGTTCCGGAGGTCAGTGTTTTGAAACAACGTGTCAGCAGGGCTGTGCTGTCTCTGATGCCCCAGGAGAGTGTCCCTCTTTGCCTCTGTTAGCTTCTGGAGGCTGCTTACCTTGTGGCTGTGTTACTGAACTCTGGCTTGGCTCTTCAGTCCTCAAGAAGCCAAATACCGAGAGACGAGTGTCGGGCTTTGTCTGGGACAAGGTGCCGTTCCTCTGCGGTGAACACAATCATCACCCATGTCTGCATCAGCCCATGTTGGGCGGTGGGTTAAAAAAAAATGCTAATGAACATTTCCACCATTTTTTGTGAATCATCTTGGTATGGAGGATTTTCTTTTTTCCAGTTTAGTAGGTCTGAGGTGAAGAAAAGATTGTATGTCCAACAACAGCCAACTGGCTGTCCTTGTGCATGCAAACCTCCTGCAGGGAGTTGTCTTAGCAGAAATCCACTTTCCCCCCCTCTCCCCTTGTAAGGGACACACTCCAGGCAAACTGAGTGCCCTGTGGGGTCTTAAAGGGAGAAACTACTTCATACCACCTTTCTTCCTCATGCTGGGGGGGCGCTGAAGCTCTTCCTCCCAGCCCCATCTCTGCACCAGAACCCCTCTCCTTCCAGAGACTCGGGGGAGGGGGCACAGACCTGGGCATCCCCTGCCTGGGGCACCAGGACAGAAACCATAGAGGTCGGTGTGGATTCAGTTCCCTAAAAAGCTGACCCCCCTCTTCTTCCTCCCTTGCCTGCAAAGTCACCCCTGTAAAGGTGGTGGGCTTTTCAGTTTCATTTTCTTTTTGCCTTTAATTTGGTGCCCTTGTTGGAAAAATCTTTATTATGAGTACCAGGAAAGCCTCCCACTTATCAGATCGTTGACAAAAGAATTCTAACGGGAAAAGAGTAATTTAGAGACCCATTCGAGGGCCACTGTACTTCAGAATCGAAAACATACATGACTTGGGCTATATTAAAATTTTAAAAGCATTTTATTCATGGTTCAGTTCAGTTCAGTTCAGTCACTCAGTCGTGCCCGACTCTATGCGACCCCATGAATTACAGCACGCCAGGCCTCTCTGTCCATCACCAACTCCCAGAGTTTACTCAAACTCATGCCCATCAAGTCAGAGATGCCATCCAGCCATCTCATCCTCTGTTGACCCCTTCTCCTCCTGCCCCCAATCCCTCTCCTCCTGCCCCCAATCCCTCCCAGCATTAGGGTCTTTTCCAGTGAGTCAACTCTTCGGCATGAGGTGGCTGAAGTACTGGAGTTTCAGCTTCAGCATCAGTCCTTCCAGTGAACACCCAGGATTGATCTCCTTTAGGATGGACTGGTGGATCTCCTTGCAGTCCAAGGGACTCTCAAGAGTCTTCTCCAATGCCACAGTTCAAAAGCATCAATTTTTTATTCATGGTTACCTACTGGGTAATAGCTCTAGTGTTGCCAGTCTGCCAAGATGTGTCCCAGTGGACTTCTAGAAGGGATGGATATAGACCCTTCCCCCCCCCCCCCACTTCACTGGCTCCCCCAGAACAGATTTAAAGCAACCAAATCAATTCTTCCTTGGGAAGAGAGTGGTACAGAGTCACAAATAAGCCATTCCCCACTCCTGCAGCATCCTACTGACCCCAAAGTCCCAAAGAGCAAAGAATATGCCCAGATAGGGGTGGAAGGGGGGCTCACAGGATGCATGCTCCTCTGCTCACTCGGTCAAGAGCTTGGCTGCCCCTTCGGAGGCCAGTTTCCTGCTCTCAACAGAGAGTGAAAGCAGGCTGTGAGCAAAGAGTGGCGAGGGGTAGATCAGTTTTGCAGTTGCTGGAAAAATACCCACAGATCTTTGCTGGGAGCAGTGGGCACCCCAACTTTCCTAGCAGCACTGTCCCTTTCGTCCCAGGGAGACGGGGAGGGGCAGGAAACCTGGGGACTTGTCTGTTGCCCGGATGGATAACATTGCCACCCAGCTCAGGCTCGACTACTAGTACTGAGAGATAAGCCTTGGGCAGAAAAAAACTAGCTTAATCTTAAGCAAGCTGGCGAGCAGGGGAGAAGGTGGGTCACTGCACAAAAGAACCAACTCCCAACCCGGCGAAGCTCAGCCGGGGTTTATACAAGGAAGGAAGCTGAAACGGGTTGTGTGCCAGGGGTGTGCTGTGCTGCTATTTGGGGAGACTTTACATTAACCCCTGGGCCGCCTTGCTGGATTGAGAAGGTGAGTGTGGTCCTTACTTTGTTCAGATAAGCACATCAGTTCTAGGGGTCAGTGGTCATATATTTTCTAGAGAAAAAAGAATGGAGACAGAAACAGAGCTTAACCAGCAAAACAAAACTGAACTCAGAACGTTTGGAGCTGTGTTTAAACTGTTTACAAGCCTTTGGTTGAGAAACAAGCAAGGTTACAACAGTGGTGACGTTGACCCAACTGACCGTCACCATCACCATGAGCTGGTCCTCAGGCCTGGCCTCCAAGCCCATCATGGGTTTTTTCCTCCGCGTGGGGCAGCTGCTCTCCACCTGTGTGTCCTTCTCTCTGGGGGCCAGCCTGGGCATTTGGGAGGAGGGCATGGGTAACTGGTGCATGTTCATCTGGTGTCTCTGCTTTGCCTTGAACCTCATCATCTCCGTAGTGGAGTTATGCTGGCTGCAGTCCCGCCTCCCTTGCTCCTGGGATGGTTTTCTTCATGCTTATTCCTTCTACTTCGCCATCATCTGCATTGTGACTTCCCTCATCTTTGGCACCTCCTACATCCAGTTCTTTTCTCCAGGCCCCACCCAGAACCGTGCCATCACCGCCACCACCTTCTCCTGCGTGGCTGCTCTGCTTTATGCCATCGAAGTGGCCTGGGTCTGTGTCCGACCCGGCGACATGGTCTGCTTCGTGCCCAGCTTCCCAGGTGCGCTCAGGAGGCACATAGCTCTGGAGAACTATGTGGCCTGTGTCATCTTCGCCTTCATCAGCAACACTGACCTGTACCTGCACCAGCCGGCCCTGGTGTGGTGTGTGGCCGTGTACTGGATCTGCTTCATCCTGGGGGCCGTGAACTTCCTTGTGAATGGGTGTGACTGTGACAACGACAAAAAGCTGCCCCTCCCTGTCCCCTGTTTGCTGTGGGTGCAGACTGTGCTCTCCGTCCTCCTCTATGCCACCGCAGTGATCCTCTGGCCACTCTACCAGTTCAACGAGAAGTTGGGGGAGGGCAGTCCCAGCGGTCCAGCGATATGAGCTGCAGTGATCAACTCATTACCTTTGTCTGCATCTGCGACCAGCGACCGATTTGGCTATCCTGACCGCCATCAACCTACTGGTTTATGTGGCTGACATGGTGTACTTGGTCCGAGAGGCTTTTGTATGGACTGAGGCTCAGCCCACAGACTCTGGATTCTTCTTTTCACCTGTAGTTTCTTCACCAACTTCTGATGTCCTCTGATGCTCTCTTTAGACTCAGATACCTGGTCTTGGTGGGGGAGGGGAGTTGAGGGGAAAGTGGATGGAGCCACAGGTAGAAGGGAGATTTCTAAGAATATGGCCTTTCTGAGCATTCTGATTTTGAAACATGTAAACAAATTGCTTTTTTAAGAAAATAAAGTTAAAGTTTGAAAAATATACCAAGTGGAAAAGAAGGGTCAGGGGAGGGATTGTTCACCAGATGGTCTCCATATCCCCTGCAGCCTTGATGGACAGGCTGGGGAAGAGCTGAGAGATGTCCCCACAGGCCTGTTTCCAAAAGCGGAGGGAAGGGAGGCACCTTGGGTCCAGGGATCTGGATACAAGAGAGGCTGGAATCTTGGACCCTTTGCTGAAACCCTTGCTTGCACCTGGATACACCTCTCCTGGAGCGACAAAATACAAAGAAACTGTGTGGCACTAAAAATAAGTGCAAACATGCACAACTGGGACAAATTATGGACACCAAAGTTACAGAGACCAAAACCCACAACAGACACTTTAGAATAGCCTGGAGCAAAGGAGGGGCCACTGCGCATGCCCCCTGCATATAACATCACCTAACGGGTGGGCAAACCACTTAAGCCACCCCTCTGACCCAGCCCCTGGACACACCCCCTACCCTCACCCCATATAAGGAACAAGCTTGCTGCCCTCAGGGAACAAATAGGGGAACTTGCTGTTTGTTCTCACGCCCTTCTGATGCAGCAGGGGCCCAATAAAGCCTCGCCTGAATTTCTTATCTAGCACCAAATCAATTTCTATTGATTAAGCAGGCCAAGAAGCCTGGTCTATAACATGGGGAGAAGGAGCTGTGGCCTCCAAGCCCCCTTGTTGAGTGGCCAGGGCCAACCTCAGCCCTTTAGTACACACAGTTGAGGGTGTCCAGGCATCAGGCCCCTCCCTTGCTCCCTGCCTGGCCTGGCCTCCCTGCCTCCCAGCACAGCGGCCAAAGGCTCCCTCCTCAGCCGGCCAGCCAGAGCCTCCTGGCTGATACCAGGCTCAGACTGTGGCCGGAGCCTGGTGTAGAACAGAGCCCGGGTCCATTCTCTGACCCTGGAGCAGCTTCTTGGAAGGATCACAGAGTCAGCCTTCCTCTATCCACCTTTGAGTGGAGAAAAGAGGGTCTCTTCTCTCCTGTGGCCCCAGGCACCTGACTGTCTGTCTTGGGGCCAGTGCAGGTGGTCCATCCATGTGGCCCTTGTCTGCACGGCTGACTTCTGTCCCAAGGTCCCTGTAGGGAGGCTGGTGGGCTGAGGGAAGGGCAAGGAGGCTCCAATCGGACCCTGCCTAGCATCTTGACCCTCTCAGGATATTTCTGGCAAACTTGCCAACAGCAGAAGAGGGTGCTGTTGCAGGACCTCTGGGTGGGGCTTCGGTCACTGGTCCAGCCTCGCCCCTGCCATCTCCCTTGGCTACCATGCAGAGAGGGCACAGCCCTGCAGAACATGTCCTAACAGTTCCCCCCCCCCCCCCCCCCCCCCGCATGCATGAGGGGCTCCAGGTGAGGTTAAGAACTCAGGGAATCCAAATCCAAGTTTATATGACACCAAACTACCGTGCTTTTCACTCAACTTTACAGTGGCCATACCTGCCATTTGTACCACTGACCTTTGGGAACCTGGTCTGGGAGAGAAGGGAGCTGTAGCCTGACCTCTCAGGGTTCTCTCCTGCCCAGGTTCTAGGGTTTAGAGTCATGACCTCTACTGTTAACTGTTTTCATGAGCCTTGGAAGCTGCTGGGTGTGGCTACCTGTCTGATTATGACCGGCCATCAGGGGGAGTGCTTGGACCATCTCTCTCCCCACAGGCCGACTTGCAGGAGGTATGAGGGGCTGGGTCCTTAACATGGATGGGCAGCTGCTCCAGGGACCCTCCAGGTGCCCTCACTCAGCCACTGAGCTGAAGCTGGGAGGGGGGTGGGGCAGCGGTGTAGCCTCACCTGGAAGGTGACCCCCAGGCTCCCTGACTCCTGGCTCAAGTTCCTTCCAGGGCTCCAGACTTCCTTGAAAGAAAAGGAATCAGGATTCCCAGAGGAAAAGCTTTCCCAAAGGAAATCCCAAACCTGATGTTCTGCTTCTGGCTCTGGGTCTTGGATGCCCCAGGGGACGGAAAAGCTGGGGAGACCCCCCCACCTTACCTCCTAAGGTGGCCCCGAGGTGAGGGTCAAGACCCCAGAGGACAGCATGTGCTGTGGCCCCGCCCCCACCTGGGGCCCCTGCCCCCTGCACAGCCAGCTCTCAGGGGAGGAAGCCCAGTCACGGGGAGGGAGAGGCTGATGCTCTAGAGAGACCCCAGCTTCAGTCAGCCCACCTGACTCCATGTGTCCCTCTGTGAGATCAGGGTCTCCTCCATCAAAGGGCTGAGAAGGGGACTGAGATCCCATAGACAGTGTGCCCAGCACTGGCCTGGGGGAGGTGGGGACCCATGAACAGCACCGTCCCCACTGATCCTATTAAAGGAAGAGCTGCCCCTGCGGCTCAGGGTCTCCCCCCTTTCTCTCCCTCCTCCTGCGCCTCCCCATCATCTGAGGGTCTCAGGGCCTCAGGACTTGGAGCTGGATCACATCTTCTCTGTGTGCCGGCTCTTCCTCATCCAGTCTGATGGCTTTAAGACTCCACTCAATAGACAAGTATCCTTGTGCACCAAGTGTGTGCCAGGCACTGTTCTAGGTCTGGACAGAGAGCAGAGAATCAAGAACTCTGTCCTCCTGAAGCTGACACTCCAGTACAAGAGATGGACTCTGTGCAACCAGTATACAGTATTAGGTCAGTGGATGAAAAATGCCATGATAAAAGGATAACAGGTGAAAAGAGTTATTGACGTGGGTGGGTATGAGTAGCCAGGCTGCTATTTTAGGTAGTCAGCAGGGTCAGCATTAAAGAAGATACTAAATGAAGTGAACAGGCCGTGTGATGACAACTTCCCAATTCCTGCCTCTGGAGCTGATCTCTGTTGGGATCCGGCATCATATCCAACTGCCTCCTGAACTGTCCCTCTGGATGTCTCAGGATACCTCACACTCAACATAGGCAATCCTATCTCCTGAACCGCCCCTCTTGCCCCAACCTTTAACACACACTGATCCTTCCTCACCTTCCCCATCTCAGTCAATGACACTGCCTTCCTGGATGCTCTTCACAAAATACTTTGAATCCACCCACTTTTCATCTCTAGAACTACCTGGTCCAGATCCACCCATCCACTCACCTGCTCTAGTTGCCTCCTCTATTTCCATCCTTTCCCTCAAAGACGGGGTTGGAATAAAGTCAAAGTAAGATACTTTGAAAGCTTCTCTTTGTTCCCTTAGGATGGAACACAGACTCCAAAACTTCACTTCCAAAGCCCTGCAAGTTCAGACTCCTTTCTACCTTTCCTGCCTTTTTGCCTCCCTCCCACCAGGCACTGAGATCGTCTTCCAGTTCCTCTTTGTCATCTCAGGGCCTTTCCCCTGACATGTCTACACATCTCCTAACCCTGAACTGAGACTAGAGCTCAGCCGGGCACAAGGTAATCCTGTGCCCAGTCAATGCCACTCCAAACCTCAGTTTGCTCATCCAGAAAATGGAGATAATGGGCTTCAGCAGCAACAGTCTGACAAGGTGACTTATTATCTCTATTTCATTTTATCTTCAGGGATATTATTAGTGTTGTCCCCATTTAACAGATGACGAAACTGAGGCTCAGAGAGTACATTAGATCATTTTACTCAAAGTCATACACTTACTCCCTGACAGAACCTGGATTTGAATAAATGGCTGTCTCCCTGCAAAACTCAGCAGGTAATAGAACCTCAGGAAATGCTGAGATTTACTGAATGCTGACCCTCTTCTCTTGGGTCCAAGAATCATCTCCTTCCTCCTGTGGGTCTTGGTCTTGCTGCAGTACCCTCTTCTTGTCCAGACTTCCTGTTGACAAGCCAGCCAAAAAAATGCCAGAGAGTGTGGAGACTTAGGTGCTGACTGGACCCTCACTGGATTCTCCGCAGCTCACTGGCCTCCCTACAGGAACATTTAGACAGGAGCCAGACACACAGACCAGGGCCACATGGATTGGCCATCTGCACTAGCCCCTAAGGCAGATAGCCAGGTCCCTGAGAGCTCAGGAGGGAATGGCCCACTTCTCTCTACTCATAGGAGAATTGAGGAAGGTCAACCCGGTGATTTTTCCATGAAGCTGGTCTGGAGCCAGGGAATGGAAACATCTGTGCCTCAGGCTCTGTTCTGGATGCAGCTCAGGACACAGTCTGGGGGGTGCCAGCTGGAGTCACCCTGGCTGGAGGAGACTCTGGCCAGCTGAGGCGGGCGCCTCTGGCCACTGCCCCAGGAGACAGGGAGCCCAGGCCAGGCAGGGAGCAAGGGAAGGGCCTGAGGCTTGGGCAACGGGGATCTTCTCCATCAGCTGTGTGTGCTAAAGGGCTGGGGGAGTCCTGGTCATAGCAGGTGGGCTTGGGGGCCACAGCTCCCCCTCCCCAGATCCCTGGATCTAAGGTGCCTCCCTTCCCTCTGCCTTTGGAGACAGGCCTGCGGGACATCTCTCAGCTCTTCCGCCAGGTTTTCTCCTTTGGAATCAGACCCACACGAGACTGTGGAACCTTGGTGCACTCTGGGTCTGCCTCTCTCTTCACTCTGGGCTTCTGTTTCATCTTCCCCTGCTTATGGTCAGCCTCTTTGTACACTGTGCAGAAAGGACTTTGCATTCCCTAAAGGAGCAAAGCTCCCCAAACAGGGCAAGACCACTTGGGCTGCTGATTTGGACTCTGAAGTAGTGAATAGTCAAGAATGTGCAGGAACAAGGGAGTCTGGGAGATCTCAGACTGTGGGGGCGCCTAGAAGCAGTTTGTGTTTTTGACAAAAATCACTGGAGAGTTGGACCACTAGGAAGTGACTGAGGACTCAGGTTATGAAAAGAAACATGATCCCCACCAAGCAGAGGCCGTTGGGAAGGAGGGTCTGTATAATCAGGAGGGATGTGACCAATAAACAGGCCCAGCAGCCAAGAGGGAACAAGGAGAGAGGGCGGACAGAGGGGAGGGAGCCGGCTTCCATCTCCACATCTGAGTCTCCAAGACTGGCAAGTCCAGGGGCCCCGGGAAGAGGGGGGGCTGGGAGGGACCAGGGGTCTCTGGCACTCCTCCTCCATCTAGTAGATGAGGAGACAGACTCAGCAGCAGTGAGTGCCCTCCTCGGGGGGATGGAACAGGTTTGTGCAAAACAATGGTGGATAGGGTAGAATCCCAGCCTCGAAGATGCTGCTGCCACACTTGTCACAAGGAGCGTGAGGCCGTGGACAGACAGCCGGCCTGGGGACAGGACACCTGGGACCTGACTCTGACTCTGGCACACACAGGATGACTCTGAACAGGTCCTGCCCCTCCCTGGGGTCCAGCTTCTCCTCCTCTATGATGAGAAGACTAAGCATATCTCACTCATCTGTGCTTGACTATTTGTGACCCTGTGGACTGCACCCAACCCCGCTGATCTGTCACGGGATTCCCAGGCAAGAATACTGGAGTGGGTTGCCATTCCCTTCTCCAGGGGATCTTCCCAACCCAGGGATCAAACCCGGGTCTCCTGCCTTGCAGGGGGATTCTTTACCACCTGAGCCACCAGGGAAGCCCCTATGACGAGAAGCTTGGACTAAATACAGGATGATTACACTTTCTTTTCAGTGCCACAGTGAGGGGACTGGAAGGGCCTTGAATTATGACAAATGGCCCTTAAGCTCCCAGTTCAGTTCAGTTCAGTCACTCAGTCGAGTCCGACTCTTTGTAACCCCATGGACTGCAGGACGTCAGGCTTCTCTGTCCATCACCAACTCCCAGAGCTTGCTCAAACTCATGTCCATTGAGTTGGTGATGCCATCCAACCATCTCATCCTCTGTTGTCCCCTTCTCTCACCTTCAGTCTTTCACAGTATCGGGGTCTTTTCCAATGAGGTAGTTCTTTCCATCAGGTAGCCAAAGTTTTGGAGCTTCAGCTTCAGCATCAGTCCTTCTGATGACTGTTCAGGACTGATCTCCTTTAGGATGGACTGGTTGGATCTCCTTGCTGTCCAAGGGACTCTCAAGAGTCTTCTCCAACACCACAGTTCAAAAGCATCAAACTTCAGTGCTCAGTGTTCATAATAGTCCAACTCTAACATCCATACACCACTACTGGAAAAACCATATCTTTGACTAGACGGACCTTTGTTGACAAGGAATGTCTCTGCTTTTTAATATTCTGTCTAAGTTGGTCATAGCTTTTC